>NW_022884399.1:1200000-1800000 GCF_011952205.1 Bombus bifarius
AAACGTATTTGCTAATTGATTAAAAGATTGAGCTTGAAATTTGAATTGATAATTAATGTTTCAAATTTTATAATAAATGACCGAATAATTTCTAGTATAAAGACGATGCGCGAAGCAAAATAATTCTAAATTCTATTTGTCAAATACTTTACTTGTCACATAAAAATATAGATTATAACCAAAAATAATATAATGTTGTGTCTTTTTCATTTAATTCGCAAAAACTTCTATGTATGCGCTTAATAATATAATTATTATTATCACTATCACGTATTATGGATGTTATTCGTATGTACATATATCATAGAAATAGACTTTCGAGCTTATATAAATGCGCAACTAAAATAAAATCCGGAGCACGCTACAACTTCCGAGAAACGAGAACCACAAGTTAAGTTATCTTACCGATAACGGCGAGGGGTATCATCTTTAAATATCCAAATCAGTAAATAGAATCGACCGGACACGCAAAAGCACGAGGGCGATTCACGAAGATGAGAATCTCGGGCGTTGTAGGGCCTTTGGATAGGTAGTGGTGGGGACGTACAGGGGTATGAGGCGCTGCAAGCCAGTAGGGTGGGAAAGAGGGGGAGAAGATGGGGGTTTAGGGCCCGAGATCGAGTATGAGGCCCAATGGAGGGGATAGGCGCGTGCCCGCCCTGGCTATATAAGGCCTCGAACCCTTCTTAGTAAGGCATTTCGGGAGCCAGGTCCGTACTGTTAGCATCAAGGGTGCGGTTTTATTTTCAACTTTCCTAATTCACGTAATCATTCGTCTCGTTTTGAACGTGTTTTATTGTTTGTATTCTACTACATTCGTTGGACGCGTCGTGCGTATTCAACCAAGGTGTTGTAAAAGAAGGGGGCTCGTTAGAGAGGGAAGCGTCATAGTACTCGGTTTGCAAACTAGTACTTTGAGCACATCGAGGATTCTATTTCTCAAGGTCATCTGGCACGCGCTGCCGCGCACTCCTGCTCTCGTAGTGGGGGGGATCGAATCAGTGATATGACCTTAGTGGAATCGAAGGAGGGGAACGTATTACCGATCATGTTGAGCGTACAGCAACAGCATCATCACCACAATCTTCACGGTTCTTCAACAACCAGTGCTCAAACTCATCGCAGCAATGTGATTGTTTCCACTAGTAGTATGCCGGCTAATGACATCAAGATTCAACAACATGGTTGCAAGCGATCCAAGATTTACGGTCAGACGACCGGTCCTTATGGTACGGTTCCTCATCAACCGGCTTCGGTTGCGAGGCGGAACGCTCGAGAAAGAAATCGTGTTAAGCAGGTGAATAATGGATTCGCCACTTTGAGGCAGCATATACCTCAAAGCGTGGCACAAGCTCTTGGAGGAAATACAGCTGGCACGCACGGCGGATCTAGAGCCGGTAGTAAAAAGCTATCGAAGGTCGAAACACTTAGGATGGCAGTCGAGTATATCAGGAGTCTGCAACGTCTTCTGGAAGAACACGACAGTGGTTCGGATGTCACGAGTGTATCTTCGCCAACGTCGTCATCGCCTTCGTCGACCTCTTCCGCCTCATCCACGTGTAGTTCCAATAATGGAATCAACGTTGAATCCAGTCACCATTCTCCCGAGTTGAGACTTCGTAGCAATGTCAACAATGAACTCCGGCATCATAGTAGCTCGGACTTGCATCGACATCAACATTTACGGCAAAATCCTAGCCCAACATTCGTACCAGCACCTTGTTCCGAAGCTTCGAGTTCGCCAACGCCGAGTTTTGTTTCCGAAGCGTCATCAGCTGGCAGTCAAGGGTACGGAACATCGGGTACTCTTTATGCGACACATTCCGATGGTTATGATAATTACGAACCTATGAGTCCCGAAGACGAAGAGCTGTTGGATGTCATCTCCTGGTGGCAACAAAGTCAATGAGAAAATCAGTGTCTACATCGGTTCCGATTTGGATCCATTCTTCACCACAAAGGTTAGTGTCGTAATTTGTTTGTTCAGTTTCTTTCTATTATTCAGTACGTTTTTTAGTCGTACCAATATTTGAAATTTTAAAATTGATTCAGTGAGACGTGTTGTAATAATTAATGTTAGTAAATACACTTAATTTATATTTTAGTTTAGTATTAATTATATTTACGTGCTCTAGCAATATTTTTCGATTATGAAATTCAAGCAAAAGATAAAATGCTTCTTTTCAACGAAATAAAATTATCTACTATGTCTTACTATCTATTAAGTGGTTGTTTACTGTAAAGAATCAATTAAAAAAAGGTTATCGTCATTTCTAATTACTTTTCTTTAATATAGAACTGTTGTTTAATATTTCTTGCAAAAACTGATATGGAAACAAACTCAAACGCTCAGTTGAAAAGAAACATTGCGTCATATTCAGAATTTTTTTCTAAAAAAGTTTCTCACCTCCCTCGCTCCTTAACGACCGTAAATTTTACTCGTGAGGTAACATCCGCGTTACCAAGGAAGTTCAAAGAAATTTCCGACCAGATTTGTGACCTTGTCCCGTCACAATGGCGCGCGCGACCCCTCGCTGAAACTCCAGCCATTCAAATCGCAGACTCCATTCAGAGGGCCACCGAGTATACATTCTAGAAGCGACGCTTTTGTGCCCGATTTCTTTCACTGTGTACTAACACGCATGTCACCACCAGTATATGTGTGCCGGTCCTTCTACCGTTTTTTCATCCCTCCTCACTCTTCAACTTTTAGAGTCGTCCAATTCGTCTCTTCTGAAAATTTTGCCACCTTCTGCGAAAGCTTAACAACATCCCGTTACGAGAAAATACGAGTATCCATTTCCCTCGGTTTCGCTTTCTTCAAATATCTTACCCTCATTTTCAGATATTATTGTCGTCCATATAATTTCTGTCACATTTATCTAGAACGCACATCATCAATGGTACATTCCATACCAGAAAGAAAATTTCAACGTAATAACTACTATAATTTTCTTTCCATAATTTAATTAACAAAATTTATATTTTTGCATTTGTATGATAATACAAAATAAATGTGTTATATATTATATTAAAAAATGCGAGTCGGACGTGTATTCGTTTTATTCAGGACATCGAGTTACTCACGTACCCTTGAAGAGTAAACAGAAACGTTGATCGTCTATCCAAGTTCAACTTTAATCTTGATAGACATAACTTTTTCCGACGTTCCATTGAAGCTTCTAACGTTTCTTCCCGCGGATCTTTTCCTTGCTTTCTATCTTCTTCTGTTTCTCGGCTCGTTCTTCTTTCCTCTCTATTTTCTCTGACTAGTCTCTCTCTCTCTTTTTCTCTTTGACAAGAGACGATTTCGTCTGCTGCGTTTAACCTGAATGCATCTTTCAGGATATTTCAGTCCCCCTTTTGTAGGTTTTTGAACCGGTACGCTATTCTTCCGTCTTTCTCTCTTCCCGACCGTCTCTACAGATTTGTTCGTTTTCGTTCTACCCATGAAGAGCCAGTCCCTTCCAGTAAAACTGCCCTTACCTGAAATCATCCCCTGCTTCTCTCACTTATATACCTGTAGTGTCTCCTTACCGATCTTCGACAATCTCAATTTCTTCACGAATAAATTTATAAAGTAGCATTACGTGGTTTTCATCAATATCGATATTTTGTGAAGTAAACGTGAAATCTGGGACCTAAGTAAAAATAATTCCCAAGTGAAAATTTCATCGTAGTTTACAGTGATATTAACACTTAGTGATATTAACAATAATGAAGAAATAAATGTTAGATAACCAACTAAACAATCAATTTGAAAATTAACTTTCACCACACATGTATTGTTCTGAAGAAATTAAAGCATTTTATCTTCTGATCGAGAATCTGTTTTAATCTAATATACGATAATCACGAATGGTACGTTAACATAAAAAATTTGTTCATTTTTATGTTACAGAAGTGAAAGAGATGACGAGTAGGAGAAAGGGCCAAAAGGAGGCGATAAATAGCGGCTGTTTCTATCCACTGTGATCTAGTCATATCAATATTGTACAGATGTAACTATACGAGACGAGAAAATTATGTCGTTTTTATTATTAGATTAATGGTAATTCTTTGTACTGGAGTAAAGATTACTTAATCTAGTACGTATAAAACGGGTTTTCAAAAATGCTTATTAGGGTAGAGAGTACGAGTATAGAAATGTCATATCTCGTCGTTAAAGAAAAATCGAACGTTTGGACATTCTCAAAGGATGAAGCATTCCTGAGTGCCTTACAAGAGTGGTTAATATTTAATAGGAAACATAACTTGACCAGTGTTCCATTCAGATAAATCATTTTATTCTTATATTTCTATTTTTAGAAGAATGTTATGTTGCGGTATTGAGAAAGATTCGATAAGAAACGTTTTAAGATATTAGGTGTTAGTACTATAAGAAGTGATTTGTTGTAAAGTTTATAAATGTTATAGAAGTTACAAATGTTAATGATCCAATCGATACTTAATGGATGTATCAGAGAAATAAGATATTTAAATTGTTTCACGTTATTATTTAAAGGAGATTTCCTTGAAAGACACATTGTGAAATATTTGATTGTATTATAGTGATTTGTAATAATATTGTACATAATGCACATAACAAACAAAATTAGAACTGATAAATTTCATTCATTAGTGTGCACATAGTTCACATTGGACTAAACTTTTATCACAAAATTTCATCAAGCTGATACCTTCTTGTAAATAGATAATAAAAAATAATTCGTTAAATATATTGAACAACGTTACGAATAATACAGAATACAAATCTCATTATTTTCCTGTGTCTCTCACCTCCTCTAATGTTTAGAAAATTTTTATTTCCGTTATTTACTAACAAACAATTCAAAAGAATATCCAAAATTATGCTTCTACTTAGTACTATTTTTACCAGTATTAACAAGGAGCTTTTTTTTGATATTTATTAATGTTCAAATTTCTGTAAGCTTCATCTTTGATTCCATTAAACGATGAAGTTCCATTAAACGTAACGTAACATGTTAGAAGGCAACATCATAATAAATGTTGAAGCAAAAGATAATATCCTTAGGAAACTATGGAATTGTACACTTATTTATTTGAGCTGCAGTCGGTAGAAATTTTCACGAAACCTAAGTTAGACCTGACTTCATCCCAGAGAAAGGTATAAATGCGTTTACTCTTGTTAAATCCGATGAAAAATCCTTGAATACTCATTGTTGTACAGTAACGGCACCTATCACTTGTAACAAATATCGATCGAAAAATCAATATTCTGCATATTCATGAAAAGAATTTCAACGACTGCCATTTTATGTTCAGTTATATTGCTGTTACAAATTGTTTGTACTAACAGATCCGATAGTTTTAGGTATAATTCAATTGGACAGGTATCAGTCACTTCAGTCGTAAAGTTTTACTGCATAGGAATAGCAACGGTGACTCATAGAGTGTTTAAAATTCATAAATCTTTATTCTAGAGTATTTTAATTAATTGGATAGATAATTGGGTAGACGAAGCATTGAGTTATATAAATTACATAATCTTATTATGCAATTTAACATTATTCTGAGGTATGTTAAATTAGATAGGTATATTACTGTTGTATAGTAATCATTTATGATAGAAAAATATGTTACCACTAAATTGTAAAAAAAGCTCTAAAGAAGAATGCTTTTTTTTTCTCACAAGTTAAATATGTAAATTTTCAATATTGTATATACGAAACTATATGAAATATAATGTACAATGAATATCATTTATAAATTCGTGTATACATGTCGATATGATATTTATTTAATATAAAATTTAAACATAGAAAAATTTCTAGTTATTTAAAATTCCAGATAAATGCAACTGCAGCTATCGTAGACTATTGAAAAATGTAATCGAAAGCACAAAGAATGTTATCATTCACCGTGTTGTTATCGCTACGTTTGATCACTGATGTCTTGTTACATTGATACGAAGAGCAAATTCACGGCACAAATCGAGCATTGTCGTTCGATATAAAGGTGTCTCTTTATTCTCACCATTAGAATCACTGAGTTAAGAAAAATAATTGATAAATTACTCGATCGAATACGCAACTTGAAACCACAGCTCTATGATTTATTAGTAGATGAAAGTGAAAGAATTTTTAAAAATTGAAATTGCTAAAACTTATCTAGGACTTTGATATACGTATATGAAGTTGCTACGTCATAACATTTATATGATTAGTGGCATTATCTTTAATAGGAATCTGCAAATTTAATATTTTGTATAAATATATTTTAAATATAAAAGTACAAATGAAGAATTAACATATACTTTTAATATTTATTTCTTGGAATTGGAAACTTTTTTATATTAATTGTATAGATAAATAACATTAGTACTCAATTTTTTAAAAACTACTAAAAGCTAAGTATATTATTATATTTTATCGGAATTTTAACTGTGTGAAGTGTCATTATAATGTGTAAAATAACATTTGTGTTTTGTATATACATACTACTCTAATATTTTTACGCTTTTGTATTTTGATAGCAATTTTTGCAAGTTTTAATAAATTCGCTTTATATATAAATTTTTAAATTAATTAATTTTTAAATTGATAAATATATAAATTTTTGGATTAATTTGGATTAAAATAGTATTAAGCTTTCATTTTACTAGTATCAAAGTTTGAAAGTTATTATAGAGCAGAAATTGCATAATATGACAATTATATATACATAATATGACAAACAGCAAATGCTTCGTGTTCCGTTTTGATTCTTCAAAAATTTGTATGTTACTTTTTTAGCAATCAAAATTTTGTGATTTTGTAATGACTAACACATCACAAAGTAAGTATATTCTTTCCTTCAAGAATTAAAAAGTTAAAGGCAATAATGGGATTGATTGTATCCTATGATAGGTGGTAATTAATGATCTATGTAAAATTTTTATGTATAGAAAAATTACAATACAATATTTATTAAGTAAAAATTGTATTTTTTAACGAATTATAAGAAAGGCTTTCATTAAAATGGTATTTATTTATTTAACAAACTGAAAATATAAGTATTTTATGAAGAATTGCAATATACTGTATTATATATACGCATTTTTTCTTCAAAATGAGCGACCTAAGATTTTCAAAATTTTAGATCCATAATTTCAATTAAGTAAGATGTTAGTACCGGCATGACTAAATATTAACTGGATACATTTTTATGTTATACAATAATTATAAACATTAATTTATACTTCTTTATTCTTTCGATGTTTTCAAAATATGTACTTGATTTTTTTGAAAAGTAGAGCTTTTATATTTTATAATTTTATAATCAAAAATTGGGTTCAAGAAACTTAAAGCTATTACAATATTTAAATAGAAGATCTGAGTTATTTAATTAATAAACAACTATATCAATGAATTATTTCCTTTTTTATTTAATATTTATATTACATTTACTACTGACTCTGCAGAGCCAACCAGCAAAGCTAATGAATTATATTGTACAATAATACGATAAATATTCAGAAAATATAGAGTATCGTAATGTTTAATGCTTTCTTTGTATTTGCAATAATATATGCTCATTAATTTAATTTTATAATACAATCAAATATATCCATTCTTATATAAATATCATGTATAAGATCATCATTTATAAAAATATTTATAATTATGAGACGTAAATATTACGAAAACCAATGTAGATATTTTATGTACATACAAAAAATAATATTGCCGTATAGTATATCTATATAATCAATTCATTTACTGCTACAATTTTTCTATAAATATGTAGATTAAAGATACTGGGTTACTTATACATATGCACGTATGTAAATGTGTTATATTTAACCGCAGATCTTGTTATACTTGCGTATTCAACGATGCATCGATTTCCGTTGATTTACGTTTTTTGCGGTTCTGAAACCGAGAAATAACCAAAGGAGACTTTCGACAGAAAAATTACTGTTATTCCGGCTGGTTATTTACTCAAAAACCGCAAGGACATTGACAGGGATAATGGGAGAGGATTCCGCCCTTCTGTACCACACTTTTAAAGTATACTGTCGCGAAAGGAAACATTTCAGGAGCGCGTATATCATCATGGGTCTAAGTTTGTAGACCACATTAAGGTAGATCGTCAGAAAAAACGTCTCCACGTCACCACTCGTTCGTTGACTATTATTATGAGTCGTTAGTACGGCGGGAACAATATTACTCTAAGAAGATGGAGTTTGCTGAAAGCATTGTGTTTAATAGAAACGTTAAGAAACACTAATGTAGCAATCTGACAGATTTTGGAAAATATTTCACGGAAAAAACTGTGAATAAGGCTTAATAAATACACAATATTAGTACGAACTTTATGTCTTCAATGAATTGCAAGCCTTTCATGCTCGATCTTGCGTACTCGCACTGTTGTATACTTATATAAATTATTAATAAACTGAAGATGAATGTATTTGATTTTAGTAAAACTGGTCTCAAATTTTAATATATTATGTCTTCTTCATAAAATAATTTGAAAAAATGTTTCTATCGAAGTTAATTAATAATTAATAAAAAATCATTTCCCCAACAGGTTGGAAAGGTTAAGTGATAAAAGTTAATGTGAACTATTATATAATTGATACATGCTCGTAATTATTTATTATACGTTACATAGTTATTTCTGATATTCTATGATATAAATTAATCCTATGAAATATTATGATTGTAACATAAAGAAACACATCTACAAATTGCATAAGATTGTTTATGTCAAAATTTATTATAAAGTATTTATACAATTTATTAACGTATTAAAATAAAAATTATTGTAGAATTTATATATGTAGTAAATGGAGAAAGAAATGTGGAAGACAATATAATATTACACACAAAATGCAAATCTAACAAATAAAAATAGATTGGTAGAATAATCAATGCAAGGGTAATTACACATACTTAAATAATGATTTCAAGTAGAAAAATTTTTACGACCACTAGTATCTAAAAATGTTAATTCATCCACTTTCTGTAATTTTGTCTAATGCCGCAATACATAGTACATGATGGATAAGCTTTTGATACTGATTGTAAAGCGATAATCGGCTGCTAGGATTATCGCTTTGATATGATGCGTGTAATCATACTTCAAACGATAAAAGGAGGATACGAACGTCTGTTTATGAGCATGAGGAATAATTACACGACACATTGTTCCAATGAAATTGAGATTTTATCATTTACCGTCCCCGAACGAGTATTGAAATTAATGGCAAACATTTCACGATTTTCTCGTTGAAGGTCACGCGAAGATCAATATATTGGACATCATTGAATTTGTTTTTTATGAACTATAAGATTGTTGTCATGTAAATATGTAGTCCCGTTTAAAAATACTTCGATGACCTTGAAATCTAGAAAAAGAGGTCAAGTTAGATGAAATATTCTGTGTATGTATCCTTATTGAATGAAAGGTACCATACGAAAATAATCTCGTACAAATAGTCAATTAGATACAAAATAATATATTTTTACAGTATGTAATATTTAAATAGAATAAGTACAAAAATACGATAAGTGCAATAATATTAGTAGTAGTAATAACTCAATTGGTATTTTATAAGACTTTTATTCAAATTTACGATCACATTACTTAAAATTACTTAAAGCGATATAATTCGTTACATTAATACATATTTCCTAGCAGCACATTTTTAATAAAAGAAAAAGAAAGGATAAGATTTGTAAAATGTAAGCTTTTAAGCTTATGGAGTGAATTTAGTAAAGGATTTAATATTTGCGAATAATTAATCATCTATATACTGAATTTTGCAATTATTTCAAGCAGTAACATGGTAGTAAATGCATAAGAGGAAACAAACGAAAAAACAAAAAAAAATTGAGTACCTTGTCTGGACAGGTAATATAAGATGACAAAATTCATCAAGTTCAAAATCAGAATTATCGCTTTATCGTATTAGTCGGCAGCGTAATGTAGGCACGCGTTACTTGGAAATCTCATGGTGAGACGTTCGGTCAAGTAAATCCTCTTATCCGCATCGATGACGCCCGACCAGACGAGGAACATGAAGATGAACGCGAGGAGTTCTCTCCGCGAAGACGTACGCAGAACGATCGAATCGCAGACTGGCCTTACCGGTGCAACGAGTTAAAAGGACGAGGTTCTTCCTTAAGGGTACATTAAACATACGAACGCAGATCCGTCTAGCCAGTAAGGATCCTCGGAAAGAACAACCAACGACACTCGCTGTGCCTTGTTACTATCTCGTCGACGTCCCCTTCTTAAGGCCACGTTAAATTGGATTTAAATTTTGAGATTTATAACGCGACCATGATTCCTTTTCGGAGAACTGTTACGACGATTCTTTTAATCTTTTCGTCGTACAAAAAGTAATCTTCGGTGGCTATTCTGACCATTTCAATCTCTTTCAGAATTTATTGCGGAAAGGGTTTCGAAATTCTCGATGCTTCTGCTTATGCAATCTGACAATTAAATTTTCTGTTCGTGCAGCGTACGCGCATACGAACACAATTTATACATATACAGGGTGGTTGGTAACTGGTGGTACAAGCGGAAAGGGAGTGATTCTACGCGAAAAAAGAAGTCGAAAATGCTTTACTTTTTTTCATAATTTCTTGAGTATAAACTACACTTCAATTTAATTCTGCTGCAACGCAATCTTGTTTATTTATTGTTAAAAAATTGTTTAACTTTGAAAAAGATATGTAAGACTAAAGTACTAAAAATCTTATTGCTTATTGAAACCAGAACCATACTGAGACATGAACCATATAGATAATCAATGTTTGTAGTAGATTTCAAAGTTAGTTTCAACGAATTGAGTGAGCTAGAAACTTTTTTTCTAAAAGATACGTTTAACATCGTCTTCATCATACTTCTTAACGGTTTTAATCGTTCGCTTCATTTTAGTTCAACTTTGTTGCGGGAGTGCTTATTAGTGTAAAGTGTAGCCTGAAGCAAAATTGTCATGTTAAACGGAGCTGAAACAAGAAACGAGAATACATGTAATTTCTCCCCAGATGCACGCCTTTCGGTTTTTTCAATTTCACAGTACCTCCAGCTTGTTTCGCAAAATTGCAATCATATATATGTATATGTAATGAATGTGTGTTATTTTTGTATTTCGTTCATCCGGTGAGCAGCGAAATCGGGTCGATAAAAAGATGTATAATCTTGTTGGATATCGTGACGTGTAATTTTTTTAATTCCATTTTACACGATTCCTGCAAATTCTTGGACGCGCTTTAATTTCTGCGCGCGATAAGTCGTTCCGTGTAGTCCATGATGGAAAGTATGCGATACCTGTTTGCTGAAGTTTCAACCCAATATGAGATACCTACTCCGAGTGTTCCAAAAATAAGTAGGTAGACTAATTTAATGTCGTATGCAATCTCTACTGATAAGAAATGTTGACTTTCTTCAAATATACTTCATTGTGTTTAATCTGTGATGAAATATTAATGATTGTTATAAATATTCTATATGTTTCTAAATATCTCCAACTCAATTTACTAATACTTTAAATAAAAAACTAAATTTTTTGATAAGACATTTCGAAATAATCCTAGACGACCAAAAAATATTTCGATTAGTAAAAAAGATTTGGTAAAACTTCATAATTCTACAAAAGGATAGATGTAACTGCTCATCTGAAATAGACCTCATATAAAAATTCGAATGTTCAATAAGAGAGAATTGAAAAGTAAACTGCGGATGTTTTTACAATTTTATGTCTTTATGGATATAATTAGATATAGATAATATTAGTTAAATAATAATTAGAGAAAAATTTACACCTTGAAATTTTCCAAAAATGCATAAGCATCCGCGGTTCGATAATAGAAATTTAAGGACGGTCCTATTCGAAAACAAATAATTTTTATGTTTTATTGCCAGATTCTCTATATTTCCATAATGCTAGGAATGTTTTTTCGTGGAAGGCTGCAATCGAAAGTGTTTATAAAGAATGATCGATATGTTAATTGGAACGATAGTGTAATTTATTCCAGTTCGTTTCAACATTATTTTACTCATCATTTATCTCGAAAGTGAGATTTTAGCCGAGTGCCAGGTCAAAAGGAACGAGTCTATAATATATTCCGCATCGTCCGCTCTTCCCTCCTGCGGTTCAGTCTTCTTTCCTTCACCCTTTCGCAATCACGTTTCGCTGCGCCGCCAACGTGTACGCGATGCACGCCTGCATGCCCGTTAACTACACCCAGTCGAATAATTAAAAGCAAGTTCTGCGCTTTAAAACCTTTGAAGTTCTATCTGTACCTCGTGCAACTTCTACCGTTAGGTCAGAAATTACGATCAGTGAGAATAGAAAAAAGAGGTACATATTAGCTTTGATATTAACTACAAGTTCTAAAGAATTAATATAATATTAACGTAAGATTAAAAGTATTAGATGTTTGCAGTCGAAATTTTGTTTTGAGTTTTGCTCGCTTCTTCAATTTCGCTAATGTAAAAGTAAAGACCGTGATAAATTATTATGTATGACTCAAAATATTCTTATCATATATGATCTTTAATAAAGTGTCATAACTTGTTATATAGCATAGGAGAACTTCATTTCAAATAATCTTAAAATAAACAGAACAAGTTACTCAAGGATAAACGTTATAGGATAAATATCTTCATATGCACTATATCTTATAACGATGTCGGAAAATTATTTTGTTCATATTTTATTAATTACATACATATTAACTTTAAAATTAACATGTAGATTGAAAGTGCTTATTACAATGTAAGAAGTAGCAAAGATCTGTTGTAATGTATATTGTTATTATATTTGTGGCAATTAAGTTTATATATAATTAAATTATAAGTTTATAAAATACATTACAAGTTGTAGAAGTTAATGAGTATAAATGAATTCTAGTAAGTATGAGTATCAACATAAATAATCTGTTTTAATTTTTTTTTTGACATTACAAAGAATTATTATTTTCAAAATGTGTTTAAATTACTGAATTCCGACAATCAATGGAATTATTTCTGTTAACACTTCCTTGTCTAATAAATTACCTTTCATTTAGAACAATGTTTTCTTCAAAACCATTAATAAGTTTATAAAAGTACTCGTGTTTGATAATAGTAATCGAAGGAATCAATAATTTTTCAAAATATCGCAAATTATTTGGTTATAAAATAGCTAAAAGAAGTAACATATTTAAAAAATGTAAAGAAGAGATAAGTATTAGAAATTTTATATAAATTAAGCAAATTTATAAAATGAATATAAATCAATATAAAGAAATTAAATATGCATTATATCAAAATTGCTACGTTTCTCTTCAGTTAATACGTTATTTTAATATATTTATATTAAAATATTGTTACTCATCACTCATCATCATATTATCACTCAAATAATGTTATATGTCGGAGATGAAAGGACATCGGAGCCTCCCCTCTGGAACTTCGGGAAAATCCATAAAATTGTAATTAAAGTCTACAGTTCTAATTAAACAATTTGTCGTCATTCTACCCAATTGTATTTATTTGAGATTTGTGACAATGAGCTTGGGCTCAACTGATTGTCGCCGAACGTAGCCGCAGACAACGGGAGAAACGCTCCGTCCAACAAAGGTATGGAGCAATAATATAGCCCTCATTAAAAGAAATACCCGTAGAGGTACTCGACAGTAAACATTCCAACGGTTCCTTCGGGCAAATGATTACTAGATGTCGATGCACCTACACAGCGCAAGTTCAGCTAGTCTGAGGACCCGCTATAAACTTTAGGATTTTGTTAATTAAGGTTCTTCAAACGGACAAGCTGTCTTTGTCCCAAATTGACCAATTAACAGCAGCGTCAATTTCTCTCACTTCCCGAATGAAGACATCTCTCCACGAATCCGAGGATTTCGTGCTCTTAGACACACCTCATCATAGTTTTTCTCGACAGCGTCACCGTGATGGAAAGTCACTCTCGCTGGTGTACGAGCTTTTGGACTAGTTAACTAACGTCCTGCTATCTCCACGCTAGGCATCAATTTCAACTTAGACTTCGACGAAGGAATAAGCCTACTAACCCATTGACCGCGGATTCGTTGTTGCACCTAGGATCATTGTCATTAGCTTCTCGAGTGTCTGATTACCGCGGTTACTTGTCAAATTCTGTAGTAGTCGTATTTGCACTAGTCAATGTCTTCTCCATTGCATAGCAACCATGTGTAGTTCAAATGAGGATTCGTTTCACGCCCCTAACCCTAATCATAATGAGAACTCGACATATATAAATATTATTTTTCTCATACATAAATATTATTTTTAATCTTCTTTCTTATCTTTCACTGGACTTCACAGATTTTTCCTTCTTTCAAATGTGTTGTATTAAAATATTTTTCTTACCCATAAAGTGACGTTAAAATAAAAAAGTTATCAGAACTGATCTTGTCATGTTTTTTCTTTAATCTTCAATTCTGTACTTAAATTCCATTTTCTTAATCACATTCTTAAAAATATGAATTTTCGTAAATATCCGCAACCTGTTTATAACAGTTTAATTTCAATGAAACAAAACATTTTTTTTATTATCATTTTGCCTATATTAACAAATAGTAAGTTTCACATTTATTGCACTATAAAATTTCCGTATTGCTCCCACAATTCCCAAAAAATGAGGAATTAAACTAGTATAAAAATTCGAAATAAAATTTTGCCAACTCTACCTATTCAGTGCAGATATCGTGCCGCACTACAATGCAATAAACCCATCGTCGCACACCTTATGCACCATATGGTTCGGGTTAATAAAATCGTCATCTCGACGGCCGGAAGCGATTGTGAAAAGCATCCCTCAGAAATGTATAAAGAAAATCGTGACACACAACGTTTTATAAGCGGTCCTCGCGGGCGGTCGTCATTCCTTTCCACTACGATACCATTTAGTGAACTCGCAGCAGCGACGAGTTTTCCGAGAGTTGAATGGAAAGCGGGGGGGGGGGGGGGAGAAGACGGAGCGATTCGAGAATAGAAGGGATACAGCCCATGCTTGTACATTTTACAAATTCGCTACGAGTATCGTGGGTGGTCACGATGAAACGGCTTCCTCAGGGAACGCGCCGGAATCCCTCTGGTTTCGGAAGGAATTCGACGCGCGACTGCGAGAGATGCCGATCGAAGATACAATCGAGATGCTGATGATCACCGGGAATACCGGGATCGCCGTTGGCGAACTTGACCAGTCGTTTCACTGGCAGGAAGACATTTACGAGCTTGAGACAATGTACTATGGATTCCCTTACTACAATTTTTGACCGATTTAATTATTACACACAGTTCGAATTAACAAAGAACGTAAAGAACAAAGAAATTAAACGAGCTAATAGAACGTGGATTACTTGGCTAGGTTGAATCAGACAAATTCAATTTAATACAGTGTCTTGTACTTTGGACGAATTGCATCAGTAAAGGTGGCATTTTCTTTATCTTTACATTTTCTTTATCCTTTATCCTTTAGAGTTGTACAGAGAAATGTGCCAGAAGTAAATTATTCAATTATTTTTGGACGAATGTGCAAATATTTCATAACTGTAGGGAATAATTTTATCTAATTTTTGTAGCTACTTGTGTTTTTTCATATTATATAATATATATATCAAAAGATCCTTTCCCACATACTTTCTCGTACAAGCCTAAATATAGTCATTCTAAAATGCAAAAGCAAGCAAAATAAACGAAATACTTTGTATAATATGACGTTATAAATTAGCATCCTATGCAATTTCTTATTCTTTTATTTTGAAGAAGAAAAACTGTAACGAGAAGGAAAGCTGTTAAGTTATTTCTATCGATATATAATGGCATCAACATTGAAGATATTTTAAATTGATACATATACACTATCAATCAAAAATATTGGGCCACTTGTTTTTGATAGAATGTAATTTAATTACAAAAGTTACAAATGGGTGGATCTGCATTGATTTCATTTTTTTTATATATAATACAAAATTTGTATCCTTCATTGTTAAACCTTGTAGAATAAGTTTTATACTAGAAAAAAGTTTTATCCTCAAATTAATTAGTTGTTAAATTATATGTCAGATAGATTTTGGTATTAAATAAATAAATATATTTTGGCATAAATACATTCAAGTTTTGATTTCTAAAATAGGTAATTCGATGAATATTTGATTTTGATATACTTTTGTATGTATCATAAGTGTTTTCAATAAACAATTTACATTCATAGAGGCAGTAAAGATAGTAAATAGGACTATGCAATTCCTAATCATTAACTTATACTATTTAGTAAAATTCAGAACATACTTTTGTTTCTACAAATTAATCAAAGTGTTTGAATACGTGCAAACAGTAGTATATATAGTCGATCGTACAATTACGTGTACTTCAATAATTATTTCATCTAACGTCTCAATTCCAAACTTCAGAAAATATTGCAACACTATTTCTTATCTCTTGTTATGAAACATAGTACCTACAGAGTACTTTACCCATAGTACTTTACCCTACAGGAAAAATATTTGCAATACAAGTTAATATAGAGTCAAAGCGACAACCTTGATTCGACCATAATTAAAAAAACGTTTTTTTGTTAAAAATTGAACAAGAACTTTCGTGTTTGAAAACTACATTTTAATATGGTAAACTTCATTGATTCATATTTACTTAAACTATATTTTTTTCTCTATAATCAACTATATATGCTTACTTATCTCTTCCATTACAAAACAATGTATCAATATATACGTGTATGAAAGCGTGCATCTGATATAAGAAATTGAAGTAAGACATCACACAAAAACGTCTGACCACATTTCCAGATTAAAGATTAGAGATAGGCTCCATAATACAAAGTGAAAGATAACAAGATCGATACTCTAGTTTCTGCTGTACAACTAGATGAAGAATCTCCCGCGGTGACCACCTCTCGCGTAAGACTCACACGCGCCTCCGCCAGTAGATGAGATCGAGTAGCCTCGACCATTTTCTCTCAAACAGGAGACAAAGGTAAAGCTTTGTAAATAACGTCCTACTGCGGTCGATCGAATTTCATGAGATGACCGATGACCCATTCGCTCGACATCAGCCATGGAGGGTTTCCAAGACTTGAGGCAATACCCGGATAAAATCTTTGAAACAACATCTTTCTAACCCTGCCGGGTTACGAGCAGAGCTAGCGTTGCTGGCTGGATTATGGTGATAGTGATTTAAGTGACGAAGATGGAGATTATCGCCAGTATATCTGTCTTGGCTAACGATAAATGTCGTGTTAGCAATGTTATAGTCTGTTACTAAACTTAGGGACACATCTGATAAATATGATCCGATGTTCTCATATTGGTGTTACTGTTCTACATACACTCCTCGTCAAAAAGACAACCCAGGTGTGTTATCTTTAATTTCTCAAAGTTTTTCGTCTGTAACGTATAATATCAAAACATTATGAGCTCAGGATATGTAGTTCGTTGAAATAATTAAAAATCTTATGAGGTTTAGTGTGTAACAAAAAAGAATTGTTTCATTTTAAGAACGAAATGATAACACATGTACAATAAGAAAATAGTAATCAACATAAATTGTAACTAACAATAATTACTTATCAAACATATATACTTATTTAATAATAGGTACATCCCTCTTTATTTTCTATTC
The DNA here is from genome assembly GCF_011952205.1 of Bombus bifarius. NCBI lineage: Eukaryota > Metazoa > Arthropoda > Insecta > Hymenoptera > Apidae > Bombus > Bombus bifarius. Next base: position 1,217,617 of record NW_022884399.1, read on the forward strand.
CATTTATTGTACGATTTGGTATCGATTTATATAGTTTCTGGATATAATTTTGACTTAACGTATCCATTCGCGTACAATTGCATTTTTTAATTTTTGTACGTGTCGATACTGCTTTCCATTCGCGTATACGTCGTGAACAAGTTCTGCCCAGCAATTTCCAATAATATTATGGTCCGGGGAGCGTGTAGGCCACGGCAAAATAGATATATTATTTTCATTAAAATATGATTGGACCAATCTTGATGTGTGTACAGATGCATTATCTTGTTGAAAGATGTAATCAGGTCCAGAAATGCGTATTGCATGATTATTTATTTGTTCTTTGATTAAATTTATGTATTGGACACTATTCATTCTCTCATTGATGAACTTGATACTTGTCTTGCCGAAATAACCGATGTCGGCCCAAACCATCACGCTGTCTCCTCCCATTTGTCATCGAATTGCTGACATTGTCTCTTTTCTTATGTCATGAAAATAATATTGAAATCCATCAGGACCATTCAAGTTGAATCTTTTTCGTCTGAAGATAGTACCCTTCTCCATTTCTTTTTCCAATGCATTCTTTCTTTTGCAAAGCGTAAACGTTTTGCTTTGTGTTTCGTTATTAACGAAGGTTTCTTTTTCAATTTTAGCCTCTTAATACCTTTGCAGGATAGTAGAACTCGACGAACACTCGAAACACTGGCACTAACACTAGATTTTTCCATTATTTGCTTCGTTGTTAACTGCGAGTTGGAAGCTACACGCAAAATTGTTCGCTTATCACGGTCGGATAACGATGACAGGCGATCAGTACTTTTCTTTTTGCCATAATCTTCAACATTATTAAAGAAATTATGTATTACTCTACGACTTCTTCTTATTACTTTCAATATTTTTGCTACTGATAACTGTTGCTGTTTTAGTTCAAGAATTTGCTTTTTTTCAGACTCGCTTAATTTTTTTCCGCGTCCCACATACTTACAAATTTATATAATACTGTACTGTAATCTTTACTCGTTGATAGATCATGAGCTACTGAACAATTTCTGAACATATTAACAGAGTGTGTTATCATTTCGACCTTAGTATGGAACAGTTTTTCTTTGTTGTATACAAACATCTACGACATTGTGACTTAATTCTAGCAAGCCGCACATCCTGAGCTCATAATGATTTGATAGTATACGTTACAGATGAAAAACTTTACATGCGTCATTGAGAAATTAAAGATAACACACCTGGGTTATCTTTTTGACGAAGAGTGTAGTTCTATATGTAATATATGTCTATATGTAGTTCCAACATATTATTTCTTGCGAAATTATTCGTAACCGCGCCTTAATTGTTCATTTTCGAATACTTTGTGTATTGTGTATATGAAATATACACAAATATGTTGATGAAATGATACAACGACGATGATGAAATTTTTGTGGTAGGTCATGTTACGACGAAAATCTACAGTAATTTTAATTATGCTTTTCGCACTTAAACTTATAAGTGAACGTAAAAGTATAAAATATATATTATTTGTAGGTAATATCTTGAGTGGTTCGCTTAATTTTATTTAGTGCGTTGGTAAATGCTTAGAAAATGTCACAAAACACAGGAACATCTTTTTATTGTAAATTATATTTATATATTTAATTTTTCCATCGCACGTCACATTCACATATAGGACGTGAAGTTATACTATTAACCATAAATATTTGAATGTATGAAATATTTAAATATGGAAAATATACTTAACTAAATAAAACTCTTTAATTTAGTACATATACAGTCGGTCGTTGATTGTATTTTGCTTGGTAAATACGAGTGTTTGCTGCTATAAATTACACCGAGAGAAATAGATAGGAAGGTTCAGTAAAATGAACGAAGGAGTTAAGCAAAGTTGTGGTTGCGGCGACGTGAATGAATCGAGGAACGACAAGCGATTTTGTAAACAGAATAGGGAAACGATGGTGCAGAGTCTGCGCATTTCTCGTAGAAAAATACCAGGATGACTACGGTATGACGACATAACTCTTCGACACGGTATAAACTCCAGCAGAGCCATTGTCTGTCGCCCGAGGCAACCGTTCAACGAAGAGCGAGCTTCATTGTCATGATCCCGTAACCCATGAATGGCTGGCTATCTCGTTTAACTTCAATTACCATGGCTTCCCTTTCATTTCATTGCTAGTACCGTCAGTAGAGTGGGGACACGGCATGAATGTTCTGTCTTCCTTCTCTTTTTCCTCTTTCTTTTTTCTCTATAACCTAGACTTTTGTTGCGGAAAACCATCTTATGCGTCGGATTACCTGGCCTCGTTAAATTCTCCTTTAGACAAATCTCGTTCTAGTCTAGTTCAATGCACAACAACAGGAACAAAACTCCATTATAATACGGTTTTTCTAAGTAATCATATGTAGGTATCGGTTCTTGTACGCTATCCATGCAATAACAAATAAAATGTCATCGTTTATTGTGCTGTGAAATGAATCATTGGAAATTTGTAATTATTCCACAAGAATATTTTGCACGTTCCTGTAGAAATGAATATTATTATTTTGAAGACAAACATTCGATTCAAATTCGAACTTTAAGAATTTGGCGTTTCAGCTTAATATTCTTTATATCGACTTCGGAAAAAACAAAAGTATCTGAATTAGTTATATCAGTTATAATAGTTTGGTCATCCAAAACTATTTTTTTTTTTTCAAAAAGCTAATAGTTTTACACCGATTTGATGTGTATTCGTTGATTTCTCCGGAATGGCTTGACCAATCAAGATAATTCCTTTTCGCGTCTCGTAGAGTGTATTCTCCCGCTAACCCAATTACAAATTCTTTGCATTTGTTTTTTATAAACTGTCTTTTTTGCAAAAATCCAATTTTTATGTACGTTTATCGACTAGTCAAGTTTGGATTGAGTTATCAGTACGGAACCCTTTGCATCTTCTAGAGGTAGTAGTTCACCGATCGGTTATGTTTGCAAAATTTCCCCTATAACATAACATATATGTACATATTACATATTTTTAGAAATTTCCATAATTTTAAGTATGAGATTCTCAGCATTGAAGATAGCATTATCGAAACGTATTAATGTTAATATTGATTGAGATTCTAAAGGGAAGTGTTCACTTTGCATGCAATTTCCAGGGTCAAGAATGGCATGTGAAATTATTACAAAAATTAAACGCATAAAAGTCAATAAATAGTAAAAGACAACAAAAATGATAAAAATTTGTGATTAATGGGGTGTTTTTCTCTGTACGATTAGAATTCTAAATCGTTATTATGGTGTAATATAAATTTTAATGAGAAATTTGATGAGGATTAATGTCGGACAATTCCAACGCTTATAAATATGCAGAACTTTGCTAAAAGTGATGTTTATAAGAAATGTTAAATTTAGTTCCATTATACGCCTAGTTTATTTTCAATGTAATGATAGGAAAGATAGAATAATCTCGCTCAAAACGTTCATTCTTGTCATTCCTTTTAAACCTTCCTTTTACTATTAGTTGGTAAACTCGAGTGTAACATAAACTGGTTTCAAATAGGTCTATCATCGTGCAACAGCTTCATTTCGATAATAAACATTACGCTGAATATAATTTTACTTTATAGTTGCTCACGTACACATACGTATCATAACACCATAATCTAATGCAAAGCAGTAATTCAATAGGCATTATTCTAATTATATAAATCTAGTCTTAAAGGATTCGTGAAGCTATAACATAACTTATTTATAACCAAACTATACATAGTATTCCTAAACGTTACTAATTTCTTATTTTTATTACATAGGTATTTCAATCCAAAAAGAAAAAAGAAAGCTATGATATAAGCAATAAGAAACGATAAAAAAAAGTAAGCTAACGTCGTTTAGAAAACAAACGATGTATACTATGTTAACCCTGGAAATTATTTTTTAAACAGTTCCTGGGCAATTCATATTTCTTCCACACAAATATGTCAGAATTATTAACGAGATTCGTTTACCTTCGACCGTGAGAAAGCAATTCAAGGAAAACAATAGGATCTCCGTTGAAATATCGAGTATCCGGTGGAATATAGGTAGTGACCGCAGGGGGTCCAATTTAACGATCTACAATCGATCGAGGCGTTAATTGCTTCCTAATCGTTATATTCGAGGTCCGTATAAAAAAGAAAGAACAAAAGAAAATAAAAGGAGGAAAGTCTAACTCCGTTGAAAATTACGTTTTTCATCTTACCTTTTCTCGTTCTATCGGCCGCTCGATCTCGATTATCATTTTTGCCGATATGAAACCGGCATATCACTGTACCGGATGGAAGAAAGTCAACCTCGAGACATACGGACCACCTGGGTATCTTCCTGGGAGGTCGCAAAAACTGGATATATTAAACAACCAGAAAAAAATAAAGAAGGCTTCGAGTGAAAAGAATCGTAACTTTCGGAACCGGGAAATAAACAATTAAAATAAGGAATCTTATCTTTTTAACGATTTGTGATGTTGTAACGATAAAACTCCTAAGTGGTGTTTTATACACCATTATATTATGTTACATTATATTTGATTGCCTGAATGTGGATACTCGGTGAATTCTTTTAATTAGAGGTAGATAACTACTTTATATTTTTGATAGCAATGTACAGGATGTTGGAAAATGATTTGTCGCAATCATTATATCGTTATTTTACAGCTCTGAATCGGTGAAGATTTGCAAAAAATGTAGGAGTAAAATTAGCCTTGACGTTAAAATTGGAGGTCAAATTTTGTTTATTGCATCGTATGAGATTCATCGTAGAGTTAAAAAGTCTCATAGAAACCATGTGTCACGACTCAATCGTCTTCTTGGGAAAAAATATTAATGTTTCGCTAGTTTTCGACATCACTTTATTTGCAATGTACTTTCATTTTACAGTCAGATACAGGTAAAATAGCATCTATTATCGCATATAAATAATTCACTCAAATCCATTATATTGGTATGTCACATATCTTGCTTTCTATCTTTCTTGTCTCTATTCAATTATTTTTATTTTTTATTTCATTTTTGTATTTAATTATCTTTTTATCTTTCTTCTATTTGAGCAACCTCATATTGGCATTTCTGCGTTCCGACCAAGTTTCTTCCCAAGAATACACATTCAGTTTAGGAGACGGAAACCATATTCAATCCGATGTTTTAATTATTCAACGGACGTAATATATTTACCCGAACTATGAACAATCTTTTTTCTTGCTGCGTTCTTATTGCGTTATTATCGTGTTATTTTTGACTCGTGTTTTACTACTTTAATACAATTTCTTGCATTCAGAAAGAGTACAGGATGAAGCTTATGATGCTGATCAAATTTCACTTTTTTCATAGGTCTTCCACGGTAAAAACGATTTACCGTGCGTTGATCTTTCAAGATCATTTTCCTACGTCTATATGCCGGAATCCCACGCCTGTGAGAAACTTCCAAGGCAGGAAGTGACTATAAATATTTGCCTAGCTAGCCGTCTTTTACGATTACAACGCGATTCAGCTTGACTGGAGCTCGATTGTACTCATGTGACGCAATATTCCGTTTTGCTCTGTGGTCGGCATTTACAAGTTAAAGAAGAACGATTTGAAGTCGCAAAACGATCACAAAGAAAGCTTTATCAGTGTCACTTTTATATTTGAAATTATTGTTATGGATAAATGTAATTTTGCATTTATTAACTATGGTTACTGTCTATATTTCACCAACTTGTTTTTAAACTATGTAAGACCTTAAGTATTTCGTGAAAGTTATTGACAGCTCGTTATTAATATTTTAATTAAACTCTTTAGTAATTGAATATATATAAACGAATAAAATAAAGAGTAAGATAAATTAAAGCATTATATATATGGAATTATAGCATTTTAAATTTCTGTTCAAATACATTTCAAAAATAAAATATTTATCATATATGACATCTGTAGTTACACAGCAGAAGAACTGTATCTAATTGATTCATGAAATTATAAATATTTCATTTCGTAAGTCAACGCACAGATCATTATAATAATAAATTATATTTTAATATTTATAGGGAACTTTCACTAATAAATTATTTTCCAATATAATTTTCTGTATTTTTTAAATACAGGAAAGCTACTTTTTATAGGAATTATTTTTATACCTTTCTTATATCAAGAATCATGTATTATATCTTTTCATAGATGAATAATTTCCATAATGTATTAATAAAATGTGTACTGGAACCTGCTTATTTTATAAAAAGTAACTCGACATGTACAAAATTATAAATATGCATATTCTTTTTAAACTTTTTAGAAAGCTCTATATAGATTATAATTTTATACGTGTTATTTTATTTTAGATTTTAACAACGATATCTGTTTTGGATTGTTAAAGATCATAAATATGGAAAATATGGAAACCTATAAAGGTAAGCTAATATCGGATCTGATAAAATTGCAACTACGATTCTTCAACTACCTACAAGTATATAAGAAATTCTTGCGAAAAAGATCAACATTAGCAACCGGAACCATAATAATTATCCTATCAATCCTGTATGGCATGAAGAAATTAGTCATGCTTCTGAAACCATTAAAGGTACCAGGAGAAAAAGATAGCCCATGGTAAACGCAGAGGCTCCAGTTGTTAGTTGCATTACGAAAGCAATATATTCAAGTGGAGTTAATAAGCAACCGTATAGAAGTTGGCAAGACCTAATACCAGCCTAAATATACACGTCGGCATGGAAGTTTAGGAGGGGTCTTGAAAAGGCTGTGCGAATTAAAAGAAAGCAACAAAGCCTACTAATCTGCCTGCAAGAATTAAAAAGATATACTTCATACTGCAGCAAAGTCGAATCTACCCACCTTTTATCGATTTCTTATACATTTTACATCCTCATCTTTTCTTGTTTTTTTCTAACGTTTATGGTCTGCTTAATGTGTTGGAACATCAGCAAGACTTTCGTGATCAATAGCGATATCAACATCACATCGTTACTCGTTCATTCTTAGAGGATGTATGCGTGAAATTTAATTCTTTAACGGTTCTCTTAATTGAAAAACTATCCAATTATTAAGTATACGCATATACCTGTGTCTATGAAAATGTGTCATCGACAGACTACATATTTTTATACAATTTCATATTTTTATTAACGTAACTAAAAAAATGGAACTTATATAAAGGTTTATTTTACTCATTAAATCTTACAACATATACCACACCTTGAACATTTTTTATATTTCTGCATATTACGTGGATTTTTCAGGTATATTTTTGCAGCTTTAATTTAATATTCCCACAAATATATGAGATGGTATTAACGCGTTAGTTTATTAAAGAGACGAGTAAAAAAGTAATAGTAAGTGTATATTAAAATCACTTTAAATATAAGTAGAGATAGTATATGTCAGTCATAACTGTCGCTCACTCAACTCTACCGTATAACTCGCTATAATAATTCGCTATGATGATCGCTATACCGACTCGCTATGCTGCTCTAAAGACTCTCCTTCCTAAAGAGGATGTTCGTCTATTTATATCGACCAGTGGACTTACAAAAAGTTCAAATGTGATTCTGGTTGATGATTATTCATAACGGCGATAATGTTTTTTGTACGGAGTTCGTTTATTCTTGAACTTCATAAATCAAGACAGCGTTGACACTCTAAGGCACAGTCCGATGACTCATGTGGCGCTACATATATAAAAATCCGCAGGCTGGTTATCAACGATCATTTTCATGACATAATATTACCTAAAATCTAAAATTCGTATTCTTTCTTTACTCCGTCACAAAGATCGAAAGATTTTCTCGTTCTACAAATTCTACAATGCCAATCTCTTATTCGATTATCAAAGAAAGTTCAAGTGATTCTTTGTTCAAATATAGGCAAGACCCGACCGATGCTTCTGAATAGAGCTAATAGAATTAGCTCCTGAAAATATTTATTTTTACGGAATTACCTTAAGAGAGGGGTTGCATACTTCGACGCACGATCGACGCACGAGAGGAAAGGAAGTATGATCAAGGCTCACGAGGGTCAGATCATCGTAATAGTTAATCCGCCGATGAAAGAATCTAAAAATGCTCGGGATACGCGGCAAGGAAAACGAGATCACAGGACGAATCCCCAGAATCCAAACGAACGTATCGAGTTTTCGTAGGCTCCTAGGAAAATATTATCACAGTAGTGGTAGAAGAAGGGGAGGCGGCGCAATTTCCAAGCGAGGAACATTTTTACGGCGACGCGACGTCTCGACCTCATCCCCGTCCATTTTTCCTCGGGAATCTCCCCGTTCCCTTCCACAGATACCCTTAGGTCGACTAACTTTGCCTCGTTTGGAGCCCATTCTTTCCCATTCACCTCTCTGTCGTTTTCTCTCGAGGACAATCCACGGTGTCCTGGGGTCTCACGCCTCGGCATTGACCGCTACCATTCACTGCTTCATTCTCTTCCTTCGACAGCGACTCTTTGTCACCCCTCTCAGAGATACGGAGCGCATCGGAGGGGGAAAGAGTGTCGGAGAAACCGTGAAAAATAAAGGAAGCCGAGTTTGCGGTGGAAAAATGAGGGAGATGGCTCGAGCCGCGGAATTATGGACCGTGGAGACGGGCTTCTCTGCGGTATTCTATTGAAATCACGCAGAATACTGCTGCGATTCGAGCTATTCTTGCTGTCGATGCTACAGCCACTTTGCCGAAATCACGCCCTCCTTTTCACAATGACATCAAGATTTATCGAAAACCTGGTGGTTCCGTATCGTGATTTTTGCGCTCGTGTTTCCATTCTTCCCTTCCTGCGATTCTTCCAAACACAATACTTAGACCTGATTGTGTTTTATTAAATCGACTTACCGTCGTTATTATCAGTGAATGCTGAAAATCAAGCTGCTATAGCGTTGTATATTGAAGTATCTTTTAACCAGAACCCAACAATAAGAAATTATAGATAACAAGCAATAGTTCCTCATCGATAATATCGCATCTGATATAAAATATATAATGTAATCTGTATAGAAATGAAAAATATACGTAGAAATTTTTCTTAATGTTAATGTCTAATTGTTAAATATCAAGCAGATCAGTTTGAACAAATTCAAGCAAATAGTATTCTGTAGTAGTAACATTGAAAAGAAAGATTGACATATTCCAAAATTGAAATTTTCCAATAAAAGCTACGAATATATCTTAATACTTATGATCGACAGTATAGATACATAATTTTCAAATAATTCTTTAATGGTAAAAATATTTCGTTATTTTATTTATTTTATATATTATTGTATTACTTTCGAATAAGATGTAAGACTTATTTTAGATATACCGTATTTTATAGTTATAATTTACATAACCCTAAAAATCAATCTTGGCTACTATGTCAGATTCAACTAATAGCAATATTGAACGAAAAAAGTTATGCAAACAGCTTAATGTAGCGTGAAAGACAAGAATAGAACAGCGAGTTAATATTTATGAATAGTCAGATATTCCTAATCGAGAAAGGATATCTGTATTATTCAAAATACTCCAGTCATCCCATCGGTGATAAAACTCATCATCCCAGTGATTAAACTCGAATGCAACAGCACTTAGTCACTCTACATCGGACAATCGATTTACGATACTGTTCCTACCAATTGTGAAAGTATAAATGATAAAATTAGCATCTGTTAAAATATCGTGATCTGAAATTTGAATCAAAGGTGGCAGTTTTCGATGTCATTATTTAAATCGATAAAATTGTATTATTACCTATATTTATTGTCGCAAATATCATTTTTAGAGTTCACAATGCTTTGTAAAAATTAAAACTATAATTGTAATTCTTTGTAACTTCTGAAATGAAATCACGACATTAAGTAACATGTTTATTTCTTTTATTTCCAATTACATTGTAAATACATTCACATGTATTGAAGGATAAAACGCTTCGATGTCCGTCATAAATCATGATCATGATATCTCGTCTTTAAAAAAACTTTCAATGTGTCTTTAGTATGTATTTCATAATTTAGCTTGCAGATTTGTGCCAACATCATAATATCAGAATATGAGAAAATTCATATTTCAACAGACACATTTTCATTTAAATTTTATAGTCCATCAGCGAATATCATAGGACAACATTCAGTACAAGATTCAAATACTTAAACAGAAAATAAAAGATTAAACAGACAAATAAAATTCGTGTACTTTGTGAGAGTTTCACATTTTTAATCAATTGTTGTCGTAACCAAAGAAAAATGTTATCTCTAAAACTGTAAAACATAAAGTTATGTACCTTTTTCATTCACAAAAGTAAAGAAACTATAAAATTTGAGAAACTTAAATAATTTAGCAGCCAGAAAAACCAGTTTTATAAATATCACTCATGTTTTGCCTAAATATGAAGGTTCTTTGTAAAAGTTTATTCGTAAACATAATGCTAAAAAAGAAACAACTGCAGTTATGTTTTTTTTTATATAGTATCTACTGCACATATGTACGTGTTAACGATAATAGTGAGAATTGAAAATATTATGAGGATAAGATTTTGTTATATAACGTCATGTCTTTCTTTCGTAGAGGTTCTTTGATCTGAAATTTAGAACGAGACTCTTTATACTTAAGCCAGTCCAAAAAGATGTATTTAACATTAATTTGACAATTGCAAATATCACAAGTTGTTGAGTTAGATTTAAAAATTAGGTGTGCACATATAAATGTAATGTAACCAATTCTAAATCGCCGTTTTAAATTAACCAACCACCTAATCGTTCTAAATTATTTCTTGATTTACAAAGGTCCGATCATTATTGACAAATTACAATTATTGTTTTTAATCAATCCAGAATATTCATTCTACGCCACTGGTGCCACGTTCGTTGTCATAAAAAGCACGTGCTCGATTTTCAGTTGGAACGAGGGAGAGAAGCCGTAGTATGAGTAAAGCCGTAGTATATTTGTGTGGTATTCAGCGAGTGGATCCAAAGAGAGGCTCCGACAATTACGAGTACCTGGACGAGCAGCCTGTTGCTCCTCCCGGCGTACTCTGCGCGAGTATATACCGGACAGGTTTCGGCGGCGTAATTATTAATATAAGAGAGAGAGAATGCTCAAGGTGGTCCCGCTGCTAGAAGGGCACGGGGCAGCTTTTTTTAATCGAGTCCTCGCGTGTAGGATCGTCCGCGCCTGCATACACGCGTGCACGCACACGCGCGTGCGACGCGCCGTGCCGAGCCGGGTGCGATACGCGACGTATCATAATTACTGGAGGACCAATTAATGGGTGACTGGACGTCCTCGGTAATTTCGACAGGAAGCGATTTGTCAATTACTTATCTAATCCCGTCCATTTCTGCCTGTTTAGTCTATCTACTTTTTTACCTTGGCGAAACATGATTATTCTTTCTGTGTCGTTTAGTTTCTGGAATCCAAAGAATCGTATAGGTATTTCAGTTCGGTGAAAAATTCGATGCACCGAAAGGAAAAGAAACTATACTTTGTGGGGGATTAATTGAAATATAAATACTTTTGATTCGAAATAATTATACACTCTTTGCTTCATAACGTATTTCACACTAAACAAGAGATTGTAATAATAAAGTCACCAGGTACTTTAATGTATCTTTTGTGAGAAATACGAATATTTGCATTATTCTCATTACAAAATAATTAAATAATAATATTTATAATTAGCGATAATAATATTTTTATTTGAAAATTAGTTAATGATCGACGAATATGAATACAGGGGTAGTTAGACTTTTTAACAATTCTAGGTAAGTAGATTTATCAAATAAAAATTGAATATATATAATATTGCTAGAGTCGTGATGAGCAGTGAAATTTACATAAATACAGTAGTTAATATAAACCTATACAACTGACAAGTTATCACAGGTACGATTTTTAATAATTTACCAATCAATATCTTACATTTTGAAATGTGAGGAAAAAATGGTCCACATCTATATACTGACACTAAATTAATTAGAAGTCCTGAATTTTATCTTCATTTAAATATATGAACTACTGTAACGTAAAATTTGCATATAATTTATTGCCAGGCATAAAATACAAACATATTATACAGTAACAATGTAATTTGTATTTTTTATATTAGCGTTTACAAACACATAATTTCTTTAAGCAATCAAATGCTACATTATTAACACTCATAGCGCCATGTATATAATGTTATATACGTGCATGTAAAATAGACGAATAGAATATGAAATTGACCTCCCCAAACCAACGATTAAGATTAAGAGAATTAATTACTACGTTCGCACCAAGTCGTATAAAAGTTTCATATAACTGGCAATTAAGGAATACATGTTTAAACGAGACGACACCAAAAAGATATTCAGTTATCTGCTGGCAAGAACGAAATTAGAAATTCAAATTGATGTCCAATGAGCGTCCTCGGTGGTCGATATATATAAAAGACGAAGAATAGAGAGGTGAGATAATATCCTTCGAAACGTTTCTCGAAGGAACACAGTGAATTTGCCGAATACGAGTCAGATAACATTGCAAGATCTAACCGACGGTTTGTGCATGCAATTTGTGCGAGTGGATTAACGTGTAAACTCACACGAGGGCCTGTGGGTATGGTCGGAACGTGCGCGTGTTCATGAGTGCACGCATACTTTCCACGTAAAGGAGCCTACTGGCCCCGTGGCACACGAACCTACAAACCGAAGCCAGCGCTCCCGATCATTTTGGGTCTGACCAGAACAAACCGTCAAAAACCTGTAGCTCCCTTTTTCGTGGTTATACGTGTGCACGAGCGTATGCATTGCGAGAATAAACAATACCTCCGCTCTACTACCCAGCGATTCCATAACGAGCCTTCTGAAATATTCAGTGCATCGTAAGCGTCAGTCGAAAATTAAAAGTCGGTTCTGTACCAATCGTGCCGCCACGACGAATCGAAAGCAACGCTCTTCGTGCTTCGAACGATTCTCCCCTTTCATTTTTTTTTCTTTTTTTTTTTTACTAACTGTTAAGAAGCGGATACCATTATACGCAATTCGATGTAATTTCCGTATTTCAGCAGGTTCTCGTGAAAGTCAGTAATCTTGGCTGGTAAGAACATATCTTGAAATTTTCTTCATTCTTCGGACACCTTACAGAATTAATTCTTCATCGTGCACACGATGGATGCACGCTCGTAATGCACGGAACGACTATAATGTTCTTCACGATCGAGTGAAGTCAAGCTCGATGACACCGAGCAACACCTGTTCAACGATAAGTGTATGTGTGTACGCGTGTGCATACACTTAATTCGGGCAGGCTTTTTGCGCGACTTCTTCGAGTTTCAAGGAGCGCACGAGCGTGCGCGCACTCTCAAGGCCCATAGGCGCGCGCGCGGCTGACGAGTTGTCGATGCAGCGTGGTAACAGTTACCGAACATGGTATATACCGGTTCTTCATCGTTTTCACCGCGTTCCAGTGGCTTCAATGTAGCCACAAGGCGATATACAGGAGCCGTAGTACTCTCGGTACCGTTGTAATCGTTACAAGTAGGAGCAAGCGACTCGTTTCGAACCTGCCGCCAAGTACGGTAGCGTTTCCTCGATACTTTTTTGCAATCCCCCAGAGAATGCTGTAACGCGCGTGCCACTGTCCCTCTTCAGCGGCTACGCTTCTGGGTCGTCCAGGACCTTTCGTTTCACTCGTCTTTCTTGCGAGCATCGTCCCGCCGAAACGTTTCTCCAATAGACCTTATTATTCGGGGACGTTTACCCTCCACGCGGCACTTTCTTCCAAGTAAAAAAGACGTGTAAAGGTGGACAAGTACTTTTTTGCCACGTAATTAAGGTCCTTTGAAAAGATTAGTTTGTGCTTAGAGTCTTTGTTAATTCTGTGATGCAAATAATATGAGATAAAAGGTAAGGAACGATCGCGAAATATTTCATCTTATATAGAATAATGTAGTAAAATAAATTGATGTCGTAATCGAACATGTATAAAAGGATATGTTTTAATTGCAGCATTATACGAGGAACATGTAGCAAAAAATAGTAATAATGTCAGAACTACAATAATATTAAGTTGAAATATTTTATAGATGCGATGCTATTAACTAGAAATATGAATTAGAAGTATCAATGAGGTGCTAAAATAAATTTATCGATTCTTACATCGTTTCGTGTTCCGATCACCGTGCGTTCTATATTGCCTACAGGAAGAATACTTTTAAATAATTGTTCTATATCATTATGTACGTTTCCAAAAATACATAAATGGTACTCCAGGAACAATATACATGAAATTTGACATACATATTAATTTTCTTTAAATTTGATCCTTATATTACACCTTATATTACACCTTCTTTAATAAGTTCTTGAAACGTTAGGTGTATTATTCTTAAATTTCGTTCACTAGATTAGGTTTCATTTATTAGATTTAAAAAAATCTTTTGTTACTTTGTGCGAGAAATATTTTAGTTCCTAGTAAAATTACATGTTTCGTTTTTAAAAATGGGCATTCGGTATACGAATGTATCCCAAAAAATTAATTGTTCGATTATACAACGTACGAAATTAGCATGCGATTAATCCGTTGATAAGCGCGATAAACCGCGACTGACCATGACGATAGTATACGCGCATGCGCAGTTGCTTACTCGCCACGCGACCGCCACGCTCGCTATCTTAAAATTTTATCTCACTTCCTCCTACTTTCGTTCTCACCAATTTTCTCTGTCCCCCTTCCGCTTGCTATCAAGAAATACCGATTAGTATCTCGGTTCATCTCCACCCTCTCGTAGAAAGAACATCTCTTCTTCCCTTCCTTTATTTTCTTTTATATTTTCTTAGCTCTCCTTCCCTTCCCTGTCTTCTTCTTGTTCTTCTTGATCTTCTTCCTCTTCCTCTTCTCCTTCTCTTCTCTCGGGCGCCGTCAGATTTACTCGCCTTCTCGAGTTGCTTCTTTCAGTCTCAAGCGCTTGTAGTAGGTACTTACTCGAGGCAACGTGCACTCACACTGCGTGGCTGCATTCTATTCATGTTGTCTTCTCTGTTGTTCTCTGCCAGTGATGGACTACGTGTGTACTAGAACGATTTACATAGTTTGAACTGTATTTATTGGCGGACGTTAAAAGATTTACATGCGTACGGTCGAGGGTAAATCGATGCTATTGAGTAACGTTTAAGTTTTGAAGTTCCGCAGATATAACGTATATTTATGAATCGTGCGGGCGCAATGAGTGAAATAGGAAATGTTAGGTGGAAGAAGAAAAAGAACCATTACTTCCTGTTTTATTTTACGTTCTTCCCTCGATTTATTAGATTTTTATTATGATCGTTCGATTATTTTAATTTTAGAATCTTAAGTTTCAGAAATATTGAAAGTAAGATAACTAGATTTATATATTTAGATAGTATCGAATAATTTCGAGAACAATTTAATAATAACAAATGCTACTAAATCGTACAGACATAAAGTTGCAATAGAAACAATGAGAGAATTATACAATCCCACTGAAAGAGAAACAATTCTAAAGCATTTTGTATAACATCACACATATGACTTTATCAGCAGCATGAAAAATTATATTAGACAAGATAGAAGATAAGAAAAATATAAAAGGATCATCGAGAGAAAAGTACCTTTTAATTCGCCATTTAGCTCTTAATAGCAGTTATTTGTTGCTAACATAAACACTTTTCAAATTGCTATTCCTCAAGTAACATTAAAAAATTTCCTACAAAATTTCTTTTTATTCGAGATTTCGCCTAAAATGCGAAATAAAATGAAGGCCAAGGCAACACAAACAAGTAGTATCATGGAATCCATTGGAACGTCAGACAATGAACGAACGCGGTGAGTTTGAAACGTTTCGAGGGCGATCGGTGGCCATCGCTAGAGCGACGACGGGAGCGGGAGCGGCAGCAACTTCTCGGGTTCCCACCGAACCCGGGTTCTTCGTCTCTGTCTGACCCGCCGCGTGGCTGATCCTTTTCTCCAACGATGAGCCGGTGTATCGTGAAACGCGCTCCCGAGGCGGCTGCCTTTTATTTTCTCGGCGTGCGTGCACCCTCCGTTCAGCGACTGAAACACTGTTGCCTCGTGAAAATAAACGAGCTGGAGGTGGAATCGGCACTAAGAGAAGCTACAGAAAAACAAAATAGACGAAGACATACACGTAACTCATTTCGCGCAACGCCCCCTTTCGCGTACCTTCCACAAACTGACCGCAAACAAAAACGATTTAATAATAATTTAATCAGCGACATAATTCGCGACAACCGATTACTATTGCTGTTCGCGTATCGAACTTCCATTTTATTTATTCCATTTATTTATCTGTTTTGTTTAAGTCACTTTCGTTTAACTCAATCAAATTAGTGAGATTAGTAGAATACCGCTAATAAAAGCCATTGGTATTCGCGTAATCTAGTTTCAAGAGGATATCCAATGGAAGATAATAAGGAAGTACTTACTTAGTTACGTATACATATGCTCGTATGCATGTATGTACATAAAATGTTAACTATAATAATTTCAATAGAAATATTATGTACACGATCGAAATATGACTGAATATACGGTTGGAGAAAAGTTCAGTTGGTTTAGAGCTTCGATGTCAGTAAGTACGAAACTGGAAATAACATTTGAAGACACGTTACCTAGCAACTGCTACTTCCTTTCAAATCAACGAATAATTAAAAGGATGACTTCATTTGAAACTCGAAAACATATTTCAACTCAAGTAAATGACCATTGCTCTTTCGATCTATTTTCTTATGGAGAATCTTACCCTGCTTGATTGTGTTATACTTTACGGAACACTCTAATTATTCCTATAGTATGATGTTTCACTCTGTTGCATTTTGTTATTTAATATATAATATATTTGCGAACGTCGTACAGTTTTCGCAAAACTTTTGTGCACTGAACGAAATTAGTTAAATTATTGATATTTCTTGTGAAATTAATAAAAATAATAAAACGTATGCGAAGATGCGTTATATAAGGTTCTGATATATGTATGAGCGCGTTTCTAACGTATTTAATTTAGTAAAAATTCTAATTAAAATAACTAGTTTAAATTCGTTAAAGATGTTGTAGTGATATTTAGATCGTAATCAACAAAAAGAACTCTGAACCATGAAAGTATAGACATTTTTAAAATGACTCTTTATGATAACCTACATGTGTGTATTATGCATTCATTATTTACGCGAGTAAGATAAAATACATGAAATGACAGTGGTATTCTCGGAATAAGACGCCTTTATGAAGACTGTTCTGCACAACAATCACCTGTCTCCGAAGAATACCGCTGCATTCAGCCCCTATTTTCAGGATGATCATGTACCTTTCAATTGCCAATTGAATTATTGTCGCGTGATGAAAATAAGTTGGCGTTGAAATAAGCGGGAAAGTAGTTATGCATAAGGAAAGTAAAGTTAACTTCGTCTTTTTTGAAATTCAACCTCGAAAGTTAAAAAAGGAAATACATACATTCATATTATTACATACGTTATATATGTAAATTGGTATAATTTAGAAATATAAGAAAATATTGAAATTGACATATTGTAAATAACATAAAATACATAAATATTACGTTGAATATAACTGTGGAAAGTATGTACATTATATTCACATAATTTCTCAAGCTTTCCAATAATTTCGTTTTTCAACTTAATATCCACTTTCACTATGCAATTTATATTTTATGTTTTATTCTGAATATAATTTATGTATTTACTGAATTGATAATGCAATTATTAATACACTATAAATATAGTAATCCTTTAATTAAGTTTTAGTAAATAATTTATGTTTCAAGTAATCCTTTTCTTATAACACGTTCTTCATCGTGCAAGAATTAAAATTCTACTAAATTATCAATAGCCATTAATGAAATGTCAGAAAATAAACAGTAAGAATCTTACTCGTCTGTAGATTTAACATTCATAAATGGGAATTCTGTATTCAAGTTACAAAAATTGCAGGGAATATCTAATTAGTTTTTTATTAGTTATTTTATGAAAAATACAAAAATGAATATACTGTTGTTACAGTAAAAATTTGCTGTAAAATTTCATAAGATTATTTGATATCGTTGATTAAATAGTACATGCTTGGAAATTGTTAAATTACATAAATAAATAACAATGTTTATTCATTCTTAAAAGTGTATTTCATTTGACACTCTTGCGTAAATGAAATTAATTTTAAATGAAAAATACAAAATTACGCTATTACTATAATTAATAGTTATTCATCTATATCAATGAGTTATTGTTATCGTATCAGTCAATCACGTGTAATACATTAAATACATATGTAACCGGTAAAAAATTGAGTTCACTAAAGCATCGAAAATTTCTTGTCATTGTAGAAGATTACGCAATGGTAGTTCTTATTTTTTTTAGTACAATTCTCTTATTGCTCCAGGAATGAGAAAGGAAAAGATGAAAAAACCGGGTCCTGCCTGCAGGCGATTTCACCGATACTTTTCGAAAGAGCTTTCGCGAACAGCGAATGGATATTTATCAATCGATCGGTAATTTGGATCGATGATCACGGAACTTTGTGTTCTGTACGGGAAGAATATGTAAGCAAAGTTATGACGTATATTAAAAGGCACTTTCCAAATTGTTTATGGCGATGTATGCAGGAATTCATTAATCCTTTCCAGGAAATTCTTGCTTTTGGAATATATTCTTTTATTTATATTTTCAATAATTAATGGCACTATATAAATGTCTTTGCATCGACAAAATGTTACCATTATGTCTTGTTTTATTATAAATTATCAAATAATGTAATAAATGTAAAGTATACAGTTACGTTGGTATATTTGGATATATTTAATAAGATAGAAAACATTTTTGTTTTTATTTCTATATTTCAACTAGTGAATACTTCTGTCATTTACTGTGACTATAAATTTATTTATATTTGTAGGTTCGTATTCAGTAGTTTTGCGGATATTATCAAAGAAGTAAGGAAAATAAGATAAGTGTGTCCATGCAAGCGATTCACGCGACATTATACATTTATAATTATTGGACAATTAATGAAGAAAATATAAGTCTCCTAAACAAAATAATACACAAACAAAAATAATTATTAAATGTCTCTTAACATTAAAATAACTGAAGGAAAGCCTTATCGAGAAGAGATACTTATTATGCAACACTCTAATACTACGATATTTTATTTGTTTTGATCAATTTTTCTTTAATATTATTTTAACGTCAAATAAAGGGTAAGGCATTTCTATATATTTCTATATCAACTACCGAAACATTCAACAACATTAAAATAGTAAAAATAATACAAATAATCGTCGCAATATAATACGTATGGTGGAACAGTTATAATTTCTAGTAGAGTAATAAAAGAATTCGAACTTCAAAAATCGTAACAATACAAGTCAGTTATATTATATCATGTACTTCCAATACTTGATACAAAATACGCAAAAACCATAGAAATAAGTTTTCTAACTATATTGCGGAGTACATTTGAAAGATTCACTATATGATTTTCTTTGTAATAAATGTACAACTAACAAACTATAATTCCACGTTAAAACAGCTTAGAAGACAACTTCATTAGCTGAAAGTCTAAGTAGTTAGTCTAAGATAATAAATGTCCAAATAATTGAGTTTTCATGAAAAATGAAAGGTTACTGAATCTTTCTGGAAGTTACTGAATCTTCTGGAGGATTTATTTATGGAATGCCGTAGGTAGACGTATATTGTAACCTGCATGGAAAATGCACCGAATTTTATTTAAGGATTATATATTAAAATAACTAAAACCTGTATAAAAGGTACCACAAAATTGTGATATAGAAAATATTTAAAAATTTGAACAGAATAGTACCCAAAACTAACTTGTTCAGAAATATTTACATGTACAAATATTCTCTGCCACATTGAAGTATCTTTCTTTAATATTTGTACTATCTATAATTTGTATTTTTTTCCTGGCCATAAGAATGTATAGTTAACTAGGCATGAAAAATATATTTCTTATTCTACTTTCAGTTTAAATTTTGCTAAAATATCTCTACAGAAAACGTTGAAATCGTGAAAATACTGGAATTCCAAAATTTATATGTGATTGGAGTGTATTAATTTTAATATATAAATTTAAATATGTTTGATTAATTATTTATATAATTGTTTCAATTTTACACGTTGAATTTTATTTACATAGAAAATACCAGATAACGTCATTGGGAAATAAACTTTCCTTACCGTATTTCATTCATAAATATTTAAAACGAACTACATATGCCTAATTTATTGTATTATAAAAAATTTTAATTGTATTATATAAATATACATAGTGTCGCATGCGTCATAGTGAAACTTACACAAGTGTCCTGAATTTCGAAGATGTATATTAATTATTTTGGCACTATCATAAACATTAACTGGCGAAATTTGGAAAACCGTGAGCGTCGTTCGCAAGCTGAAACACGCAGCCATACAATTACGTATTGGAATTGGCGAGCGGTGTTCGTAAGAAACGAGATGGAAAGTGAACTTCTGTTGAGACAACCGGCCAAATAATAATATTCTACTTATACGAATAAGTGGTTTGAAGGAGAATACACAACGAGACAAGGTTGTCGCCCCGGTTGATTGAATTTTCGGCAGCAGCCGAAGGATCGATTTTGCGGCATAATTTGTAATGAGCCGTAGTCACGTTTTCGGGAGAGACGGGCGAGTTGGCGTCGTCGATGCAATTCCGCGCGAGAGTGTCCACTTGTTTTTACCAGCAGGACCAGGCAGGCCTGTTCGCTGGATGGTGTATCATTATGGATTCGCGTGCGCTGCCCCCCGGTCATTCTCGTCTCATCTTGAGCAGGTTTTCCTCTTCTTCTATCCGCCAGAACCGCCACCCTACCTCGTCACTTCCTGTGCGAGCGTGTGCGTGCGCGCACGCGTACACGGACCGACGAATCTCCTCTTTTTTCGCCGCTCACGGAGAATTGACCTAACGTCCACCGAGAATCCAGTCAGGTATCAAACACCATCTGATCATACGAGAACTTTGCAAACCCATTCAAGAACGGGCCACCATGTCACACTTTCGTTTGGAATACCGTAAAATGAGGTGAATAGCAATAGTTGATACATTTTACACACAGTACATATAAAAGTAAATCATTTATTAAAAGTTATTTGACAAATACCATCTTTAGAAAATCTTTATACAAAATTTGTAATAAAGTTGGATGAGGATATTTTATTTGATCTTTAGGCATATAGGTAGTATAGTTATTTATTTCATACATCTTGTATACTTAACAAGCTTTGTATGCTTTGTTAAGAATGTGCAAAAACGTATTGTATAAAGCATGATACAATAAAAAATATATTAATATAGGCTTACAACACTTATAAAATTCAGTACTATTTACTATAAACTGCAAGTACACACGTGTGTGTACACATATCGCGTATGTTACCAAATAATTGTTATTAACCAATTCGCTATAATTATTAAATAATATCAAAAAAATGAATGAGTTAATAATACGTATTATAGGAAATAGTAAAAAATATACTTACTACAATTCAGAAAATATTTCATATTCTTTGCACATTTTAGTATATTTATATATTTCTGCATATGTTCATACGTAAGCTGTGAATACTTACACATTTCAAATATATTAAAATGTAAAATACGTGAAATGTGAAAATACTCACAGTTTAATTAGCTATTCTTATATCTTTTTTAGATAAAACACAATTGCACATTTCTATATCAAAACAAAGGGGACAAATTTACGCTGAACATGAATTTTGTTTATATCAGCAGTTGAAGGTTTTACTGTAAACCGAAAAACCGTAACAGCAAGTGCAGTTCTTGAGAACCAGAATTGCGAATATCGGTTTTATCATCAAAAAGAGTGATAAGAGTTTCTATAACTGATTTGTAAAAATCAGTACATTTTCGATATCATAAAATGTGTACAATCATTGCTAGGTTTTTGCAAGACTAAATTCACCTAAAAACTTCAGACGAAGATAAAAACATTGAACACTGATATATTCTTTCACCGAAATTACTTTCTGCAATGATTTCATGATCTTTTGTTCTCTGTTGGATAAAGTTCCATTTTCGAAGTTAAAAAATATTTTTTCCCAAAACATTCCATAAGATATGTTAAGACCTAATAGCTATTTTTGTTGTATTTTATTTAATTTCTAAATGCAAAGATAAATTAGAAAAGGGATGGTATTAAAACCTAATAAAATTAAAATTAAAACATAACAGAGTCAGCCAAAAATCAGGTTTTGGCATCCACAGTACAATTTTGTTTTTTAATTGATATATGTATATGAATAAATTGTATAGGAAAAATTATTTTTTGTAGAAAAGAAATTTGTTCACACTTCGCATTTTACATTTTGAACGAATAAATGAATTTACAATGAACGAATAACGCGAGAGGTAATTATCGAAATTAGATCCATCGATGCGTTTTCTTTTAAATATTTTTTTCACTTTCCACGCATTCAATTCGTCACATTGTAATGACAAATGCGATACGCAAGATGTAACCTATAACGAAGCTTTTAACACTAAATAGAAACCGATATGTTTATTGTGATGAATTTAATTTCCTTTCCATTTACTGCTGGTGAATTTCAGATGAACTGTGCGATAATAATCAGGAACGTGTAACGCGAGAAGCAATTACTGAAAGTAGATCGACGAAACGGCTTGTTTCAAATAATTACACCATCTCTGGTAGAATGTTATTTCTTGGTTCGTGTATTCGACCTCGACCATTCAAGGTGTTATGTGAATTTCGATGTAGCTTTTAATCAACTTTCCGTAATTTGACTCCTAATGAGATCTTGTTGTCAATTTTTTAAGTATACATAGTTTGAGTATACATAAAGTATTAAAAGTAATACACGTATTAAATTTCCGTTTCTCTCATTCTTTCGTTTTTTGAAATAAGATGTAACTTTATATATGTGCGAATAACATGATATAACTACCTATAATTATCGGAGGGAAATGAAGGATCAAATCGTTTGTTTTATGTAACCACTTTTCCCCTCTTTCTTCTTTTATTGAACCTAAAAGGAAACAAACTCCTCAAGAAGAATTATTTTAGCTTTATATTGGCTTTTGCATTCATTCTTACATTATAATGTACTATTTCTCAATATACATGAGGTTTTGAACTCCAATTGTAGAAAATTTCAAAGAAATTACATCACTTAAGAAACCGGTAACTATACATGAAAACACGTTTCAATATCTGGTTCATAAAGTAAAAAGCTCGTGTTCACTGGCACGTACAGTTTATGTTTCCTTAAATTTTTTAATAGATTAATCCTATGGGTATTAAACAAAAAACGTTACATTTTGCATCACTTATAATTTCAATACGTAAAGAAGATGCAAGAAAATATTGGAACGATCTTATCAGCAATTAATGCATAGGCACCATTATATTCCAATAGAAAATTCATCTCTGTGCTTTAATTCCTTGTACTATTATTATTGCTCCAAATCAAATTTAAATCTGAACATATTTTCAAAAAATGAAATCTATTAAATTTTGACTGAAAGATTGTAAGAAGATTCGAAGAAAAAGAATCCGTAACACGACTTATCGTAAAAAGAAAAAGTGATTTTATCTGAATCCGCAAATAATACGTTCTTTCTGAAAAGAGTGGGATCGGCGGAGAAACAGCGGGCGCAAGGTATCAAATTCAAAAGGCTCGTTTGGATAGAAAATAATGGGGGCTGTTCCATTCTTTTATGTAGCTTTATTTATTAAATTCACCGTTGTGTCCTTCTCTGGCTAGACGAAAATCACAACGATTGGTTGATCCTTTTTCAACCGGAGATCTTCAACTTCGATAAATCCTGTATGATCTACGGAATCGTCGATCTTCCTTTACAGTTTACAGACTACTTTCTGTTTCTGTCGTTGATTCAAAACTTAATCTCTCCGAAAGTTTGTGGATCAATCTTAGAAATGATCGATCATTTAATCGTGGCTGTTATCAAAGTATCGTATTGTTGCTCCTGATATATTTGTAACTACTTATTCAAATATACGAGTATGTATATGTCTTAGTCCATTTAAATATTTATATCGTAATTTTGTCCACTGGCTTCCTCTGTTGATTTATTATTTACGATTTGGCATAAAATGTATTCCTTAACTGTGAATCTTCATGCATTTATGCGAAATTTAAAAATATAGCAATATACAGAACGTATATATTATTCAAAAGCGCATAAAATATCCAAAGCATAGTAGATATTCGTTATAGTTTTTAACAAATAAAACAAGTCTATTTAAGTTCGATTTCTTTAATTGTCATCTGTAATTCATCTTATTTTGAAATTTAATCGATTCAACTATATCGTAACAAAACAGCTTGAATGAATGTAGGAGTCTGGTTTTGTTAACATAAAATTAATATATTATTATGTAAATAATATAAGTTGTTAATATAAAATTTGTTACTTTGCATAAAGGCGGAAAAGAATCTAACAAAGTGTCTGCCGTTAATTAATTTATACGTCAACGAAAACTGATACAAATAACATGTGCGAGTATACACTTAGTAACAGTCTGAGTAGCGGAATTAATCTTGAGAAACAATAGAAGAACAATGTGGAAGACAAATTTTCCTTTCCATTCGCTGGCAGCCCTCAAATAGCGCTATACTCCGGTAGGAAGCACATGAACATAGCGAAGATCCCTTTCAGTGATAAATCGAACACACTTTCAGTATGTACGCTGAGGAAAGATGAGTGTAGGCCCAACCAATAGGGTTCCAACAACACCATCTTGATAATAATACCCTGCTGTTAAACAATTTAACAACGAATTTGTCTTCGGGGAACATACTGGTCAGCTAGCCACTATTTTTCAATTGTTAGCTAGTGTCTAGTTTTTCTAACGAAAATAATGTTAAAAGAAAGAACTTCCTTGTAAAAAATGTAAATTAGTCAATTTGTGTTTTATTAGTAATCGTTCTGTTATTTTTTTATTTATTATATTATTTTGAGCATTATTTAAAATGATACGACTTTTATCTGACATTGTTTCATTACAACATTTTGATAAAGTTATTATTGTAGAATTAATTTAAACTAAGTATTGCAAAGTAAGTAAAACTTTCATACCTTTCTGTTAATAGTATTGAAATGTGTTTTGTTATTAAATATTTGTATTAAATATACGTTTAATTTGTCTCCGATACTATAGTAAAATGTATTATCTAAATGTTTGGCACGTGGCATTATAGTTTCAGTTCGCGATTATTAGATGTATTTTATTATTATATTTTAAAGAACATCTAATAAGTTACTACAAATTTTGATAATATAAACTGTATATTTTATTTTAAAATTAGATTAAAATTTATTATATTCAAGGTAAATTTCATACTCATGTGTGGAAATAGAACAATCCTAAATCAACATTCATGTTTGAGGGAATTGAAATGTGTATTGATATATCTATACTTAGTACAGCATTTGTATACATGTAGTTGATTTTTATTTATACATAAGTTGTTTTAAACCACATATGGTTTATGTAGCAAATACAACATGGAGTAACTTTATGTTGCTTTTCCTGTATCTTGAAAAAATCTCTACTTGTGACCAAATGTTGTTCCAACATGGATAAAATATTTGTATAAGTGTTTGGTAAAGATATTTTGGAACATGCAAGAAGAAGCTGAAAGTTGCTTCTGTGAAGATGAGAAATATCATCTTCACTTTTGTTGTATTCGTTGATATGTTTAACTGAACCCATTTGTAATCAGAAGCATTCATGTCTTTGGGTTATCCTCAGATAAGGCCTCTTTGGTCACTAGCGGCCATCGTCAATGTCCTTAATGGAATTGATTTGTATATATATCCAAACAACTATATATTCGTGCCACTAAACCATATAAATTGGAAAAGAACAATGTTTAGTTTACAGAAACATCAGAGTGGCTCGACGGTTCGATTTATTTATAAGACGCATAATTGTATTAATTTTTTAATATTTTGTTAGAAAAATAAGAAGAGTATTAAATAACTTTATACTTTAAATAATATACTTTATATACTTTATATAATATATTTTATATAATAACTTAACCAAGTCATTAAATAACTAAATAAATAAGTTGGAAATATTTCATTGATTTTGCATTTTGAGTTACTCACTAAGTAAATTGAAATAAATAATTGACATTGTTATTTTCTATTATTTCACGGGATTACTTAAACGGAATAAAAGATAAATAGATAATAAAATAAAGAATATAAAAACTTTCTGCTGAAAGCGTAATATACGTTATTAGTTAATATTATATAAGTATGTTAACAAATAAACGAATACATCGATTCTGATCTCAAATATTGTGTAAAAATATTTACATTAAAAAATTCTAACATGAAAAATAGGTGTACAAAAGTGTACGCAACGCCTGCGATATAGGCGCGTCCATTTCTTTGGTGTGTAACGGTGCAATCATCATTCTGGCGTCGATAACTTTCTACAAGTTTGAAGCAAATGTTGCCCAAACCAGTTTTTATACGAAATAAAATTTATTATGATCAAGTGATATTATCGCTCTGTCTATATATTATCCTTTCTTTTCTTAACTCCCCACAGTATCGTGATCTGTGACTGCATGTATTACAATTAACATACGAGTATCGACATGGTTGCCTTATACACATAAACGTTAGATGAAATGGCAATGTCTCGTATATAGCAGTGTGACATTATTAATTTAATAATCTGCCTGTTTATGTTATTAGTATTACTAGGTAAATTGTTTCAAAATAATAACCTAAAATTACTTTCAAAATTGGACGAAATATTGTCTCATAGAAGGCTAATGAATTGTATAGAATTATAATTTCTACGAATCTGACATTTAATCATCTGACATTTATCTGACTAAGATATAAAAATAATAGAAATTTATTACAAATGCAACAAACAGCTATTAATTTGATAATTTAGCGAAGTAAAACATTAGAAATATATTACGAACGCAATAAATAGCTATTAATTACGAAATATATAACAATACAATTACAAATTTGGTCATTAGGGTAGAAACAATAAAAAATTAATGACATTAACATGATTCAGAATATCAAAAATTCACTATGATGGAAGTTTTATAAATTAACACTACCTGGAAGTGCATATGGCAGAAATCATGGAGACCGCAAACAGGACATCGTATTAACAACAATAAGACAATGATAATAATGCAGCTTATTAAACATAGAATATAGTAAAAGAAAAATTGTGTTAGTAAAGTAATTTCAACGATTTCTCGGGAAGGCCACAATTCCCCGAGGCATCTGCATATCGTGCAGGTCGCAAGAGCAATTCAAACGATTATTTCGGTGCCACGTGCCTCGGACCTCTTCGTCGTATGGTTGTTGCTCTTCGTCGGCCGTTCGTTCTCGTTATCGGACCGGTGGACAAGGATGGCTGGACTTCACACGTGATATGTGAAACAAGGACAAAAGTACGAGATGCACCTGTCTGTCGCGAAGGCAAGGTGCCAGGCCGAAGGCAACACTCGCTCGCGCCAACCGCGATAGCGAGCTAATGAGCCACAGCGAAACCGCTATACGTTTTCTGCCAGCACCGACTTATGTATGCGGCGTACTTTAGGCACCACGATGGATTGGCACACCATCGAGATAAAGACGGAAACCGCGAAAGTGATCCTCCAGTTTTATCTTTTTTAATTACGAGTGGCCAATGGGTAGGAGCGAACAAGAGGACCAGAGTTCGTTTTCTCGGTTTTTATCCATAATGGCTTAACAGCCAAACCTGCTATTAACTGAGGTAAGTTCTCACAATATTGGTCTTTAATTGTCCCGTGGACTGCCGCAATTATCGGGCAAACGTGCTGATTTAGGTAAATGCCGTGGACTAAAGAACGAATTAAAGTTATTGGATTTTCGTTAATACGGCCGATTTTTAATTTCGAAGAATTTCATACCTTGATGCTTTAATACGATGAAGATATAAATTGCGAATTCCTGCGTATGTTCTTTTTAAATGTTTCCAATTGATTTTCATCCCTTTTCTTACATATTTCGAAACGAATATGAATTCGTAAAATCCATTGTGATTATGTATATAATGGATTTCTTGACTACTTAAGTAACATAAACCGGGTTTCAAAGCAACAACGGAGTTATATTATCTATAATTTATTTTAATTTGCGAGTTTTTAATTTTAGGTTTTATTATTACATCAAAAAGTTACTTTATTCAGTGCAAGTGTCTATCAGATATGTAGCTAGATAGCTATCAAATTTAATTCTTCATGATCATAGCCAATGCTTGTCCATCAATCATCATGATGCATTTGAATTATGTAACCTGTTTATTTCTCTCCTCTCGTTATCTTCTATCGTCGTTTATCTTATTATTAACGTTGACCGATTGAGAAATACGTCATGTTAACCTTTATTATGAATGATCTAGCGCAATAGGAAGGATTTAATTATAATGGGATGTAATGGCTCTAATATCACATCCTGTCATTTTCGGCAAATAACAAGCAGCTCATGTCATGAATAACCCCCCGATATAATGAAATTGCATAGCATTATATCTGAAGAAATGAGATTACTTGTATCTTCAGGATAAACGCTGTTGTTGTTTCCCTGCATCCTAATTCCTTTATGCTTTTATGAGCTTATCATTATCTGTTATTTGACATGTTATGTTACTATGACAACTTTTTAAATTAATAAAAGACTGCAATAATGTTTTACCAGATCTTTCATTCCGATCTTGTTTTATCAGATGTTTTGAGTCATTAATACATATTAGCGATTTTAGTATGGAGGCAGAATCGCATCCGTTGCAATTACATAACGTAAGAATCCTTAAAATGGAACCACTAAAAGACACTTTGCATGTACCAGCTTACAGAGTCCATATGAAAACCAAATTACAACTTCGAAGGGATTATTTGACAGGGCTGCAATCTTGTTATAAAAATCGAACAGAAAGCAAGCCATTTAATTTTTTTAAAACATCATTTTAAGGCAGTACAAACAATTAAAAATACCAGAACTGTCTACAGTTTTGTACCTTCATATCAATATAATTATCATTGTCGTGTCTCATTACACTGCTAGAGAAAAGTTCTTCCTCAAAAAATTTTGCATTACACACGTAATATATTCATAAAAAGTTTGTATAAGTGTTTAAATAGTTTTCTGAGACACTATATAATATTATGTTATATTAATTATTATATTACAATATAATATACAGTTTGGTTGGTAACTGGTGGTATAAGCGGAAAAGGGGTGATTCTACGCGAAAAAAGAAGTCGAAAATATAGAATACAAATTTTTCGTTTGAGGCTTTGTTTTCGAGAAAATCGACTTTGAATTTTCGCTCGGTACGCGTGCACTTTATCACGTCTCATTATAACGAATCTCACTGTAGATCGTTGTCTCGACGGAAAAATTAAAAAAAAAAATTAAAAAAGAAGAATCACCCCCTTTCCGCTTGTACCACCAGTTACCAACCATTCTGTATAATATAATTATAATATTAACTATAAACGATTAAGTACAATTTCATATGGCAATAATGAAATACCTTCCTCATTAAACTGACACCTTCATTTAACATCTTATCAAAATTAAGGGAGTCGAACATTTCTAAAAAATCTACTGCATCTGACTACAACTGACAAAACTTCGATCAGTTTTTATTGCCGGAAGTATGTATATTATTATATTATATGGTGCGAAACGATGGAATTAAGTCATCGGTATTAAATTCCTGCTGAAATCCCAGGCAATCATGCACGGCACGAGAGTACGAATTTACCTGTGCCGTAATAACAATCATCGACCTTAAGAAGCCGGTAAGTATGAACGCAGCCTGATATTGGGGTAATTCACAAGCGGATTGCTGTATCGAACAACGATTCCGTCTAACTTGAGCGTCTTTTCATACTTAGTGATTCAACTATTACAAATTAGTAAATTCTTTTGCAAGACAATACCGAATCTGGTAAAACGGGCGAAGTTTAGCAAGTAAACTTTGCAAATTACAAGTTACCTGATTGCCTTATTTGACACGAAATCGTAAAAACTATCCATACAATAGAAGTGTGTACTTGTTGCCTGTTAACTTTTAACTAGGAATTCAACACTAATTAATCCAAATATTAAAGATTAAATCTTCCTTAAAAATATCACTATGGCTTCTTTAATTTTTTTGGGAAGCTGAGATTTGCCGTTAATTACGACGGAACTCGAATGGGGTTGACACGAGAATAATGGGTCGACAAGAACGATCATCCATGAAAAAAGAAACCAATAGTGGAACGAGGAGGAAAGAGGAGGAAGAAAGAAGTTGGAGAAGCGACGGTTTTCATGAAGAGGTCGTACACCTGCTGTTCGCACGCCACCGACTTCGTTCTTCTTCCTTCTTTCTGTCTTATCCCACCCTTCATCTTCCTCTGTGCGTTCGCCCCGTGCACGTGCTACCACAGTCACTTTCGTCCATCCTTTCCTCCTTCCCGTAAGAGAAAAACCAAACAAGTGGTAGGAGATCCGGATTAATCTACGATGTCGCATCGTTTAGGGCAATAAACGAGTGGAACGAGTCGCCGTACACAACTGCTACTATGTTGACTCTGATTGAACTTAGAGTTCTTTCGGTGATGTTTCATTCACCTTAATTGACTCTTCGAAGATTAGCAGTGTCTCGGTCATCGGTTCAACTTCCCTTTTTACTTCGTTACTTGTTTTTCTCACAGTTAAGCGGGTCATTCAATTCGTTTTTACCTTAAAACACGCGAACATTTTTATGAACGAAATATTTTGGCATTTTTGTGTTGTACAAAATGTACGTAATAAAATTTTGATACGAACAAAATATTCTGAATATTCGTAAATATGTTTCAAAATATTGTATGATTTTATAATTATGCCAAAATGCAAGTAATTTCTGGTTAAGCAATTTTGGACAAATCTTTTTCTTTTATGGAAGAAGATACATATGAATTATTCATCCATTTAATATTCTTTCATTTGATAAATTTGTAAAAGGATGTATGTTAAACCAACTAATGTAATAATTAATTAATTGATTAAATATTTCACCATTGAACTTTCATACACGTGTTAAGAAGAGCGTACCAATATGTGATATAGTTATTGAATCTTTCGGGTATCCTGTAATCAATAACCGTCCAAGCAAAACCTATTATTAATAGATACTATAAACATAATCTTTTATAATAACGAAATATCAATTTTGATCACGTTTGTAGAGATTGGTGTCAGTGAAGGATGTGAGCGAGGAAGAAAGTAGAATGTTGCAAAGTAGGGAGCCGAAAGATTAAAGAAAGGGAAGGAGAGGCAGGGCGCGTGCCGTGCTTATTAACTTTTTTCCTTTCTGACGTATATATTGGGTCTTTTTATTCGTTTGTCTCCTTTTATCAATGCTTTCGCAACGCTTTTTCGAAAGGAGAGAAGACAAGTTGGGTAAATTCGTTTTCTTGCAGGTCGACGCATCCGACCGTTGGAATTCTTGTTACAAGGACGTTTAATGAAAATTTATATTATCTTATAAAACGTATGTGTAGCAGTTGAAACGACTAAATGGTTTTGTTCGTTCAACCACGAACGTTCAGCAAACTTAATAAGGTACGTTAATAATTCGATTTGTTTATTTTTGCTCCGTTTCTTTTTATGGGATGTACGGTTGATTGTATACAAGTGTTTTCTGTTCTTACGTAAACTTTCTACCTTGCACTGCTTCACCAGAGAAATTCACTTCTATCTGAAGCAAAAATTTCACCTTCTCCTGTTTTATGACGGTTACGTTATACATTAAAGTTTATGTTTCTCGTCTCACCTTGTAATAGGTATTCTACGTTCTACATTTTACATTACGTGTTTCATACAGCGTTAAATAATTGCAGAGTTTCGACCGGTATTCCGTGCACTCAATACTTTTTTTATGAATCCATATTCATATATTTCGATATAGCACATGTTAAAACCGCACGCATTTATGTCCGTATGACTTAACAGTTATGCTTCTCCATTGAAGTATCTCTAAATAGAAAAAGTAGAAATTCGTACTACATAGTTATCACCTTCGGAACTCAAGGATGTTTTATCTTTTTTCTAATGACTTCACTGGATTCCACAACTTTTGCAGTTTTTATGTAGTTATGCTTTATATAGCACGCGTGAAAGAGATATTAAGCCTTGTACTCTACTGTGCAGTGAAACTTCTACAGTGAAACATTTTGCAACCAAGAATCGTGTTTCGAAAAGAAAAACGTTACAAATGTTTATAAATTCATTTATACAGTTTCCTTGTTCGCTTTTCCATTTCATGTTAATTACTGCTTCCTCGGTTTATATTATATTGTAAGATTATGGTATTTTTTCATACCGCTTATTTTTTAAGTTTTCTTTCTTTTATAAATATATAATTTTTTTAAATTAACGGAAAACGGAAACGGAAACGGGAAACGGAATTTATATTGAAAATTCTTGGAAATATTCAAACTTTGAAAAAATCTGCGACAGCGTAAATAGTAAAAATAAAATATTAATAAAATAGGACTGCTCGCTTTGCTATATTGTATTTACTTTCTCGCGTTGCCCACCATGTTTATCATTATTCGCAGTGTACACGCTTATTTTTCTTCATTTAGTTCGGTTCTTTCAGCGGGTAGTTGTCTCTCTCTCCGCTCCTCTGCTTTTCCTACTCTGTGTACGTACGTGCGCGCGCGCCTGCGGACTTTTTTCATGTTTTTATGCACTGCTCGTTTTTCCCTTCCGAAATATAATTGGCGGTGCGATGCACCTGTCTTCCCCTCTCTCTCAACCCCCCGCCCCCCGCCACCCTTCCGACCGTCTTCTGACCACTTCTTGTAGTGCAACTTCTCTCCAGCTTATCCCATGATACCGACTTCCACGTATTCCGGCGCGTGCCACACTTACTCGAAATACGCTTCACAAGGTTGAACGGTGCGTGGAGGCACGCTAACAGAAAATTAACATGATAGAAAAACCTCGAAAGAGTCATTAAGACCGCGGTCTCGATCAATACCGATGCTCTCGCTAATTATGTTTATCTTTTATCACATTAAAATCACACGATTCTACAAATTTAAGAAAGGCTTCATCGAACGAAGTTAAGCTGAATTACATATTCCTGTTCACATGATTTTGTTTATGCATTTTATTATAAGTTATACAGTGTGAAACGATCTTTTATTAGTTTGATCACGTTTACATTGGCGAGCGAATCACTTTTTATTTCTATAGTGACTAGTTTATTATTTTAACTTGGGTATATTCGGTCTTGAAGAATCTCACATATGTTCTTCTGGATTAAATCGAATTTCATTCGTTTGTTATTATAACGTTGGATGCTACTGAAGTAATATTAAGCTTCAAATTGAATTTGCTAAGAATAATAGAATTAAAATAAAGACGCAAAGATATCGAATTGGAAAGGAAATACGAAGTGTTTTGGTAGAAACGTACTAACACGTTATAATACTTATAAAAATTTGATAAAGTAGGAATTTTATGAACTATGTAGTCCACACATGTAATTATAAGCTAATTCTCCTGATAATTTCTTAATAATTAAATATCAAACAATTTTTTAAACCTCTATTTAGTTATCTAGACTCTGTTGCATAATTAAATTAGTTACTGACTAATGTTAGTGGTGAAATTTAACAAATTACAAATTAAGAGTTACTTATAGAAATAAAGTTTCTTACATAATAACAAATAAACTGTACAAATTACAAGTTAGCTGAGTGTCCTATTTAACATGAAATTGGAAGAATTCTTTATGCATTAGAATCAACACTGAAGCCTTTAACTTGCAACCTGTCACTTGTCCATTCACTAAATTGTACAGCAGGTATTTTCTCAGACGGCAAGATTAATCAATCACTAGGAAAGCTTTATTGAAGTTTTCGTTTACTTGAAGTGCATTAAAAAGAGACATAATACATTAAAAGTAACAGAGATGTTAATATTCTACAAAAATAAACTTCAAAAATTTCTAACTTGTTAACTTAAATATCTGTTAAATAGAATCTTACTACTCTACAAATTATGCTTATTTCGAGTTTCGGTGCAAAGAACAAACGATGTATTCGCCTGAAATTTATATACCTTCGTCCGAGTTAACAAGTATCTGACTTGGCAACACAGTATAAATTTTACTGCTTAATAGTTTTTGTGCGCGATAGCTTTCAAGAAACGAAATCAAAGGCAAAGGAAAGAGAAGCGTACGAATATAAATTGTTATTTTGTGTTACAATAAAATCCGGACAGCAGCGATATCGACTTTTGGACGATTGAAAATTTTTATGCCAACGGACAGCTGGACGTTTAATATTGCAACCAGTTCAAATAAGGAAAGTAAAATTGATACCTGTAATCTTGTTCCTCAACACTCGATTCTCTCGTAAGATTGGTAGCTAAACTTGACAAATCGCGGCCGGAGAATATCTCAACGGCAACGGAAGTTGATTCAGCTAAGCAAGCATCGTCCTTGCGGATTAGATCGAATGAAAGGAACGAATCGACCTGCGCGAACTTCTTCGATCCCTTCCTCCCGCCCCAGTAAATCTCAAGTTCAAACATATGCTTCAGAGCTCGTTTGATAAATAATGAGGTCGATATATTATTTTGTAGCAATGATTAATTATTTGAATACTTATTATAAACATCTTTTATGAATATATGATATATAAAGTATTTTGAAGTTTTATTAGCACTATAATGAAATACGACTGCAATGACTAAATCTTTTAGTAAAGATTGAAACTAGTTCAACAATGTATATAGGAGTTATAAGATAATTATTGCACATGTGAATAGACTTTTCAGAGGTTACAGAAGCATTTGGACAGAGAACAATTCATTATAAGATTGTAGTAAACTTCAATATGTTTTTGTAAGACAACCTGTATTTCTAGTTTTAAAATAACTGTTCACGTTATATTACATTCTGTAGCAATAAACCTTATTTTATATTATTAATATTCATATCATAAATTATTTCTATGATCTTTACGAAATGTATGCACTTCTACATTTCACAGCATTTTTCAAACTTTATCGATATAATGATGCTAGTTGTACCTTATTATAGTGCTGACTAAGTTGAAATTTAAGAATCATCTACTATCCCTAGTATATCACATATGTACGATATATCCACAACATTTTTCTATAATAATATGCTTTGACCCTGCCATCAATTTCCTTATAGCGCTTACGGTATCAATCGAATGGCAGCCGAATTGAACAATATTTTCTTCTTTTCCTTCGAAGCAGAGAGAAGAGAAACGCCGAAGGGAGTTCAGAACGGGCATCGGCCTCGTAGAGGGTTCCTCTTTTTCTCCTTCGAGGGAACTTCTTTGAACAGACGGATTCGAGACGACCCCTGTGCTATGAAGAACGAATCGCTACTTCCAGTAGTTTCCTCCTCTTTTTCTGCCAACCTATCTTCTCTTTTTCCTTCGCTCTGTCGTTTCATTTTCTACCCTCAACGGCTCGTGCAGGATTTCTTTCATAGCGAACTAGAAATCATTGGGTTCCTTTTTCCTTCAACCCGGCCTTATCCCCCCCTTCTTTCTCTTTTCGTTTCTATCACCCTTCGCCCCCCTCTCTGATTCCATAACTTGAAAGAGTATTCTTCCATGGTTTTTCCATAGAAGAACGTCGATCTATTCCGCCTCGTGTCAGATATGGAGATTTATTTTCACGATTGGGACGTCTTTCTCTTTCAGTTTCCCTAGTTCTTGGTCGCTCGTCGGATAGTGAGGGACGTGAGATTTTATTGTTCAGATTCGATCGTGTCATGCCGATATCCATTTCTTACGGGAAATCTCCTACCTTTCGTCGAATTTTGACAGCGAGATTTCGCTTTCTTTCATTCGGGTGCTTAGTATACAATCTTTCTGGTATTTTTCGATACGAATATTTTCAGGACTGTTTGCATCCAATATCTGCACTTTGCATGTATTTACAGATATATAGCACAAATGTCGGGTGACAGTGAGAAAACAAACAGAAGGATAAGAGCTATTAATGAAACTTAACAGAGTTTAATAAAGTTCATCATTGTGTAATGGTTTCTATTTAACAATTTTAATTAGCTCTAATTTGTGAGGAAATTTTGTATTATCTATTTTAAACATATACTCGTGTTTAATCCTTTAAACTCTGTAGCGCAGTTTACGATGCAATACGGAGAACCTTGCTAATTTCTATCGCGACTAACACAGAACAAGAAACATAAATAGTTGTTTCAAAATACCTATAAAAATTCTTTCTTTTTATTGTTATTAAAAATTATTCTTTTTTTATCGTGAGTTACATTATTAAAACTGAAAAATAATTGGAAAATAAACGTGACATTTGCCGATGGAACAAATTAATTTAGCAATTCTAAAACTGCAATAATTCTCGAATGATTTCACGGCATGTACATATACCTATTTTAACACTTTTTGGTAAAAGTCTGGAAATTACATGTATCAATTAACGTAACCAAACATATCAGGTTTAAAATAAAGTTACAATGTATTTTTTACATGTGTCGACGCATGAAAATACATAAAATTAATTCCAGAGTATACTTCATTTTATATTATTTTCCTTTGCCTTGTGACATTTTTCTTATCTTTAATCATTTTAAAAACAGAACTTGCCTCTGTTGTGGAAGCTTTTCTATAAACAGCGTGTTACTAAATAATTAATTCGAGCAATAAAGAAATAAGTAACAGTAAGAGAAAAATCGTACAGTAACTGTAAAATAAAACTACATTTGACTATATATTCTTATTTTTTTTATACCTTGTACAAATTTGTATCTTATATCGTATTATTCCATTTCACTTATTTATCTATTATGGACCTACTTATTCCTCCATGCGCAAAGTTGAACTTACTATTTTCAAGATAATTGTGGGTTCAATACATTTTAACAGAAATAATATTCGCGACCAATTAGTATCTTTCACTCAAATATAGGTCATCGAAAGGGAATTAAAATACTGAATTTAAAGATAGATGCAATAAATATGGTGAACAATCATTGCTATTATTTTTGGTGATACGATCAACATAACATTCGGTTGAAGCAGACCGTAGGGCCTTTTCCCATATCCACCAACAAAACCGTGAATTATGTATGCGTGCGCACGTTCAAACGGCCGCCTGCATATAGTTATTTAATATTTCCATTAATTCAGTCCTGACACAGTCGAGCACATGTGTATCCCTTTTCTGATATGTTTATGATTTTACATTTTCTATTTTACATTTTAAAATGCAATTCGTAAATCTTACAAAGTATCTAACTCATTACGGATGTTAATATTCAATGTACACAATGTTTTTATTGAGTTCAGAACATTATAAATGTGCTAAATCTAATTTAGGGATATAATAAATTTAATTTATTGGATATTTGTGTGATAAGTAATAAAGAACCAATAATTTAAAATACAGTTTCGTTCGCCAACTAAAGTGATAAATTAACGATATATCATAGTTTGACATTTGTAAAATATTAAAGGCGCTATACTTCTCTGTTATTTTTGTCTCAATTCTTTTTTTTCTAACGTTAAAAATTGTTATTAATGTCTATGATCCACGTTTCAATTTTATGTTAGACATAGATCTCCTTGGGATATTAAAAGCTTTATTTGTTTATGAAAATGAAAGTCACAACAAGACTAAGTAAAAAATTAGCATAGATACTTTCTGGTGCTATAATATAAAATTAATAAAATATAATATTTTACACATACTAATAAATTTATCGTTACCAGACATCATAATTCTTGTAAAATAAACCGTTTAATATTTACTAAATTAGAAAAATTGAAATTTTGTGAATTCTATTTTGTATGAAAATGCATATTATTCAATGAATGAAACTTATCACAATTACAAGTCTCGATATCAATATTTAATCCTAATGTCAATGTTATACATGGGCATATATGTACACATTAGATAAATTGATACAATCTCCTACATATTAAATGAAAAATCGAATAACACAGCGAATCTTTACTTTGGTATTACTCCTTTGAAAAATTTTTCATTTTCAACTTGTAAACATTTTCTGATTATTAATTTGATAAACGAATAAAATTGATGTTTCTCCGACTTCATGGTTACATTTGATATAAAACATTAAAATAAGATGATACAAAAAGTAAAAACACGTCTCACAACGAAATGTAAGTACGTTACTCTACGAACGGAAAATAACTCATCGCGACAGGATATTTCATACTGGAAAGCAAGAGATACTGGAAATACATCATTTTGTATACACTTCACCTATACTTATACATACTCTGTTGCACGTAAATAGCATATGTACCTACGTGTACAGACGGTTGTACTATTGAACAAACCATCAAGTCTGGACGAAAATAAAAAAGGAACAAGAAATCCTTTCAGTCGTATCGGCGCATAAAATGATAAATTAGATATGCATACGCGACTAATGCATACGCACGCAATATGCAGGCATATCTGGGCGAACCGGCATGGTATCGGCAAGGGCTAATCCCAATTTGCATCCCCGAACTTCGACTTGATCCAGAAACCTGACTGCTCCCCTGATTTTCGGCATTCAGGTGGCATATGTCGCCCCTACCAGAACTTACGGCCGAAACGTATGCCGATACGAGAACCGTGATCCGGCATAACTGCACTGATCTCATGTGGTGATACAGTGATCCTCAATCGAATTAACTGCGTTTTATCTTTCGTCGATATATTTTTTATTAAATGACGGTAACGTCAAGATACTTTCACACAAATTTGAAGAACGGGAGCAGTAACAAAATGTCTAACTTTGCAC
This sequence comes from Bombus bifarius, assembly GCF_011952205.1. NCBI lineage: Eukaryota > Metazoa > Arthropoda > Insecta > Hymenoptera > Apidae > Bombus > Bombus bifarius. Next base: position 1,256,506 of record NW_022884399.1, read on the forward strand.
TTTATTTTAATTTCAATTATCGCTTTTAATTATTTATCAAAACATGTTTAAGACGATTCTTCGCGTTTTATAAATTTTTCATCTGCTACGAATGCAATTTCGTCGCGTGTTTCCGTATAAAGTTGTTAGTTTACGAGCGTCTGACATGCACGATTCCACCCAAAGGAGAATAACGCGTAGTCAATCAAAAAGTTTGATACGGCATAAAGAAACTGCTATATTCAATTTACATAAAAAGGCGGTTCTCAGCTAAATCTACGGGATCAGGGGTTATAATTCAGCTACGGTGAACAATGCCAAGCACGAACTGCATCGCTAATGACGGAGGAACGTTCGCAGGAGCGACGATCAGATTTCGTCGTGCAAAAATCATTCCGCCTTGAATGGAGTATCATTAGGCAATCACGTAATGCCAGGATTTAAAAAATCACAGACATTTCTCTAACCGTTAATTGCTTGAAAACCACTGGCCTCGTGCGAACACGCATGTGCAGGCACTCGCCGAGATAAATGGAGGGTTGCGTGGCACCCCTGACGCACGAGCGTGCTAAACAGAGGAGGACAGACGCGGGGAAAGAAAGAAATATGAAGTGGAATAGAGAGAGCGAGAGTGAGAAAGAGAGTGAGTTGGTGGAAAAGGGGAGATAGAGCAAAAGAGTAAGGAGAATGGCGCTGGTGCGAACGCACGGGGTCGAAGACACAAAAGAATAACGTCGCATGCCACGGGGCTGAATCCACCCCTAAAATTCACTCTCCTGCGCTTCTCTCACGTGTGCAAGGTTGCCTTAACATTGCAATGCACGATTCTAGTCAGCGACTGCAAGTAGACATGCAGCGGAAAGAAAAGAAAGGAACTCGTTTACAGACAACTTATTGATTTTTCATATCGGTAAAATTGTTGGTGTGTTAGAAGTTTAAATTCCATTCGTCAAAGATACGTTCAAAATGTATTGCCTTCGAGGTGCATCGATATCATTTGAAATAGATACAATGTTTGTTACATTAGGAAAATGTTATTGAATATTGTTAACTTCATTATCAGCTTGTTAATGATATATAATTCGACTACAAAGCTAGAATTTTTCTACAAAAAGATCTATTGCGCTATGAATTACTGCATTCTAGAAATAGTGCAATTAAGAAAGAAGTGGAATCTATTAAGTTATATATTGTTTACTTTTAATTGCTATATAAATATCGCTATGTCTATCAAGTACTGAAATATTTCTTGATATTCGACAAAAATATATAATACTACTATAAGTATACATTACAAATACGTATAAATGACCGCGAGAATAGTGCAACAGTCTCCAAACATTATAAAAGTTTCTAATAAAAAAAACCATTTTCTAGCTGGGTTTCGTCATAGCGACACTTAACTTCCATAGAAATACAAAAGTTAACCAAAATGATTGGAATGGTCAACGATATGATAATGTTTATCACCGCATCGCCGGAAATCCACGTAGTATCAGAGATGCGGCAATACCCGAAGATATATATAAAAAGCGAGACTCTACGACTCTACAAGTGGTTGTCAGCGAAGGAGAGAACCACTGTGCACGTGGCTGATGGGTGCACAGGGTGGTTGGATGAGTCTTGGGATATTTTTGGGGTGGGCAACAGGCAAGAGCACTCTACGTAGAGGGTGCCCCGGGCTTTTTCGGATCGGGTCGCTGCGCGTACGATTGAACGAAGGGAGACAGGAGGAGGGAAGCAGAGAAAGAAAGAGCGCGGCAAAGAGAAATAAGAGAGAAGGAAAGGCCAAAATCGAATGTGGCCAGGTTTGGTAGAAGGGGGGGGGGGGAATGGAAGAGGGCAGAAACCATCTGCCCGCATATGTTATGTTCCATGGATATTGGACGCAAACCATAAGAAAGAACCGTTCATTGGAAACCAGGAACCGACTATCTGTCCGGTTAGCAGAGGAAGTCGGAAGTCGCGAACCTCCCTCTCCCCCCTTCACGGACACTAGGAAACGGGTGTTTTCTTAATTAAGAAACGTGGTTCGAAGAAAAATTGGGGATTTTACACGCCTCCAAGGAAGGCTGGTTCCGTTTAGGTTTCAGTGATTTTTAGTTCACGCTCACTCAGATTTCACATAATACCGGAAAAAGATTATATCATTATATTGATCATAATGTGAAACAGAAGGCGTTTAAACATTAAAATTGAAAGGGAAAAGGATAGTAACTTCTAATTCTTTCTGTATTATATGAAAAAGCCGCGAACTATGTTAATTATTTTGGATTGATTCGATCATGCGCTAATAAATGCATTATATAAATCGTGTGTCAAGTAACAAAATCTGTTACGACAAGAAACGCGATTATTTAATTATTTAATTCTTTCGGCCGATTGCATTTTCGATAGAATGTCGATTCGATTGTTGCTCGGTATTGGTTAATTTCGGTGTATCCAGGTGCAAGTAGCTCTCACCTGCATCGCGCTGAGGTACCTGCAAGTCACCGGCTATGAAAGTGCACATCGCTATCGACGATGCTGCTGAGTAAACCGCCTTCAAATCAGTGCAAAATAAGTCGAACGTTAATGAGTATTGCGTAAGGTGGAACATATTTATAGCTGGCTCTTTCATTGTTTGCGTACGATGCTTTAATGCTTGTTTTTTTTTTTTACGGGATTACATTTTTTAACTCGCACACTAATTTAAAAATTTTGCTTGTAAGTAAATTCTCTTTTGTAATTAATACATTGTTATTAGTTAAAACCCAATAATATAAAGTAGAGATTTTAATGTAAGCGTGACGTAATAATTTATTTGTTTTTCGTTTATTGCATCTAGGTACTTAAGGTAAAGAAATGTATATAAATGTAACCCTAAATTTGAAAAATATTTACGATGTATAAACATCGTTTAGAGAAGGAAAGACATATGTAGTAATATTTCTATATTAAACGTATTTTTTGTCTATGAGATTCGCAGCTATTTTATTTGGTCCAATTCAACTCCGTTCGTACAACCAATCCACATTGAATGCATGGAACTGTTGTATCATGTTCTTTAGTCATGTTCTTTAATCGTACTGCAACTTACATTTATCTCGATTATCAGTCATATCTCCTTAACGAGGGCGCATGTTTCTTCCGTGAGCTGTAACCGCAAAGTTAATTGAAGTGAACGTAATCTGTCGGTACGGTAGCAATTTCGTGAAGCGAGACGTTACACACAGCTTTCTCGCTTAAACAATTCAGAAAACAGCGTATTGTCGATCAGATGTTTCCTGAATGACCAAGACCAGCACCTTGATCTCGACATCTCGTTCCCTTTAAACTCCCGAAGAGGAGGACGATCATCGTATTGTCGTGAAGCAAACGAGATTCCGTTTGGTCGAAACAGCACGCCAAAGGGCAGCTGGTCTCACGTCAGACGTTTCAGGCACACGAACGAAGCGTGTCTGAAACGTCTGTCTCTCTTTCTCCCTTTCCCTTCTCCTTTTCCTCCGACGTCTGGTCGCGTATCCTACTCGAACATACAACACACGGCGGCCGTTCCTTGTTTCACTTTCTTGTTCAAGCGGCACGAAGCATACGCCATTGAAGGAAGAGGGATGATATGCCACGCTTCGGCCACGCGACTCCAATCGATACGGGAGTCTCTCTTTCTTGTACCGTGCGGTTATAAGTCGTCAGTGGACCCTGCGGCACTAGGCGATTCTCGATAACAGTTGACCCAAACCTTCGTGATAATAAACCGGATGAAATACCGTTCCTTTAATATACGTTAAAGTACAAATACGCGTGCGTGTGGTCAGAAGTCTGCGGACTTTATAGGTGACGTACATATTTCAGTTATCCAGTAGTGAAACAAACTTTTTCATGTACATATACTTTTCTCTTCGGGTCGAGTTGCCTTGCAATTTATATTCCGTAATATCTATTTATGCACTGTCTATTTTCATACATATATAAAGGTACAATATGTATAAAAGAAGAAACACGATTGATATGTTATATAGATATATAAGTATGTAGATGAAGTATACACACTTTGAATTTCATTTTGAAATGCGAACGATTAACCATGCACAAACAGACATTTTAAAAGTTTAATTACATTAAATAAACGAGATTCTAACTACAATTTATTTATCATATTACCTACAAAAGTTAAATAAATGATAGTTAGCACGTAGTAACATCTCTAATTTTTATGTTATAACAGATATGAAAGCATTAATAATTACAACAATTTTCACAGAAGTTTTATATCTAGAGCAAAGAGTAAAATAAAATTTTTATGTACAAAATAACTGATCTTTATTGTCATTGCTGTAATTTTTACGTTCATTTTAAACAAAAATTTTGCCTTTGTAAATATCATTTATATGAAAAAAATTGTGTGTAGAATAAATTATTAATTATATAAATTTGTAACATTCCCGCGTATGAAATTGAAAACGATCTACATTAAAAGTAGCTTGAATGATTTCCAGTGGTGCGACTTTAGACTGGAACTCTTGATTATTATCATTAGTCACGTACCCTTGCAGAATTTTGTCGCACATGCGTCATGGCTCTTCGTAGAACTCCAACTTCTGCTTCGCGGTGGTATTTTCGCTGGAGGTGTAAAAAACTCGCGTTAGATCCGTTGGTGCGGATTAAACCGTATAGCTCCGACTGCATCGAGCAAAAACGAAAATTTCTTCTGCTCCTTTTGCGGTCCAACAAATTCTGAGACGGGAAACGCCTCAGATTTTTAACTTCTGCGTGTTCAAATTGTTCGAACCAATTATTTCGTTGAAATAAAGTATCATATACTTGTGCGCGTTAAAGCCGTACCTACACATTTCATCAGTTTCTGTAATACAATATTACTAAGTGTAAGGATAAAAAACAAAACTTATAATTCTGTTTTCGTCTTCATAACGTACGTGTTCATAAAAATAACTTCTTGCTGATATCATGTACTATATTGTGATATAATAAGTTCACTTATATTTTCCAAGCTAAAATATTTTAAAATTTTATTGCTTATAAAGAGATAATATATGTAATTTAGAAAGTTTATATCATGAAGAAAGTAGAATTGATTAATAAAAACATAAAAATTATAAAATATATAAATTTAAATATACATTTATTTCAGTAAAGTTTTCATAAAAGAGTTTTTTAAACAAATAATATCGTTATACAATATAGCAGTTGAATTTATTATAGGTATATATTTACTGTCTTTGAGCTACTATTATTTTTTTAATTGTATCATAATTATAATATAAATTGACGGTGGAAACAATAATTACCTGTTATAATTACCTACAGCTGTAGCGATATGTTATAACAAAATTTAATCAAACTGAATTTCATGTAATTGTTTATAAATTTATTAGTTATATTATTTACTACTTTTACAATATATATGTAATGCATTGTCTGAAACATAGATGTTCTAGATTTTTTGAAATCCATTCTGGTGTCCATTAATCCGTCCCTGATTCGCAACGTACTTACACACAATTGCCTGCAATTCGTCCTACGTACCTACGTAGGTGGGTTCTATTCAACTAGAAAAATGTAATTCTAGTCTCCCCTTTGAACTGCGAACCCTGAATAGCTTTTACACATTGCACAAAATTATACGATCACCCTGCTCAGCTTACGTTCTTCTATCTGCGAAACTAATCCATTCCCTTTGATTTTCAGCTCAGATTTTCTATTGTAAACGATATCGTTCTATTTTTCCTTCCCGAAACAACAAAAAGGATACCTACATAGAATTTGTGAAAGGAAATTAATGGAATACTGGATCGAAAAATTTCATAAATAATTTATCATATATTTCTTTCGAACAAAATTTTGTTTCAAATTATGAAAAACATAAATGATTTATTAAAGCAAAATTTTTTAATGCGGTGGAAAAGATATAACAGAAATTTCAATTAGAAGCTTTTTATTTTATAAGATTTTTCTGGCATTTGCTTTGATCTCTTAAACTTGAAGTATAGTTTGAATATATTGATTTATCCGTATGTTTTAAAATATACATTCTACATTAGTACAATGAATATTTTACAAGATAAATGAAATATATTATTGATTAAATTGTAAAAATTATAATACAACTTCGAAATAATAACGACAGATGAATATCTAAATATATTAAGATGTTTAATTGTAAATAATAGGTACTATAAATTCGATTAAATGATAAATATCATCTTCCAATTAAATGAAATTTATGCTATCATAACTAAATGATATGCTATTCGAATCATTTTTGATTAGTTAAGAATTTATTTTTAAAAAAATCGTATAATATTCGTTAATATAAAGTAAGTGTATTAATCGTCGGGTGATTAAAGGTTCTGTGATCGGACGAAATCAAATGCCGGATCACGTTTGATCCAATATAAGATTTCTTTTTCTATGCATCAAAGAATCAATTTTCTCATCAACCTTCTAGTCACGCAAACAATACGGATCAAATAAGATTCAGCTTCGTCGATGAACTGTTATACATAATCTAAAGGAAATCATTTAGTTTTCTATTTTTGGAAAAGATTAATTTTTACCTGCATGTCTTACTACTTCACTAAAATGAGTATTATTTTTTACTTCATTTTCATAGGATAACTTATCATCTTGTTATACCGAATCATTTTTGTGAAAAAGATTTTTATAGACAACCGATATCCGCTTTTCCATCCCGTGAAATACTTGTTGCTCACGTACAGAAGCGAAATTTCGCAGCGGTGGCAGCGGCGATTTGGAAAATTTATGGCTTCGAAATCCGCCCCTGCATCATGGCACAGTGCGTAACAGAAGTGCGTAGGCATTGGCCGCGCACACGTGCAAGGGCACGCGTCCTAACAAAGGGCCCGCACCGGCCCACCCCCTTTCTGCCCCACTTTATCCATCCCTTTTTCCCTCTCATACGTGCCTAGGACCCTGTCGACTACTCGCGTCGGCCGCTTGACACGTTGTTAGTTGGAACTACTCGTTGCGTTATTACGGCTTTTTCATCGTTCAGCCTCCCGCGGCGCTTTCCATCGTGACCATTTTCGTAGTAAAGGAGGCGCAAATTACGCTACTGGTAAGTCGCCGTTCAATCCTTAGCAATTACACAAAATGATCTTGAAAATACTTTACCGATATTTACAGAATTATCGTTTGCGTTAAGAGATTGCCGCCTCAATGTTACATCGATAAAATTTATTTCATGCAGGTGATAAAAGACTTCATTAATTGAAAAGATTTCATTAATTTTAAGATAATCAGTGATGATTCATTTTAAGCTAATTTTTCTTCTTCCAATATTTCTTAAATTTTTTATTAATTACTAATTAATTATGAAACGAACATTTAAATACTTCCATTCATGTATATTCTTGTTACTGATCTAATAGTTTCAGTAAATAATTATTTCGAAGGATATAAATCACTTTGTATCTATCATCAATACCTAAAAAAGTTATAGGAACCTTTTGAATGTGTCAATGTTTGGAATTATGACATGAAGTTTGTTCATTTCTATTTTTGTATTGTTGCGTACTTAAGTTGCATATAATTAAGCTGTCGTGTAAAAAAGTTAAAAAAGTTATTTTTATTACAAATTTTGTACTTATCTATTACTTATGATAATTGAAAATTGCATTATAGATACACACAGTTTAAATGATAAAACATTTTTATTCTAAATAAGTTAGTATAACTGTGTGTGTGACATCTTTTTTTGAAAAAGTTCATTATTTCAGGACCATATTGGATTCATTCATGTAAAACGTTTTCCATATGGTATTTGTTAACGGAACACTTTAATGTTCGTAGTGATAGTGATTTATGAATAAACGGTCGCAACAGTCATCTTCCTACTTCCGTTTACTGTTACTTTTCTAAAAACTTTAGTTGATCCCTACATGAAGAATGTTGACTTCATTAATATTAACTAAGGGGCACACCACTCACCTATATACAACCTTGATTATAAGAAATAATCATGATACACGTTGTTCAGACAACTAAACTATTTGTTTTCATATTTTAAATACTAGTTAAATGTTAATATTAGACGGAAACAAAAACTTGTAAAAATAAATGTAATAATTTCTTGCAGTTCCAACATTGTCGATTTTTAATTTCTGGTACAGGAAATTGTCTTGAAATTTTAGGTTAATCGATATTTGATAATCTATCATCAACCGATATTTCGAAGATCTACTATAATTACATTCCAGATATTATAATCTCTAATATCTTTGCCGTTATTGTTCAAGTAATTGATGCTTATGTAATCGCCTCAAAGTTTTATGCTCGTTCAATCACATCTTTGATTAGTCTGTCAAACATCCTAAACTACCCAACGATTATGGAAATTTCTTACTTAACGAATCAACAAGGAATTTGCAAATTACATATGCCGAAGGTCGTAGTATCGCAATACTAATAAAGCTACATAATATGTTGATCCGGCGTTGTAGATCCAACAAACAAACAAACTGAAAAGTTTTTAAAGGAGAAACCGACTAATTCTTGCCACCGTAGATGTCGAACGTCTGGCAATGGAGAAAAGATTCTCAGAAGGCAACAAGCAGTCATGCAAAAAAGGGTCTTTCAATAAATTATTATCATCCGGATTTACGTATCCAAACAAACGAAATCGAGAATCCGATCGGCGTTTCACGGCTAAGATCTCGTTCACACCACGTATATATTACGGAATTTCGGTATTATACACGATACGAGTATCGATACGATTATTTGACCATTTCGAGTTTGATAACTTTATATGTTTATGCCATTCCTGGTGCAACCAAGCTTCCATGAAAGTATACGCGGAGCCCCACGAAGCTGTTGCGGTTCAGCTAACAATGCCAACTAAGGATTTTAAAATTTGTCGGTGTGCATAATCCTTGAACGATGCAACGTCGTTTCTCGTACGCTCGTTTCTCTCGAGCGGAGATTAAAGATTTTCTTGTGAGGGTCTATTGGACCCGAGTCTATATATTTTGTATTATATATTCGCCGAGCTCCCCATTTTCGTCGTAGAATCTATTTAGTCTCCCTAGTTTAGATTCGCAGGGCATAAGACTAGATACAGAATCTAGATCAAATCTCTGCGGAGACCTCTAAGCGCTTTGGGTGCTTTGAAAAAAGAAACTTGCCGGCTATTTTACAAAATTTGCAGGGGAGATGTATTATTGTGTAACATCCTGCAAAATGCAAAATTAGCATGGTAACATATTCTAAAAGAATGTATTGTAATGGTAGTTATACCAATCATTTGTCATTCTTTCAGATTACTTTACTATGGGAAGTTATATTTTAGAGATTCCTTAATAGAAACATGATTAACAATATGTAATTGTTGTTAATAATTTAGGTTGCAGTAAGAAAATAAATTGTTGTTTAACATTTATTTTATTTTAATAAAACATTTTATTTTACATATTTATTTTAATAAAATTAAGTATGAATGGCAATAACTATTATTTTATTTCGTTTATAAATAGAGTGTTGCATTTATGCTATAAGCGGTAGGCTACTTTGAGATTTAAGAATTAGGCAGAAAATAAAGTTTTGCCCCGATTCGCCCAATTTTCTTTCTCTCTATAATATAAAGCTTGCAATTTAAATATACAATTCTAGAAAAATATACAACAGAATGATTTTAACTGGTTGTCATTTTTCAACACATAAATAATAAATGATGGTAATAAATTCAATTTTGGTTTCAGCTGTTCAATATCTTTGTTTTACAGTATTTTGTTCATTACTCTTCAATTCGAACATTAATGTGGAGATTTTATAAAAACAAAGGAAGTTTCGTTTTTGTCATATAACTTCTTTCCTAAACATGTTTACATTATCAGAAGTGTTCTAGAAATATCCTGTATTGTGTATTATAATTAAAAAGACTCAGTTTGGCATAGGAATAATTATTTCAATTTCATCTATAGGACAAAGGATCTATTTTCAAATACACGAGCTGAATACACATAAATTCTAATGCTTAACCCAGTCGCAAATTATTATTATAATCAGAGATCCGTAAGGGATTGCACGTCGTCCGTATGTTTCACACTATAAATTGAACCGTGCCCCCCATTATACGGGGTTGGCCCGCGTTCTCAGGCCTAGGTATACAGAATATAAACTGGATCTAGGCCAAATCCCTCTGGACCTTTCGTTCCTGCGATACAATCACGAACCCATGGATGAATTGTGAGAAAATTTATTTGGAGTTTCGTTTTTTGTTCATATTACAATTTACGAGCAGGAAATGCCGTTACACTGTACTCTTGTGTAAGAGTCACTTATGTATAATTGTTTTAATCGTTATGGTGACCGAAATTTATTATTTAACATTTATTTATTATTAATTATTTAATTTACCTTCTAATTTATCTTCCGTGTGCTTCAACTCAAAATTTTATTAGTGAAATTTAAAATCCAATTTTTATGGTACAAATTATGGTACAATTATGGCATATGCTATGGTTATCGTTTTATTTGAACAATATTGATATTATTCTTGAATAATGTTTAAATATTAATACAGTATTATGTAAATAATCTTGACGACATTAAACTAACAAATAATTTAAAGTGCTTTTGTATATAATTGAATATTATTATCTATTGCATTCACTATTTTACTTGTGCACACTATTTATTTTAAATTTGAAATTTATTAATTACTTAGAGATTTTTTAGATTACATTTAAAAAACTTTAACATTATTGAAATACAACATGGGATTACGATATTAATAAGCGAGTATACTATAAAGAATTATAAAATGTGAATTATAAAAACATATAATATACACATAACATACATGTATAATATTATATGTATGTTATTACATATAATAATACCATAAAATTATATAGTATAAAACTATAAACTAAGATATAACTTCTACACATATACATGTTTCTTATATACACAAAATAAATACATACGCGTAATTTATTAGCTTTAAATATATCATACGTATGTACTTTATTAAATTCATTTCTTTACTATAACAATATAGGTTATCATTTATCGTTTGTTTAGTTATTACTATGTGTTATGTTAAATTAAAATCACGATATCACGGAAAATTAGAACTTCCTCGAATATGGTCAAACTTTTAAACATCGTAATGGAAATTCTATTTTAAGCTTGGAACATTACCGGCCTTCGCGAGTGCACCGCCCCGAAACACGAAACTTCCGTGGCAAACCGAATGTCGTTCTTCCTGTTTTGCACCGTGCAACACTTAGCGCAGGAAAATGAATTAATTCATTCAGTGGACCTTTAATTACGAAGCTTTCACAATCTGACATAAGATTGTTTGAAATATATCTAAACTCGTTTCAGTGGAAATAAAAGAATTTAATCTGTAAGCGAAGCTACAAAGATATCTTTCGGTTCGTTTTGATTGTGAAACTATCGACCATCTGCAGATGTACTGAAAAATTGTTTTCATTTCGTTATATACAACCGACGTTGATACACAAAGGGATGGAGGAAATCGGATCAACGAAATAATCCTTTCTCTCGTCTGAAATCTTTTTGAGGACGGAAACTTGATATGTAAACTCGACTAAGTGTAGTCAGCTTCACTACTCGGAAATATAGATCACAAAATCTGCTTCCATAGCTTAAATATATTTTCGGAAGATTTACATAATCCACGATTAACAGAAAAACCAGATTACGTCAAAGCATATTTTTCAATGTGATTAGCCCAAGTGTGTAATTTTGTAGATAATGATTTTTGCAAGATAAATCAGTAAATATTAGTAAGACTGCAGTTGCATCGTCTTATAATAATAAATACTATAAAGGAATTTGAAGGTGTTATTTTATACACGGTGATATTACATAGTGTGCAAATAAGGTACTAATACATGCGTGTATGCACATTTGAAATGAAACAATACTAATAGGAATACATCTATGTGCATCTAATTAAATAAGCTTTCCACGTAATTGTTAGCATTATCTGTCGTGAAGACTGTTTTAAAGTAAGTACATATATAAAACGTAAGGTCAGCTCTATCTTTAAGGACGTAACTTAAATATTCATTTGTGACTAAATCTAGATATCTACTTGCTTAAAACCAACAACTGAGGAATAATATAGTTTCAATGTTAGCATCCGAATGAAGCATACTTAAAAATGGAGTTAGAATAAATAAGAAGATCCCAGGCAAAGTATTTTTTTAATAGACTACTAAATAGACTACTAAAAAATACCACGCATGTATACAAACAATACTGTTGTTGAACACAAATTAATGGTATAATATTTTTACTGTAATCATATCTGTAACAATTTCGTTTAAATAAATTATATCATACAATAATGTCATCGAGTTAATAATATGTACATATTACCGTTAACATTGGGAAAACTCATTTACTCAAAATTCTCACGAACGACTATATAGATGGTATTAAATTCGCTATACTGATTCGTCGAACCACCCTCGCAAATTTTCGGAACATTTCTTTTACAGTAGGTGCCCTCGGATTCACTTTCGCGTAGCTCTCGAAATAACAGGGTCCATAGTAGCTGTAGTCAAGGATCAACGGACATGAATGTATGGCGCGCGCGCTTTCGTTCTCATTGCTCGCCAATAGATTCTTCGAGCGCGACGCCCGTTTACGCACAGTCTCATAGACACAGACCCATACGTGCATAAAGTACGCAACTGGCACACGCGCTCCCCCCGGCATATGGCGCGCACGGTCCCCCTTTTCAGTTCCGGGGGAGAAGAAACGAGGGGGCTGCGGCGCGTGCTCAAAATCCCCACTACCTCTTCCTCTTTGCACAACACGCGTTTCCCTCGCGTGCTTCTTGCTCGCTCTTTCGCCTTCTTTCTGTCCCTCGTAAACCCTAATTCCCCTCGCCCCCTGCACAGCGTCTCCCCTGAAACCAGCCCTCGGTCTCACTCTACGGTGCAGCAAAATGCTGAAACCTAACCCATCTATCGGATGTCCGCGTTCATTCTCAACGCAGACGCCATGCGGTGCGTAACACGGAGGTCTGATCAGAAACGAGAACTGCCATTCGCCGGGAAGAGCTCTGTGAAAAAGTGACCGCTGACGAATGCCGAGAAATCATCGGCCACAGTGTCAACGAAATCTTGATAACCCGAAGGAATTTCGGACTGAGCTCTCGCGTGACTGTTTCTTTCGATCGGTTCGATGGGATCGAATGGTTCATGATGGGCTCATCGCGAGTGAGTTCGAACGTGAGATCGTGTTGGTAGAAATTCGCCATTCAGTGTGAGTTCAATATTTTTACAAGTTGAAGGTTGAATCGATTGACGAATTTTGTAAGTGTGAAGAAAACGGGAACGTTTGTAAAATCCTGTCGTAATTGTCGTTCGAGATTATTAAGTTGGTTTCTTTGATTAGACCGGCATTGGCTACGGCGCGTGCTTACAAAACCCCCCACCACCTGGTCCCTTTGCTACCCCTTTTTCTCCCATGCGCGCTACCGTACATAAGTACGTCCGTGTCATTCCGTGGCGTAGTAAAATATTAGACGGGATCTAACCTCTTGTCGAAGAGGTTTCCACGCTCATTTTGTAGTTAAACGCTATGCAGTCCGCGACGCGGTTTTGTTTAAAACGATGCTACTCTGATCGGTAGCGAACGCTCGATGACAGTTTTATCGCCTGAATGGAGTTATATTTGTGTAACGTATGTGAATTTCGACCACTTTCAAGGAAGCAGAATTGCGACTGTAACGTTCGTCTTGAAAACCGTAATCGACCAAAAGAATTGTTAATGTTGAAATTACGCCAAAGAAGAAAATTTGTATGGTGCTCGAAAAGTATTAACGACCTATATCAAAATATTGATCTCAGGATTCTTGACCATTTGAATTACTTAATGGATTTGTGCCTTAAATTTTTAGTAGCAAGTGACCTTAGTCCTACAGATAGAGGAACGAAAATTGGTTACAAGTGCCTTAATAGCCGAAATAGATAAATCGATTCGTAATAAGTGTTGAAACACGAACAATGGTTATTTGTACCGTTATAAATCATTAAGATCGTTTCAATGCTCTATTTGAAGTTATTAAAGTGCTTTCCTTTTAAATAAGAGCATTTAACTGGTGCTATACAATTCCTTCAGTCATATTGTGATAATACAATTCAAAGATCTCGATTCTAATTGAGACGTCACGCGACGTTTGAATGATATTCTACAATTTCAAAAGTTACTGTTTCGTAGCAAGAGATACGCGAATGAAGAGTTGGACGTTGACAATTGTTTTTGATATTATTAATGTTTTTAAAATGTAACGAATTCAGATTCCGAAGAATAATTTCCGAGGAGTCGACGACCGTCGTGGAGAAGAATAGACGGTGACCTCATGCTTTACTTAAGCCGTTGTGACCGACAACGAGACAATTGGATCTTGGTTCGGGTCATCAGCTTCATCATTTGGTAGAAAAAAGGCCTATGGCCTATCGAAAACTTTGGCAAAATCGCTCGTTTAGCAGAGATCGTAACAATAACAGCGTTTTATTAAATATCTGTTTATGCTTACCAATTTTTCAACAAGAAAGTATACGCTCTCGTACCTGTTATGTTATAAGAATCATAAATAATTTCAATCATTTTTTTGTATAAAAAGGATATATAATCTGTCGTTACTCATTGATACATAAAACAAAAGAAATGTCTTAGAAATAAATGGTACTGTTATTCTTGTAAAATAAAAAGTGCAAATTAGAAACTCTTAAAACAAAACCGAATGATACATAGGAGTATACCTTTATGCTGGAGTGATATTTTTTAGTATTAAAGAAGATATAATTCTAAAAAGAATCATTGTCAGGCAACTTTGATAATCTTCAAGATTTTAGTCGTTAAAAGATATTCTGATCCAAATTTAAGTATCAAATCGAATAGTCGTCTAACCGTCTGTATCGATAAACATCTTTGTCTTCGAAGGGAGAGCGTGGTTTATTTATAAGTCTATCAATTAGACTCGTCCTCGAAAGGCATTAGAGTCGATAAGTTACTCGTTCTCTTCGCTATTCTCACAATATAAGCTCGTTCTGCAATCGCCACGATTCGAGCTTGTTATTTTTAAAAAAGAGCATTTTGTATTAAAATTACATTGAACGATTTTGCGTTCATGCACTTGAAAAAGACTGATGATAACAGACTTTACCAACGATCGTTTCGACCACGTTGTAACGTTGTATGTATTCGCCCAGTGAATGAAACTTTTTGGCTTGGCTATTAAAGCAGAAAGGTGATCAAAATGACGACTATGGGAGTTACTGTATTTTGTAATAGGGTACAAATAAATGGAAATGATCAAGAGCAACTAATGTTGCTAAGAACGTTGCAAGATAACGAAAGCAACATAATCGGCAATCAAACTCATCTGATAGTCCCCAAAAATAATAATAATACTAACGCAACCGCTTCTGCAACCGTGTTGCCGCCCTACGATCCCTCTAGATTGAAGAAACACGGAAAAAACGGACAGCCGCCGCCTGTTGCGGTTGCAAGAAGAAATGCACGCGAGAGGAATCGGGTTAAACAAGTGAACAATGGATTCGCAACTTTGAGACAACACATTCCGAGTCACATCGCTGCAGGTTATGGCGATAGAGGCAAGAAATTGTCGAAAGTAGAAACCCTGCGAATGGCCGTGGAGTACATTAGGGGACTTCAAAGGTTGCTCGCCGAAGCTGATGGGGTTGAATACGATTCGAATGTTGGTGCTACACAGTGTATGCCTTCGCCCACCAGCAGCGTTGTTTCATCGAGTCACAACGGTTCTGGGGAGAGACTCGTCTTGGAAGACGATGTCCTTGCTGCCGAAGACGATGATGGCGAACAGCTAGATGAAGACGAAGAAATTGGAAAACAGAAAACTACATCCAAGTAATTCTTTTGTTTTACATTTTATATTCTTATGTTGATCAATATAGCAATTTATTTAAAATGGCCCAACTTAAAATTTAAAGTAACAGTAAAGTATTGCCAGTAAAACGGATTGAAGTAATAACAATGTTTATATTAATGATTTTCAGATTGTCACCAAATCGAACTGCAGTTACATCGCCCCGTGATTACTACTCATCTTCGATAGGGGATGAAGAGAATCTCGAACCGAGGACTCTATCGAACACGCAGAATTTTTCCCGACTCTCGCCTAATTCGGTAGCATCTCCACCTTCGGAATATTATGGACAAAATGAAGAGAACCTCGAGCCTCAAATTCTATCGCCGTATAGTGGCGCCGGGGATAGCGAAGAGGGTGCAGCCACCGTTTATGCGGCAAGTCCGGAAACCTTTTCTGGAGCCCTGTATTATAAGCAGGAGATCACCGAATCCGGTGAATTCATGGACGTCGTAAGCTGGTGGGAACAAGAGCAGGGTAGGCTAGTACATCAGCAACATAATCAACGCCTCACACACGTGTAGTAGGAAGGTTCGTACTTTACATTTTTTTATAAAATCTTTCCCATTTACTTTACCTCCTATTTCTAATAGAGAGTTTATGAATTTCATAACTGATTATAATTATTAGATTGCGGATACTTATGTAAATTCGTATTTTTATGGACGTAATTGAAGAAATGGAATCTCAACAGAGATTTATTTTACTTCGTAAATATTATAAATACTATATTTTGTATATATTTATATATTTATATATTTTTTCAGTTTTGCAAATTGTTTTACCTTTCAATTCCCCATACATAAAAATCCGTAGTCTACTGATTACACGATTACGTATTTACTAAAGTAAAGAAATCCAAAATACATATTTTGCATTCCTTATTTGCAATGTGGAATGATTACAAATTATCGATCTTTAAATGTATATAATTATATGTTCAACAGAATATATGTACTAATAAGTGTTTGATACCTATACTATTTTAAACAAAAGATATACAAAACAAACAAACCTAAACCAAGATTTAATTTTATATAAATCATTCATAAATAAAATCATATTTGGTTAAAAGAGTTACAATTATACATAACGAGGCACGACAAAATTATATTTGAAACATGTTTCTTCTTGAATCTTATGTCAAAAATTATTCATGAGTTTAATAGACATCTTATTAGGATATAAATAATTACATTCTTGAATATCTATATTGAGCTATAACATATGTTAAAAATATCATTTCATCGTGAGAAGTATTGATGAACAACGCGCGTGAAATAAAGCTGCATCATTATCAAAATTCAGAAAAGTTACACGTGCGTTATGGTCGTGCATCAACGAACCGGATGAGCGACAATAGAGAGCCGCGTAATATTGTTTTACGTTCGTAAAACTCGCATGGTTCGAGTAGAAGAGTGCTCATTGAAGTACTTTAAGTGGCTTGAACCGACAGGGCTGTTGATCGGCGCCGCGCACGTGACAATTACTCCGAGGAAGCGTCGCCAAGTGGAAACTCGTGTACGGCGTTTCCTTTCGAACACGTGCTCGAGCGTCGACGCTCCCAAAAATAAACTTTACACGTTATAACCACTTTGCGAAGTATGTGACGACGTGACATTCGAGTATACCCTATATGCACTCCAATTTCGAAACAATAAAAAAGGAATGTTGAGTAAAAATTTATTTGCAAACGACGATATGATATTCTGTTTTAAAGTTTATTATATTTATATAGTGGGCTCTTTAAATGGCTTATATTGAACGTAATCATGCATATTGTGGAAAAATGGAAAATAGTAGATAAAGAATCAGGATAACTATTGATTTGAATCAAAGTCTCATAGCTTGGATTAAGATTAGATAAAACTACTTAATTATTTCCTTCAGAAAAAAGTAGTAAAAGAACATACATTTAAATGAATTGATATTTTATGAAATGTTGATACATTGAGCATTCTTATATGCTTTAGTTGGTGTATAATATTCACGATTAATGTTCTACTATATTATATTAATGTTCTATTAAATTATACATATCAATGTTGTATTAAATTATACATATATAATTTTGCATTATACACATATAATTATACATATTAATGTTCTACTAAATTATACATATATAATTTTTCTTCGTGAAATTATGATTTCCTTTGAAACAGCACTTGCAAAAAATTAGTATTTAAAGAGTGATAGATTTTTAATATATATATATTACAATACATACACTTTACATAAAATATTAGATTATAACACTCCAAAAATTACTTTCTTCAGTTGAAGTAAATACAAAATAATCTGAATAAACATTACAAGCTAATTTTTCAGACACCACTGCATGGAACCAATTTATTTCGTTTGAATTATATTTCCAAGGGAATTTTTAAATTTATTTTAAATGGAAAGCAATTAATTTCTCTTTTTTAATATTATTATAGAATCAGATAACATTTAGATGAAGCTTGTTCTTTTATTCTGTGTAGTTCAATAGTTGTGACGGAAACTAAAGTACTTTTGAAAAATTAAAAAAAAATTTTAAAAGAAATTTTTATTCTATATTTTCGACTTCGTTTTTCGCGTAGAATCACCCCCTTTCCGCTTGTACCACCAGTTACCAACCACCCTGTATATTTAGGTTATTGCTAGAACAAGATAAATCAAGAAATTCTTTTGTGTTTACATTATTCTATTTTTCTTCGTATTTATCAACAATTTGACCTGTTTGCTTATAATGTAACGTATCGCATATCTTTAAGAACTTATTAAGTTATTAATCGATGAATGTATTTGCTTTCGATAATAACGGCGTTAAATTTTAATGCATTGTGTCTCTTCTCTAAAACTACCAGAAAAAATATGTTCCTATTATTAGTATTCTATTATTAATAATTGGTAAAGAAAATATTTTTTCTACAGCACAAAGTAATCTAATCTTAAAAGTATTAAAACATGCCAAAGTTTTCCTACTCTTTAGTGTACAATATTTTGTAATTTTTTGTTCATAATTGTTACACACCTTCCACTTTTCTCATATTTTTGCTACGTTAACACATATTTTATTTTTTGTTCTTTCCTGTTTTTAGGAGAACGGTAGAAAATTGCATGCTTTAATGATTTTAGTTGGTTCAACAAAGTGAAGTAAATAACATTCATTTGTATTCTATTTCGTTTCTCCGTTTCGTTCATTTCATAAATGCACAGTACTACATAGTAACTTATATCTCGTGATAAGATTACGCTAAAGTGTACTTACGCCAATACCATGAAGGCAGCTCTTTTGCTGTATAGACGTATCAGGTATACGAACAAACGCGCGTCAAGGAAATTTCAAGTTCATATCAGCTTATTCGACTAGTCGGCCCGTACGTTTCGAAACCCTGCTGCCACTGTGGCATGTAACATCAAAAGTGCGCTCCCATAAACGGAAGTAGTTTACCATTTTACCATATGTTAGCTATCCTCCTCGAAAATATCTCTCGACCAGACCTTTCTCAATCTTCGTGGTTTCCAATTGCTCGACATTGATCCGTTTCTCTTCGCGTCGCTCACGCATATGCTCGCCTCCCTAAGTCAAATCGTATTTTATGTTTTTAGGTTGTTTCAAAGATGTAAAACTTTTGTCGTGTAATGAATTTGTTAATAGAATTTTACAGTTAATGTATACGTGCATTACATAAGCAAATATTTAACTAAGAAAAGTATTATTTTTTATCAGGTGTTGCTAATTTCTGTAGGTATTGATTAGTTGTATTAAATAAGTTGTTCTTTGTCACACTCTATAACATAATTTGTTACGGAATTACATTTAATGTTATTACTGTAGAATATCCCGTACAATAATTCCGATTTTTCAGATAATTACTAATGATTAACATTAATTCTAATTTCAAATATGCAAAGATTGATTACAAAATTTAAGTTACATGAATTATTTATCTTTCCTTAGTAATTAGATGAATGTTTATCGATTTTATGTGTTAATAAATGACATTTAAATAAGATAATTATTATTAGCTAAGATAAGATATTAAAACGTTGACTGTTTTATTAAAATGTGTTACTTAATATAACGTAAAATCCTAGAACAAACGATAGAAATATTTTTGTATAAACAGATGTTTCCAGGCAATCTAACTTTCTAACACGAAAATTAAATTTTACAATATTAATTTTATAATATTATAGGATAAAAGTTAAAAAGGAATTGATGCAGTTATATAACATATTAAAAAGGGGGTTAATTATCATGGAAATAAATTAAAAACATTTTTCAATTTTTTCGCATCTCGGTATTAATGAAATAAACGTCGACGGAGATGCAATGCTGAAATCGAGTTATAGAGAAAAGAAATCAGCTTGCTGTGCAGTCGAGTTATAAATAGAAATCATGATTTCCTTAAAAACATTCGTAACCCACGTGCCATATACTAAGTCTGATATAATGTTTGATACATGTGCACATATCGGTACTCAAGGCGGCCATAAGGCGACAGAAGCTCTTCGTATTTTTAACATATGGGTGGCAAGAGGACAGTCGTTAAGTAAGGAATACGGGAGATAATTTGGAAACTAAAATTCGAGTTTAAAAACCGGAACAAGTATTTATTTGTTTCTTCGATTCCTTTTTTTTTGATAAAAATACCATATTTCTAAATTTGTTTTTTAAATTTTGCACAATTAATATGTATAAAATAATTTTAATTGAAATAATCTTAAAATATTATAATAATTTTATTAATCGACTGGTGGAAAATTATATAATAATTATGATATAAGTAAATTTTTTTATTTCAACTCTTAAGTTTCATAGACAACTATGTTAGTTTCTATATATTATTATAGTTGTTTTTTACTTTCTCTCGATAGGAACATGCTTTAGTACCTTCGAAAAATATATAAGGCTTTTTATACCTAAAATATCATTTTATTACAAAATAGTATTAGAAACTGATATAATTCTTAGTTCACCAATCGTAAATGGAATATTTAAACATAAGATTTGTAGTGTAGATGGGATTTTATACAATAATATAAATATTGTAGATGTTAAATGTATTGTAACTATTGTAGGTATTCTTGAGGGTGCAAAACAAACAAATATTGTTCTTATAATTAACAATTTCTCAAAACAAGTAACAAAACAAGTAAAACAGTAACTAGTTACACAGAAATATACACACACGTGTGTACACATATGTATCTGCATTTACTTGCAGTTATCTGTATATAATTATTGCACATATAAGGATTGTTCTAATAATTAAAATTTGTAGTTGAATAGTAGAAATATACTAACCTTTTAAAACAACATTTAATATGTGTCTATGTTAGCAGTTAACAAGTATGAAGAACGTTGTAAGATATTTATAAAAAAATATAACATTCATGTTTTATAATGTCATTATTACTTATAAGATTGATCTGTTATTTTTAACTTACTTAAAAAGTGCCTATTTGAAACTGCTCAGATCATATCTAAATACATTTTTTTGAAGATTATTTTTCTTAATAACGTAAAATAATGGAATCTATTTTGGAAATGTAAATGAAGAAATCTTTCATATAATATACTAATTTCGAAACGTATCATATATTTACTGATTACAGAAGAACAACTAAAAGGTTTCCCTTAATCCTTTGTATTGTGACATTATTATCTACTATGAGAAAATACATTAAATGTTTATAAATATGAATTCTCTTATACTTAGCTTAAACACTGAAACCCTCAAGTTTCAGTGCCATATGGGTAATAGCACTGCGATTAAGAAGCTTTAGCGAAACGACTACCATATGTCAAGTAATATATTTGTGCATACCCGCCTTCTTTCCAACTTCTCATTTTGAGATTGCCAGTATTGAATCAACCTCTAAAACGTATCATTATTGAAAGAACATATCGATTCTGTAAGAATTGTAACCTTGCTACGTGCAAGGTACAATGTCGAAATTTTTTGATAATTATTAGCGACTTTAGCGAAATGACCGATATTAACTTTCACGTTATACGCAATTTAATTTCCACTCGTCCTACTGGCCAAAACTTTTTTCACAAGGTTCACCTTTAAAAGAAATCATTAACGTGTTTGCGTTCTTACGGTCCTTATAAAGTCTCTTTTTCGTTCCTTACGTCGTTCAATTACCTTGGCCTTAAAACGAATTCCCCGCGTCAATCATACAAATTAAAATGATCCGCTTCTGGCAATAAGCAGTCCACCAGTTTCGATTTTTCTTTTTTCTTTCCGGTTTTTACGATACTCGACGCGGAGGCCTGGTTCACGAGAAATTTCTGAATACCGGAGGCGTAGTTCTCGATGAAAGTAGCAATAAAATGTGTATCCTAGGGAGTAAGAAGTTCCACGCGAGAGTCGGGCCGAACGAGTGGACAACCAAGCAAGTAATTCTCGACAATTATAAAGTGAGGTCATCTACGAAATTTACGAGATGCGTCGCCGCGGCAAATTAATTTAATAAATTCCTTCCTTGGCTCCCGGTCACGTTGATATCGTCCCGTTGCGCGCGAGCCCATCGGCCTTCTTTCGGCTTCTCCATTTTACTCTGCTCCGCACTACTCTCTTTTGACCTCTCCTTTCTTCTCTTTTATTCTTTTCTTTTGTTTTGTTTCGTTCTCCTCTGTCTGCACTGTTGTGCTCGTAACGAGCACGCCGAAACTTTAACCTTGCTATAATCGCAACTATTTTTCTCCGGCGACCGTACGAAAAGCCGGAAGCTGTTCGATGAAATTTCTTCTTTAACTAATGATTATGCATCCTCATACGCCGACCGAAATTTCTTATGGCGGGTAAAGATACGCCGACATCGGTAGCGTTTTAATCCCGCTGTTAATCGAGAGAATTTTTCTTCGGGGCGCGTGACATACAACGTGCGATTACGTTTAGTCGTAAGTGATAGGTACAAATGTTATTCTTGCGAACGTAAAGGATGTTATTGCTGGGAAGTGTAATGGAATAGCGACAGTCTGTTAATCTTTGTCCATCGTGATCACAAGAAAAATATGTTCGATTAAATTTCACGATTGGACAATAATCAAGCTAATTTATATTTCGGAGTTTTATGTTGCTGAATACATTGTCGTTGTAAAAATATATTAATTTATATTTATAATTGGGAGAATATATGACTTATGTGCAGAATTAATATATTTACGTAATAGGATTTTTTAAAAAATAAATAGTTAGGAAGAATTACCTATAAGATATTAATTATAGAAGAAGTTACAGGAAGGGCAAGCAGATGATTTCTTTGAATTATTTAATATTTGCTGAAGCCAACTTAATAGTATACGTATCCAGTATTTCCATTTAAAAAACAAACGTAGTAAGACGTGCAACTGCGTCATAAAATAAAATGGTAGTAACATTTATGCAAGCCTGCTGTTGTTCTTCTCCTTCGACTTGGTGCGCCAAGAACAAAAGAATTTAAAGGTTTGCCATGCTGGTAACCCGCATGTTGCCTATCTTATCAATAAACATTACCAGCATGACAATGTGACGGCGTCCGTATCGGCGACGGTTTGCAGCCGATTATGCTGTTTAGAAATTAAACCTTTTCCGCGAACGAGATCCGTGTTTTTAAAAATTGGAATTGTTTTATTTATCTTTTAGAAACATTTTAATATATGTGTCTAGTATTACACATATATACCATTAATTACAAGTCACATTGGAACATCAAAATAATTTTTATTTCTGATTTTTGCGGCTGTGATATTTTCACATATAATAAAACACTAATATTACTAATTTATCATGTACATTATATATTTATAGTGTATCAAAACAATGAAAAAATAATTTTCAAAATTATTTGTTTATTTTGTTACCGAATGTCCGCAACAGACATACATTATAATATATTACATTATAATACATACATTATAATTAATTCCCAGATTAATTATTGTAACTAGACTGTTTCCTTATTATTGTGAAAATATTAATTACGTACCTTATTCACTGTGTACTTTAATTATCTACAGAAGTTTAGAGTAAGTTAAATATAGAAAAAGACAATAGAGTTACAATTAAAACATACATCTGGGATATAGAGATATATAATAAGATAATAGAATAAAAGATAGATTATTCTTCGCCTTATTACATCTATTTTTTACACATTAAATGATTTTTATTTAAAATTAGTAATACGAATATTCGAAGTTTAAAAGTTTAAACAGATCATATTGTCTACTTAGTACATACATACACTTATCTGCATACTAACTGCATATTAAGAAATATATTATTAAAATTATGTATTTAAGAACTAGAGAGAACTTAAACAAATATAGAATAAATTAATGCGATTATTGTTATCTGAATAGTTGCAGTAGGAAAATAAGTATTACTTTAACAAAGAAGATATATTATTTATTATACTATATTGAATTCCATAATACTGTTAAATTCCTGATTATGAATATGCCAATAAATTTGAATAAATTTGATACGAAAAAATTAAGTCAGTAAAATAGGTACATAAATTTGATAATACAAATAATAATAGTACATAATGAAATTTATGCACCGAGTGTTAAAAAATTACTTATCATGGCTTTGACAGGTGATTCTACACCTTCGGATCGGCACAGTGAAGATTTATTTAAAAAAGTATCCGCAAAATTAATTCCGATATCGGATTTTAAAATTAAATTATTTTTCATTACATTCTGTGGAATTTGTTACCAGATATAAAAGTCGCAAAGGGACCGTGGGTCCCTCAACTCAATCGTTCTCTTGGAAAGAAAGTGTTAAATTTTCATTAATTGTATATACTAGCTAAAACTAATTTTCTTTATAACATATTTGTTTAAAAATAATATATTTGCCTTACAGTCAGATGTAGGGTAAACCTCATCTATTGTCGCACGTGGATACTCGGATACATTATTCGATATTCCATGTTTTCCTTTTTGTCCTGTCGTATCTGTGTAATGTTCATGTCTACGTGGCAACTTCTACATGGTCACTACTGTCGTTTAACGTCGGACACGCATTTTCATATTCCGCCTAAGTCTCCCCAAGGTATTATGTGAAATGATTTTACATGATGGAAGGTATATTTAATCTGATGTTCGAATTGTTCAACGGATGTAATCCATCCAACCGAACTGAAATCCATTGAATGGTCCAATCGTTGAAAATCACAACCATCTGAAATTTTTTCTGAACCGCAGCGGTCTTCCATTGTTGTTTGCCGATTGTCGATATATTTCACGTACCAAAGAATAAGTGCTACTAGCTTCATCAATAGCACGCTATGCAAATTCTACCTGACTGCGAGATTTAACGTATTATAACCAAACTCAGTTCTATGTGTTCTACGTCCCTTGTGACATGACTTACACGATGTAATAAAAAAATTTGAAATTTAAGATCAAGATCAATTTCGCCGTTGCTTCTTTAGCTCTCTACTACGCCTACGTTTTCCACTAATGCGATAAAATATGATGTGCGATAAAATGAAAATGTTCCAGACGCTTTTCGGTCAAAGAACCACTTTCTGTGGTTCTTTAACATTTCAAAGTGTTCCTCTTAAAAGCAATTTCAAGTCGCGCCCTGCTACTGATAAGCAAATGTCCTTGCAGTGTCTTTCTTGTTTTTTTTTTTTTTTTTTTTGGTTTTATCTGGAAGCGATACTCTTCAAGGATCGCAACTTTATATATAATTAACGTAATTTATTTGTTAGTGGTAATATAGCATGTGACATTTTCCAGTAGAAGTGCTATTGATGCTTTTATTTTAACTTCACTGCATTTATGCCATTTACATGAATAATATAGCGATATGTTCCCTAAATATTCTTTTTTACTATGAGTTTCCATGAAATGTAGCACATTAGGAAATTATTAAGACTCATAAAACTATTATAAAAATAATATTTTTTTGAACATATAAAATTTATAGTATCAGGTGATTGGTTGAAATCAATAATGTTATTCCTGTAAATAAATTGTTTAACCATAATAGTCGAAATTGTCATAAGATAAAGAGTACTATAATACATATTATATAGTCTTAGATTATTTACGGAAAGACTACATCTTGTCTAATATTGCATAGTTTTTGTAAAAGATCATATAGAATGATTTATTAAATAAAAAACATATTGCATTCTCTAAGAAGCAGTTTCATTAGTTAATCATGTTTTAATTAGTATTTGGCAATTTTTATGGAGATTCAAGTAAATTATAAATGATTATGAATGAAGTTAGCGAAACAATTGCTAATTGGTACTATGTAAATATTGATTTGTAAAATTAACTTAATTCTGTCCATGAATCATACAATACAAATTTTGGTGAGGAAAAGTATAAGTTCCTTTTGTCATCAAGTGATGGGTACTTCCGTGAATTCTCTCCCAAATGCGTATACTTTTCCCACGATCTCTGGAGTTGCAACAGGGTGTCTCTAAGATTCGTCTGTTCGTTTCCGTACTTAATTCTCGTTGATCCAGGTAAATAAGGATCTTCACGATCGAGCTGAAAGAAATACAATGGCCAGGTGGGATAGTATCCCGAGGTTATATAGGAGTCTTCTTCCTCTTCCCGTAGAAACTTTTAAACCATTTGGGGAAAATATAAAAACTGATTTCTGAAATAAATCACTCAGGAAGAATTTGAGGGGTTCCGTTAAAATAACGGTTTCTCATGAGAAAAAATTATCTTAATAATATGGCTATAGCTAATCATTGTCGTATTGTTTTTTTCCATGTCCACGATGGCACATAATAAGTAATTATGTAGTTCATGGTAAATGATAATGAAGGGAAACGTTTCCATGTAGACCTGTATACCGGAAGGAAATTAAATTACAAGTCAAATATATATCATATTAAAAATCACATTGATTTCATGACTATAACATAGTAAGTAGCATAACAAAATATTGTAAATAATAGAGTTTCAATCTAATTTAATTATTTGTTTTTTAGAAAATATCATTTCCTATCCCTTCTATGCTATGTTAAACATTAAAAGGTATCAATAGTTCCTTGTTATACTGGAATAAAATGATTATACATCTCTTAAATTATTTTATGTATAATATATTTTCTACTGCTATAAATAAATACTTCTTCCTTAATTTTTAATCCTTTTGTAATATTTTCCAGTATATAATTTATTTTAATTCAATTTAACATTATGAAAAGTACTTAATTAAAGTAATTGATCTTGTTGGATTTGAAGCTGATAAAAATTTGCTACATTCCATTATTGCTGTTCCATCATAATTCGTATTAGTAATTTTTTTATTTCTTGTATGTTACAGGTCTCATAGAAAGTCTTAGACACACAACTCGTTTGAGTGATCTCACGAAGAGTTGCTTCGGAACCAAATTCCAATCGATTTTAACGTGGCAGTAAGAATAACGACAAAACCTGTACTTACCGCACAAAGTACTTCCACAAAGACACCACTGCCTATGATGTCTTTCCGCCTCGGTTTTATCTTTTTTATTTGATAACACATATAGAATATGCGTGATCCAATTCGATAGCAAAACGTTTCTCGCTCGAGTGCCTTAATACAACTATTTCAATTATAAGCAAAGTGATTTCTGCATTAATTAGAGTAATTCCTTAAAATCGTAATATGTGTGTTTGAATTACGAGGAAAGATTGACAAATTTATTAAATTTTTATAAATTCAAGTATAAGTAAATAAGTTTTTTAACGACCATAGTGAATATTTAGATTCTTTAAAAAATTCAGTATATCTAAGTACATACCTAAATACTGTGCAGAGGTAAGAAATTGACTAGTAAAAGAAATTTTTGTTACTACCATATTTCTAAACTGCGGATGTTTATGCAAATTTGGAATTCTTCTTCATTTTTTTGGTATTTTGCATTCGTAGATTTCTCGTAAATACATAATCATCCCGATTCTACATACTTCAAATCAAATAATGTATGACATCGCGTGACGAAGAGGACAAGTAGGACTTTTTGAGATCGAATAAGATACAAACTTCAGAGTATTCTGTGGATCCAAAGTAATTACCGTTAATACAAGGTAAAGAACAAATCAACAAGGTGGAACGTAATTATTCCTATCTATCTCTGTGCTGTTGAAAATAAAATAATGAGATTTTCGAATGTACTTTATTTTGCTTGTGTGGCATTTCACTAACCATCTTCTCACTTCTGCATAGTACTTGCATTTATACATTTTGTTGTCTTTCAACGTGATTCAGATATAAAAATACAGCTGATGAAAATTTATATCTTATTTATAAAACAACTGTACGTATATTACATTTCAAATTTTTAAAATATTGCATAAGTACACGTTCTATGGTTTGCATAAGACATAATAGTTATATACATATGATATTTTAACGAATTTTTAATTATGCTTTTCTCGTCACTCAATACCAATAAATATACGATACCATTTAAGATCTCGCAAGCAAAAAATTTAAGTATTTGTAAACCATAAGCAAGAAATAACAAAGAAATTTCTGTTTTTTCTTTCTTTTTTTGCCATTTAATAAGATTTTAAGATATCTACGAACAAGAAATTTTGTAGATATCGTGAAATATAAATGGTAATGAATTAGTTTTAACACATACTGTTGTCCATGTTATTTATACAGGCTAATTGTGAAATCGTGGTACAATGGAAATGAAGATGACTTCTCACGCAAAACGATGTCATAAATATAAATTAAAATTTTTTCATATAAAGTTTCATTTTCGAGAAAATCAAATTTGAATTTCGTTAAATACGGTTCCACTTTACTGCTAGATGCAATCTGCTTCCTTTACTCAATCGGACTAGTCGTCACCAATCATGTTTGCGTTAACAAACAATATCAGACATTCAAAAATTAATAAACAGCAATATCTTTTTTACTTCATTTACATTTTCCATCCTGATAGTCAATTTTGGCTATAAATAAAAATCCTCGCTGTTCATTATTCTCTACGGTCCTATTAACTTCTGACTAATTCGATATTATTCTGTAAACGGAATATAGTGATAACAAGCAAAATTGAGCGAACGAAACAAAATGGAGCATGTGTAGGTACTTAGCGAACGTTTGAATTGGGAAAATGAAAAATATGAAATTTTATTTTACTTTCAAGTTAATTCTGCGTGAGAAACCAACTTCCGGTTATGATTATACTACGATTTTACGAACATTCTGTATATGCGAAACATATTCTTGTTAAATAAACATATTTTTAGAGAAATACTGAAACTTCAACAACAGGATATTATAGTAAATTAGAAATACGATTTACAAACGAGAGGCGGTACTCTTATTACTCATAAAATAAAAATTCTTATTAAAGTTGATTTATTACTACCAAACTTTGACGCAATGTTAGGCAAAGCAATAAATTTTCTGAAAAGGTGATGTAGTTTCACGTTCAGGATGTTATGTTTGACCTCGTACTAGTATTATGCGAATTATCATTAGACTAAAGACAATATAAGAATGAAAAGCGGTACAGTAAAATCGAAGAATGTGTATATACGGAAGTGCCTTAAATGAAATTGAGGGGAATTGTATTTTTTCTACTTTAACTTTTTAACGAGTATTTAAGAAACGTTTTAATATTTATATTTATAACGT
The DNA here is from genome assembly GCF_011952205.1 of Bombus bifarius. Lineage (NCBI taxonomy): Eukaryota > Metazoa > Arthropoda > Insecta > Hymenoptera > Apidae > Bombus > Bombus bifarius. The sequence continues at coordinate 1,286,014 of NW_022884399.1, forward strand.
TGTCCACTCATTAGGAATTAATTATAATACATAAGGCAATACGCTTCGAAAAAGGAAAAAAAAAAGTAATTTCGCGTGCCAAAAATGGAAAATGTTACTCCCACGATATTATTTAATTACTATTAAGTCTTGGTCAGTATCTGTTATGTTAAGAAAAAGGAAAATTTAAACGAATTATTCTACAAATTATACTTGTTCTTGATCGTTCGGTATTAGGAGTACATAATATTAATCAATTAAATCAAAATTGCATATCTTTATAAAACCTGACGATCGGATCCATTGTAATTAGTTTATTCTTATACAAGAATGTTACGTGAGTTACAAAATCATTGGAATAATTACAGTAAAAGTATTGAATATATGAAAAATTAATCTGAAATTTTTATAGTTACATATATTTAGATAATAAAGATTATATTTAAATAAAATTTGGAAATATCTATTATATAAATATAAATATAAATATACAATGTTCATTAACATTTACCATAGAAATTTATTCAATTGATAAATTGTTAATATATTAATTATTATTAATTGAAATTTCATTGATATAAAATTCGCATTTGATACCAAATATATTACTTTTTCATGATTATCGTAGCTAGATACATAAAATCATATATCAAAGCTCATGAGAGTACTTTTCTAGGAACTTTTTGTACAAAAAATTTTGAAATTTTATCAAAATTTTACTATTATAATCACGGTAGTCGTATTTTATTAGAGTTCTAACTAAATTTAAAAAAGTACGTAATATATTCATAAAAGAATTCTATGGTAAGTGTTCAAATATTTCCGTGAGCTGCTGTAAAGCAGTAAAAGATTTACCAATGAAATTTTAGGATCCTACCAGATCCATTAACATATTTTATTACAGGACAATGAGATAATTCAATCTTTTATTAAAGGCTAGAACCGTATTATATTCTAACATATATTCGAATGTCTTTGTAATTCACTGTGTATCATAAACTTTTTTTTTGTATACTATATGTATGTATTTCATTGGCACATTTTTCACTATGATGAAAAATATCGATTTGTTGTAAATTCTGCATTAGCCTAAAGTACTTGTTTATTTCTATTAATTTAATTAAATGCGAACTTAAGTTACTAACGATGTAGCAATTTCTCCTAACTTAATTATAAAACGCACAGTACGTACGTCCAATTATATAGAAGGGAGGAAGTTTGCACAGAAGTCTTAAATTATTTTGCGTTTGTACGATACGATAAAAAAATCTTTGTAAATACAAGTGCCTTAAATATAACTACAGTGGTAGGAATTTTACTGGTAAGCTGTCTTCGATATGACGAAAAGCTGGGATTTTCGGTTGAGTTAGTTCCACGCATAAATTCATATAAAAATGTAAAGATATTATAATAGAATAATTCTTATACAATAAGATGTGACAATACAAAAAGATTTTTGCTCTCAATTCCAGTCAACGACTGTCCTGCGTGTAATTTTTTCTTATTATTATGAGCGAAATATTCTGTACTGAGTGGCGTATTTTCACTTCATTGCGTATATTAGAAAAATTATAATGTAAAGTGTATGTATCCTTCTGATGTTGGACCTGTAGGGCAGTGGAGCAAGGAAAGAATTTTTAAAACAGAAAAATTCCATATTTTCCACACAATATATACTGAAACTTGCACTTTTTCTATTTTACTACCACTGTCACTCAGTCCGATCTATGTAAATATTCCTAGAACACATTTGATCACATTTACGATCTTGAGTGATTGATCATCTGACCATACATGTTTCTTTCGTAGTCTAATTTCAAGTAATCGGTATCTTCCTCGCATTTTTATCGTTCGAAACTCAGCTACTCGCTATAAACATTTATATTAAATTCCCAGTCCTGTACCGTAAGGATTTTTTAATTTGTATCTCCTGTAACAGTTTTTATGAAATATTTAAAATACATTTTATTATTTATACAATTCGATTGTTATTTATTTATTATACCTTCATAAATGATCGTGGAAGACTCGTTAAAGTGCGTACGATTATAATAATGTTGTTTGTTTAATTAATCTTCAACGTAATGAAGGAATTTATTTACACTCTCTTTCCTTAGAATTTATAAATCAGATTTTATAGTAAATAGAATCTTGTACATTTTATTATTAAACAATAATTTCCAATCTTATTATTACCTATTAGGCAGATAAGAACTATAATTCTAAAATTTTGAGAATAATTACCGATATTGATTGGTGTTTAATATCTATACATGTGGATATATGTGTAAGCATCATAAATATTTTCAATTCTCTCTATTCTTAATCCATTCACATATCATATAGTATAGAAACACTTTGTTATTTCTCTTTTTTAATTTATTTCATTTTTCATTCGCGTTACAATGGAAACTCAAGTACAAAATTCTGCAAATATCATTTTCAAGATTATAAGATGATAATTTCTAGAAGATACACTAACCAAATAGTACTTTTATTCACGACATTTGTAAAGTATCGTTTTTTCATAAGAAAACTAACTAAACTAACCAAACATTAACCGGAACATTTTATAACACATACATATGTATGTATACCGCAAAAGAGGAAAAGAAATTATTTTTCATTCGAAATGGTATACATATATGATAGAAACATATGGCGTCTGGTATTCATTATTGTTTCAATACGTTTACATTCAAACTGAAATTCAAATACAGTATTTGCCGATCATGTCCGCGTTGAATAATAAATATTGTTCACCTGCAATTAAAATAAATGACTCACGTTTATACATTTATACATATACATAAAATTTTATTTTTATTTACATTACTAACATTTTCCTTTAAATGATCTCTTTATGTCTTTCGTATCTTTTATTTATTATATTTTTTAAATATAGATTTTAGTAAAAATATAATTTGTGTAACTTTCCTAAAAGTATCGGTTATGATATCGAATATTAATTGAAAGGTGTTTAGATATAATGACAGAATAAGATTAGAAATGTTTGAATTTCATGTTACTATAGACATATCTCTAATCATCAAATATTTTTAATTTCCGTATGTATATATAGAAATATTTAATGATATTCTGTATTTAATAATAATAATTTTACAAATTTACATAAATGTATAATAATAAAAAAATGCGATTATTTTCCATAGATACATACATATGCATAGTCGACTATTATGACGTAATAAAATTAATTTTTACAAATGAATACACATGTAATAAAAAGATTACCATCCGCTGATAGTTAATCTTATGAGATTGTTTACATGTTTCAAAAGTTCTTTATTTTATTTAATTTTCATACATACTATTAACAAGCTTTTTTGATACATAATTTAAATCCGTAATAATCCGTGATAATCAATTATATCATTGGTATGTCATTATTCCATATATTCTAACTCCATTGGTGTGTTATTGTTACAATTCAACCAAAGTATCTAAATATTTGTAAACAATACCATTTAATTAATGTAACAAATATCGTATGACTAGATTATACGAGTATGAATACAATACAATAATTCTATAATTTTTATTTCTAATCGGTATCGTTTATTTGCAACCCACATCGTATTTATTTTTATTTTGAAAAAATAATTTCAAAGAATGTATTGTGCATTTGATGGGTTACAAACGTATTTTCATCGAGGCGTGTCAGTCGCCTGTTTGTGAACAATTCGGTTGGTCAGGAAGTAGCGCCGGTAGTAGTAATAAAGGGTGGTTGATTTGGCGTCCATCGATAATTTTGTAATTTCGTGAAATTGGTCCCGCTTAACCGAACTCGACGAGGGAAAGTTCCTTTTTCTCGCCCCCCTATTTCGTACCTTTTCTATCTATACAACCCTCCTCGTTGTTTTTTTATTATCTTACAGGGTCGATTTCCGGACACGTACCATGTAGGGGGTGATCGGCAAATTGCTACGTCATTTCCGGAAGTACTTGTTTCCACATCAACGATCTAGCGGTTATTGTTATAATCGTCTTTTCATCTTAAGGTACGTGTATACGTGTATGTATAGCATATTACTTACTTACACGTAATGTAATAGTTAAAAATGACTATACCTTTCACGATTAGCATTTTTTAATTTTTCACCTTTTAAAATATAATAAACTATAGCTCAATTTGTTGAAATTAATCTTTGTTTCGCACATCTGTACTCACGTCTTATTTAAGCATTAAAAGTAAACAAACGAAATAAAAAGAAATAAACGTGTTGCAGAAGGATGGCGCAAATGTAAATGAAAAGTATAAAAATCTTCCAAAAATGCATTATGTTAGAGATGATTTAGACGATATCGATGAAAATGGTATTGGTGAAAAGAAAAGATTTGCTCTCCTGGATCTTTTATTGGAGCTTTCAAGAAATGGTGCGAAACTGACCGATCAAGAAATTCGAAAAGAAATAGATACTATAATGTTTGAGGTAATAGAAGTAATCATACATTCCTTCCAAAAGTTCTTAAAATAAAGTATATATATTTAAATCACTACGGTTTAACGAAAGTTTCATATGTAAAGCAGTTCAATTAATAATTATTTATTTATATAATATATATAGAAAACCTCACTTAATTTTATGATAAACTAAGCTAAGTGAATTCGAAACATGTTTTCGATTGTATGTTACTCTCAATTGTCCGGAAAATCATGTGAATAATTAATCTTTCATTCTTCGTATGTAATATGTCATAAGAAAATGTTTAAACTAAATTTATTCTATAAATTTTATGCAGAAGAAACATTTTAAATTGAAAATGACACTATTTTACAGTGTTTAGTACAAAGTTATAGCTTTTTGTTTTAAAAATAAAAGCTTATAAATTTTTAGATGTTACATAATCTCCTTTTATCAAAAAATTTCTTTCGAATAAAACAGAAAATAAATATAAAAATGCTTTTTTCGTATAATGAAAGGACGTTACATACATTTTAGGGTCATGACACTACCGCTGCAAGTTCTAGCTTCGTTCTTTGCGTGCTTGGAATTCATCAAGACATCCAGGTGAGTAGAGTAATAGTGCATTAAAATATGGGCAACAAATCTAACGAGTCATTTTTCTCTAATTTTGTTAATTTATTATTTATTTTATTTGTTTATTTTCATCGAACTAACGCTAAGAATACCTTATTTTGGTCACTGTACAAAATATTTCACATAAGTAGATGCAATTTTTCGAATTTTCATTTCAACGTTGCTAAGAAAGCGATTATATCTCTACGATCTTCCGCTTTTTTAATACCATTGAACATCATTTTCGTGCCAGGGATAAATTGCTTCGGAAATTGTAAATATTCGTTTAAAGTATTCTCGTCCCATACAACACCTTTTTTCCTCATCGCATCGGTAGATTTAAATCCAGGTACAGCTAAATTTATAATTTTTTATAAATGATTTTACATGAACTTTTAACAAATATGATACTTATAAAGCGATAAATTAAATAAAAGGAGCTTTTTTGCTCTCTTAGGTATTTTTTTACATTTTGTTAAACAAACATTTTATTATTCACGACATATGTATTATTAAATGTACCTATCGCCTCTATGAATGTGTGTGTCGATATAATTTGGGTATACGAAGATAACGAAAAACCAAATAGGAAAGATTTTTTTCATAATGAGAAAGATGGAAGATACTCCTATTTTCTTAATTAATTGGAAACTAAGAGAAACATATATGTGTAGCATAGTAACATTTGTATATTTATGATTCACATATGGTTATATTAGGTTAAATGTATATTTTAGAAATAAAAGTTAATAAAAATGGGATAGTGTATTGTGCGAATGGAATTTGAATAAACGATATTTATAAGTAAAATTATCATATGAAATTAAATATTACGTCGGTATATTTGGAATATAGATTGAAGACAATTTTTTATATTGTACTTATATATAATGTTAAATACGAAACGAAAATAGTATTTAGTTACCATTCACATATAATATATGATTGTTTTGTATATGTCCCTACATAAATCATATGTATATTTACTCGTATCCTATACGTACGTAATATACATGTAACATACGCAAAACATATTTTTCCGTATTTCAGTGCAAAAATTAATTAATATACAAAGATAATATATACATACTGCCACATGTTTTGCCAAATATTCCAAAAAGGTTAGGACCTATTTTATGTCGCTCGTTTTTATTACACGTATGACACATGCCACACATTCTGAGAAATAAAGTTTTCCCATGTACTGGATCTCCCATTCTCGCACAAAAATTTCCTCTCGGTGAAAAAGATTACATCGATTGTCTGTGTAATAATTGAGGGTTAATGTTTTACCATTCCTCTAAGTTCTAAGTTGATGTTGATCGATTACAATATAACTTGAAGTTTTCAAGTAAGGGATATCTTGATGAATTTAGTTTTTTATGGACATGAATCTATTTGTCTTTCTCAGATCATCTATAGTTTTATTTTAAACCTACCATTAGACTATCGTACAGATCGTAAAAAAAATTGCAGTTGAGTTAATCAGTCCATGAAACTAATCGATAATTGCAGATACTGGTAATTAACTTAACGTTGATTAAAAACATTAATTATTAATTACAATTTAATTAAAACTTTATTTGTTGCTAAAGAACTAAATTACTAATTTAATTTTTTATTTAATTGATGATTACTTAATAAACTATTTCAGTTGTAATTAAAAATTGTTAAACGTATTAAATATTATTCAATCGTGTAAAACATATATTATTAATTGTTAATATATATTTTCGCTTATTTTAATAAGAATGTATTGCTTTCTACAAGTTCTTCTTTTTTTTCTTTTAACAATCATCGTTACTAATTTCAAATAATTTCTTTTATATGAAAATAGGTTATAAGAACAAACTATTAATCTTTCATTTATTATATTTCATTTAATTATCTATCTTGTGAAGCTTAATATTTTCTGTATTTTTATTATCTGTAAAATACGATAATTATTACAGGAACGAGTATTCGAAGAACTAAACGAGATTTTCGGGGAATCAAATAGGCCTTGCACTTTCCAAGATACTCTAGAAATGAAATATCTCGAAAGAATAATTTACGAAACATTAAGACTTTTTCCACCAGTTCCCGCCATTGCAAGACATCTTAACAACGACGTCAAAATAGGTCAGTTTTGTATTTTATCTAACAAACGAATATTATTTGTTATTTATTTTTCCATAATACATAATACATACAACTAGAAGTTAAAATCTTGCTGCCACATTTCCAGAATTAATGAAAATTAAATAATAATTATTTTACTATACTCTTCATTATTGCAAAATAGATATTATCATAAACTGGCATATTTCTATTATCACTTAAAATAATTTTTCGAAATGTCCCCATTGGTTTAAAATCAGATTAAAAATATTAAAGCGTACAGATTAATTATACCTACTTGCAATTTTAATTTATATAAATGATATTAATGTAAATAATATAATCGACTACATTTTTAATATGAAAGATACCACTTGGATATTGGTTGCTGATAGTTTGCTGAAATTTGCACAGAAATTAGTTTTTTGGAAAATATTACGCCTTCTTCTATCAAAAATCATTCATAATTAAATCCATTACAAATGAACAGGTTTTGTCCCACGAACAGTTCTGGCGATGAATTAACATTGCCTGAAAATGTATAATATTTATTCAGTTTATTCGAATGTCTTTGTAAAAATTAATTCTATCAAAATCCTCAGTATCAATGATTGCTAGTTAAAATATCGTTTAAAGTTCGACTCTGTATTATCGACAGTTTATTGATTAAAACCGTATTAAATAGAATTCATTTGATGTATCTTACGATTCTTTTACAGTGACGGAATTATTTATTATCAAAAGGTTGTACGATTTTGATTATAGAGTTCACCGATTGAAAAAATTCTATCCAAACCCTGATGTGTTTGATCCTGATAACTTTGTGCCGGAAGAAATGCAGAACAGACACTATTACTCGTTCATTCCTTTTAGCGCAGGGCCAAGATATTTCTTTTCTTCATTTTCGCATCAATTCATTAATCTTATCGTTATGTTTATCATTATTCTTATCCTTATATTTTACATGATGTGAATTAAGTAATTAAAGTATGTATACAAAGTCGCCTTTGTCCATATAATGTCAGCATTACGTACCATTGCCTGACAAAGTCCGACGAAATAGTTGAATAGCGAACATGGGAGGTTTATAGTGGATACATTGTAGATAATGATAAATTCATGCGGTCACCGTCGTGCTAAGTTGTTCCTGTTTCATTCGTTTCAGTTATACCATTCCTTTTATAACGAAGTATCGGTATTGGGTTATGCATATAAATATTTCTTCTAAAATTTATACCAAGTAATGTTATTTAATAATAAACATCAGTCCCTAGAAGTAAATAAAATAGGAACAACCTGTCTCTCACTGACCACACATTTTTATATACGTATCGAAACTCACATGACTCTAATCTGATCTATTTCTGCGCTTAATGACAATATTATTTGCCGGTGATTTTCTAAATTTTCATCTAGTATTGCCAACCTTAAAAGCTGCAAAAGTTTCATAAAATTCAAAACAACGATGTTTTCCGAAAACACATAATGATAAAAACAACAGAAATAATAAAAAAATAATAAAAGTAAAAGATGTACAGATACTAACTTCCATTAATAAATTTACTTTGATGGAAAGCGATAACGTATTTATGTTAACACTTTACCGACCGATAGTCTATTAATCGGCTTTTTTCGTCGCCGACGTTCACCAACCGATAGCCTATTAATCGGCTTTTTGTCACTGACAATCTTTCTCATTATTTGAGCAATAATTTGTTATTTAGTACTAAGGTACCCTACTCAGTTGCGTCAGTTGCGTTGCTTTGTACGCTCCCACAGTTTTATATCAATTTGAAAAATTTACCGTTCGCGATGAACGAAAAGAATGGTATTGGAGAGTCTAAACCGAAACAAAGCCGGCGCCAGTGAGAATCTGCGCCTGAGATGCCGGTCGGACGTGCGTATGCTTTGAATCGCTAGCGGTCGGTATAGTGTTAATTAAAGAAAACGTTTCATATGTCAGAAGTAGACTGTGAATATTTATGCATTTATGGAAAATTTAAAGCTATGAAAATGTACAGAATGCATGTAATACGCAAAGGTATATAAAATACTCAAAATATGACACTCGTTATGATACTTAATGAGTAAAACAAACCTCTGCGAGGTTTCATTTCCGCTTTTTATAAATGTGATTGTGTCTTATGTTATTATATTGCGTTTTTTTTTAGGTGATGCGTGAGAAGGAAGTACGCGATATTGAAGTTAAAGGTTTTATTGTCGACGATCCTGCGGAACTACAAGATCCTGCCGGATCTCACAGAAAAGGACTTCCGGCTGAAGGTTGACATTATTCTCAAAAGAGTAGGCGGCTTCCGAATAAAAATCGAGCCACGAAACAAAAGCTATCAGGAGGTTCTCGTTTAAATGAAGTTCTCATAAATGATTCGTACTACATTATTAACATTAATAGCAATAACATGTTCAAAATATCTGCACACATTTTTGTGAGTATTGTAAAATGGATTATGATATAAGTAAACATTATATTAGGTATATATAGATATGTAACATTCAAGGCTCCTTATATGTGTGAATAAATTATGTTTATATACAATGATTGCATATACTATAAATGGCACAAGTGTTAAAATTATATCTAGGTTTAGTAATAAAACTTTGCATAACATTTTTTGTTTTTTGAACTCTTGAAAAGACGTAGAATACTTAAAAAGGACTTATCTATAGCATGTTGCATAGAAATACAATTCCGAGATAATAAAATATTAAAGTAATAAAAATTCATTTCGAGGAACTACCAGTTCACGGTTATTTTAATCTTAGACTGGCAATCATCATCTACTGACCATGTTGTCAAATTACCTGTTGTCCCTGTAGACGTAAACAATATTATACAAAACTGTATAAAAATATGTGTAATATTAAATGAAGAAGTAACTGTCATTAAATATCACATTCCAAATTCATCTTTCGTTTTTCATAGTGACTATCGCTATATATATATATACTTACATATATGCTATATAAGATATATTATTATATATATATCATATATTATCCTCCAATTTTTCTTATTATTTTTCATGATCCACATTTAATCGAATTTAACAAATTATGAATTAATATATAATTAAAAAAGTTAAAAACAAATCGTTTTTAAAAGTCATACACAAAGATTATTATACAATGTTCTCTTCATTTATTTCTTATTTTTACATTTAATAATAATTGCCACGATATGTGCAACAACTTGAATATAAAATATTCGTTTCAGTGTCATTCGCGACAGACTTAGAATTGGATACAAGATTTGTCTATGTACACCCGATATAATATTATGACTTATACTTAACAAATTTAAATTAATTGAAATTTGTGGTTTTCCCGATTGTTCGTAAAGCATTTTACGATAGGATATGTAAAAAGTTTAACTGATATGTATGATCTGAAAAATATAAATGACTACATATCGTTGTAAAGATCTGTACATTGTATCTCACGCTGCAATAATTAGCGCTATGGGTAGTAACCCCGAATTCACAACAATTTCCATTTTACGAACAAATACATTTTGTAAAAAAATATTTTTAATTGCCGTAAAAAAATATCTAAATTTATTTTTGTACAAAAGAGTTTCTACTATCAAATAGTAAAGACGTGTATTACACACAAGGTCTTTCTCCCTCTCTCTCTCCTTTTGCATCAATCTGTAGAAAAGGAACCGGAAGTTTGGGCAGCAATTTTATCCATCCGTTCCTTCCTTCTCTTTGGTAAATCTACTGAAAGGAACTGTACTGCCCATGGAATAACGAACAGGACGTTCATTAATATAAGGGCAAGCTGGCAGACTACGAAACTGTTGGTCCAGTCTTTCAGGAATCCTGAAAGAGATCATTTATATTTTAAAATTCGCTTTCATCTCCTTATAGTAAATACATATGCTTTTTACATTTCGTTCGTCATTAATATTTGAGTAAAACATTAATTTTGAGTAAAAGTGATTAATAGTGATAAAACATTTGTATTTACAATATTTTTATTTTTACGGCCGAATCGTATTTTTCTATTACTAGACAATTTTTTAAGTTTGAGGGAAATAGAAAAGAAACGTTATCGCGTGTTTCAATTTTACGTTAAAGATCTTTTTAAAACATTAAAAGTCTTCCTCTCGACTGAAGCGGAAACGAAACTGAGACGTAAGAACGTCGGAAATCACATCAAAGTAGTGTAACTAAAGTTACCATTAATTTTTAAGATATTGTTTTCAGCAGATTATGGTAATTTTACTTACCAACAATTGGACCAAATAATATAGAGATCACTCCGTTAATAGCGCCGGCAATTCCGTATGCTGAAGCAAATTTATCAATACTGATATCTTCTATAATGGCCAATGGCTGAGGAACCAATAACCATGATCTAACCATTCCTATAATTGTTATCATCACAAATGTACCGATCAAGGTATCATTGTACAGCAAGTATCCTGAAAAATAAATTCAGACTTTTAGAGGTATACATGTTTTTATGCAACGCGATAGTAGCTTGAACCGAAACAAAAAATTGTTTATAATTTTGAGAATATGTAGTAAATTTCCAATCTATGTTTACTAAGATTTAACAAATATGATTTACTTTCAAAATTTCGAAACACTTTCTTGCAGCAACTTTATAATTTGTGCTTTTGTGATTTATAATATTGTGAAACGTAATTATTGTATTATATTAAAATTTAATGCATATAATTTACTGACCAACTTTTGCGAACGCCATGCAGATCATAGCGACGAAGAACATGTATTTCGCTTTGACTTTTACCAACAAGATGAAAATTGTGAGTAAAATCTTGGATACCAATTCCGCGGTTGCGGAGATAGTAATCGCTTGGGCTGCTTGGCTCTTCGTGTAACCATTGTTAGTTATCATCAGTGGCAAAAGATAAGTAAACGTGAAATCGCTCGACATAACGAAACTAGTGCCCAGACAAATGTTTAGGAAACCACAATTTTTTAAAAGTGAGATTTCCAAAAGTTCACCCAATATTTCTCTACAATGTTAAACATTTTCTTATTGATCTTCGATATTTTTGAAATAAATTAGATATTATAAGAAATTTAATAAAATACGAAAAGTCATATTCAGTAATTGAGTTATTATAAAGAAATTAGAAAGGAATAGAGAGCTGAGAATGATAATGGTGTAAGTCAGTTCATTGCTCTTTTATATAAAATAATATTCTGTATATGTTACTGCAAAAAATTCATGATATTTTCTTAAATCATGGGATCATTGCGACTGAGAACATAGTTACTTAATTATAAAACTTAATTCTAAAACGAAATGTATAGTAGTTTCGAAAATTGAAATGTATGAATAAATTCAAATTTCTAAAAACTTAACTTACACCATTATGATTTTCAATTTAACAAATGCAAGAGATGTTGCAGAGTGTTTAAAGGTTAACAATAAAGAAAATTATGTAAGAATAATTCACGTACTCTAATTGACCTTTACCGATATCCTTTTCTTCCTGCATAGAAACTTGAATTCCTTTCTCTGTTCGTTTTTCTTTAGTTTTCTCAGGATGATGTTGCCTAGTATCTCCTAAACTGCCAATACTTGTCACCAAATTCACTAAACTTGATGATGACAAGGTCGATAGTCGTCGTGTTAGCAACTCGCGCATTGATCCAGATCTTATTCGGTTGCATATTCTGCCCTCTAACTCCGATATCGAAGCTACCCTTTTTGCAGGTGACTGTATTTAACAGAACATGTAAATTTAATAAATAAAGTACGAAATTGAGACCTTTATTAAAGATAATTGTTCTAATGTACTTAAATAGTTGAAAAACTTATAATAGAAATGACTCGTTTCCATATCTGCATTTTTCCAGGACAACAAAAGAATACTTTGCGAACTTTAATTTTCGTTCAATACATTTCAATTTTTTAAACATAATATTCACGATATTACACAGGATGTCCCAGCAGAATACAATCGTTTAAATATCTGCCTTCTCCATAGTTGTATGAAAAAACTTTTCAAGACAACTGCTTTCTCTCATATGTCTTTCTTAATACGTATTCCTTCCTTCAAAGTAACAATATCAGAACAACGTATAAAATTTACTTTCAATGTTTCAATTAAAAGCGGAACCTGTTTTCCGCTTTCGCCCTTGAGACTCGTTAAGCTGCTCCATCTGGTTTTTGCAGGAGTTCGTATAACTTCACTGTAACGACGATTTGAGAATACTATACCGCGCAACTTCCGTTCTTCTCTCTCGCGCATCTTTTCCACGCGAACTTCTTCCGGTTTCTTCGCATGCCATTCGACAGGGTGCATCATTGTCATACCGACGATGCAGTTCAAACTCATGGCACCCGTCATCAATGCTGTTCCTATAACACAGTAAAAGTTAGCGATCAAATACTGAAAATCTCAATATGTCGAAACTTTCTGTTATAGCTGCGATCAAGAATTCTCAAAACCCAGATAATGCTTGATGTAGCGGCATATGAAAATCTACTGGTCAATTAAGTGGCGAATTTTCTATTTGCAAATGTATGAGTTGTGGATTTATAAACTGGTCGAATGGTTGAAGAATTGTAGACTGAGGAGAGGAAAGTGTGGCTGAAGTTACAATGTGTCATTCGATTATATTGTAAGTGCGACAAATCGTTTTTGTTGTTGAAATGTGAAACATTCTGAATCTTGATATGTACCAGCATCAGGGATACATATGGCTCATTGATCAATTCGTTTATACAGATTAAAGCAATTTAAAATTCATTATGCTCATTTTCAGACTCCAAGGGCGAATTAATAGAGTACCATAGTATTAGTTAACTATTATATTATTTAGAAAATAAAGCATTTAAATATCGATAGCAGATAAATTCTGACATTTTCGAATGAATGTTTCTTGAAAATGAAATCTCCAATGCAATTGTGTTATTCTTGATTTTTGTCTTATTTTGAATGGCAGAATCTCCCTCAATTAATTTATACCACGATTAAACCTAAAAACCAAAAATGTTTAATGAGCGAAATAAGACAGATTTAGACAGCCGTGTTTGTTGCAGTGAGCGCAACATTTTTAATAGTGATGCTTCATATTTTGCATGATTGTTATGATCGAGCAAATGGAGCTTGACTATATAAACTATATAATTATATAGTTTAATATTAATATTTATTAATATTATAAACATATGTTATAAATATAGAAAGAAATTTACCTCGAAACCCATACATCCTCATCATTTTTTCAATACATATAGGATAGGCGATTCCTCCTAAGCCGACGATAACTTGGGCCGCGCTCATTACCTAAATAGCAAGAATTTCTCTAAAAAACTAAGAATATAAGTATGTTAACAATTATATCGGCCAGCGGCCCTGCATTTACGTACTGGTGCCCTTTTCTTTACGAAGTAAGCATTGAAGTTCGTGTTGCAAATGGTAACAATGAGACCAAGACCCATTCCTTGGAGAAAATTTAAAAATGCCATTTCGTAGACATTTGTAACGAAAGCCAGACAGACATTTGGTAACGAGAAGAGCACCGCACCAAATACCCCCACTGGCCTCATAGAATATCTCTTTATTAGCGAGTTGGTCATTAAACCTGAAATTTAAGTTACAATTATTATATTTTATCTTCTAACTGTTGAAATCCGTGATATAGTCCTTACATAATTGTGAGATACTTTTGTTTAAAATAATTTTATATTTTTCAATCAAATTTGAAGTAGGTGTTGCAATAAGGAATTAGATCTATTTTCTAGTAATTTCAATAAATCAACAAGAACCAACCAGGAATCAAGTACTTTCTCAAACATATAAATATTAATAGTTAAATAATATTCATATTAATAACGTTTTGCAACTCTGTATATAAAACTTCTAAATATTGAAAACTATACCCCTTTTCCTCTGCAATAAATACAATTCAAATATTAGGAGTCTCTTTATTGCTGCAAATCCTTTATCTCCCAGAGTCTAAGTGTCGTAGTTTACTTAATTTTTCACTTTCAAGTGATCGCAGCACATTCACCAATTAAAAAGTATGTACACTAATAACAAATATAACAATCACACCACCGTAAGCACTATACCTATTCATAAATCTTTAAATCACTTTTATGTGATTTACAGATTTACAGATAAGCATCGTAGCGTATAATAAAGAACGTTCAAATAAAATGTAAATTACATTAAAGTTGTCAACCGGTTTAATTATTCTACAGATAATCAAATGGTTAAGTGGATGCAATAATTAGAATCTGCTGATTCATCTCTCAAGTATTGAAATCCCAGCATATAGTCTATAGCTTCGACACGAATTCTTTATCAACATTGTTCTTTGATAACAACGAATGAAATAAAAATTTGTTTTAAATGTAGAAGTTATCAATACGAGAAATTAGATCCATAGTGCAAAACAATTCATAGCATTCTGAGCTCTGGTTGAAGAATCAGTTCCACTTCAGACTAGAATCATTGTAAGAGCTATATTAGAAAACAAAATACGTTTTCCTAAACTCCTTTACACTTTTTAGCTTTATGATATTTTTCGGTTCCTTTCTTATTATTCAATGCAAATATTATTTAGTATAATTCAAAATACGGAGAGTTTGAAGGAACATTTTATTTTAAACTTTAACATTTTAATAAGTCTTCACAGGAAGGCAAAGAACTACTAAATTAATAAAATTGATATAATATATTCAAACTTCAATTTTCTATTTTGTGCAAACATTAAATAATTAATTACTTGTCTATTGTTTTGACTGCTTAACTTATTACTTGGAAGTACCCAAAATTATTGTGTTATGTATGTAAATAAATTATATTAATACATTATATGACATATCCAATGCAAATATTAGCAATAGAAACAAAAATGTAATATACTTATTATTAAATTATATTGTTATTTTGCCATAAAATCGTTAACTATAATTGTTTCGCAATTTCGCTCTTATCTAATAGCTGTAAAGCTATAAAAGATTTACATAACAATTCGTGAGCCGCCGTCATACGCTTATCGGTAATGTTTTCAGTATTTAATAGTATTTAGTAGGAAACACACGATACTCTTTGTGATAATCTAATTGCACTTATAATTATATTAAGTAACTCTAAACACTACATAACATCTTAGTACTGAAATACACAGAAAGATATATAATTTGTAATGTAATACAGATTTATTTTCTAATATAAACAATCAGGTTTTATTAAACAAATTTCGTTTTATTTAAAACAATTTGATAATATATAGTGAATAATGAAATTATTGAAAATTATATATCCTAATTTAATTTTGATGAGAATATTATTTTTATTCACAAGGGCGATGACACCATCGATTATGAATAAATCAATGTTAAATATAATTTATATATTCGAAGGAAGAAAGAATAGTAACCATACAAAGTACAACTTATAACATCATGGGAATAAATATTGTATGAAGTGTACCTATTTTATGTTTCTTTAATTAATTATTCGATCAACTATTATCGTTATATAAACTATTATTATCATGAGATGGTATTATCAATTCAATTACCAACAACGAGAATTACACGTGAGTCTAAAAATATATTGTATCAACACGTTAGGATTTCCAAGCATAAAGTCTAAAATTATTCAATGACGTTTATCACTTTTATGTTCTTTTGTAACAAAGCATATCAAAAAGTAAATATATCAAACTATAAAATGTAATTGTAAAGTAGATATGATTAGCTTCGTAATAGTTATTTTCCATTAGTATTTCTAATTTCGTCTGTTTTAATATTTAAAAATCAATTATTGAAAGACACATTGTTTAATATATTTCTTTTCCTGTTAAATTTCAAATCCTTATTTTTATGTTTTTATTTTAATACCTTACAGTAACTGAAAAACTTTTAATTATACTATAATCATAATTTAATTATCTCTTTATGTTCTTTTATTTTATTGAAGTATTATATTAAAAAATAATTTTTTTTATAGAAAATTTGGCTCTGTAATCATGAATGTTATGGATATCTATTATTGATATTATGGATAAATAAAAAAGAAATATGACATTGAATGCGTGTATTAAAGCTGTAAATTAAGGCAAGGCACATTATTTGTACGGACAGACACGATTTTCACTTCCTGGTGTCTAGACATATTCATTCCACGTAGATAAACGTAAAATACATGTGATCAAATTGGACGAGTAATAATGTTACATCTTTTACAGTTTGAAAAGAATTCATGCATACATGTACATGTATACAAAGCGAATCATAAATATATGTCCTGTTCATGTCCATATTTCAGGGAGTGAATCTACACACAAAAAAAAAAAATAAGTAAGAAGGGTTTTGAGAACATATGTTCTACATATTTTAGTTTTCAAGTTATGGATAATTAAAGAAAATTTTCGAAGTGTCTGCTTCGTGCCTAGGCATACAGTATTACACGACATTGAGTATTCTTTTTGAGTATTCACGGAGTCTCAAATCCATTTTTCATCTGTTCTGTTAAGTTGCTGTTAAGGAATATTTTTGCTGTAAAAAGGAAAGAAGGCAAAATTTTAAAGATTTTTTGTAATCACCCATAACTCGAAAACTAAAGATACGTGGGATATATGGTCATGCTTTTTACTTATTTTAATGCATAGATTCACCGCTTAAAGTATGGAGACATGGATATATTCATGACTCACCCTGTATATTGCACCTACCGATTCCATTGCAATGATAGAAAGAATAAAAAGTGGGACAGGCTGCTTACCAGCAATTGAAAATGTAATCATAAAAACAGAATTGAAAAGTGTCATTGTTGTGCCAGCTTGACCAGTTGCTTCAAGAAAGTCTCCAAATATTATTGCAAATGATGTAGTTGGTCCAAATGTTGTAATCTAAAAAAGAAAAAATTAATTGCATATTATAAAAGTAATCATAGAAAAAAAGATGACTCTTATACAATATTCTATCATTTGATAATTTTCAAATGTTATAAGAAATACTTATATCACGATAAAATTTCTGACGAATGAAATAATTATTGTTCTGCATTATTTTTACTATACTATCTTAATATATGAATTACAATTACGTCTTTAATGCCTTATTGCCCCAAAGTACTAAACGCCATTTTATTCGTAAGTTAAAATTCACACACTTAATGACATTGCAAAAATAAAATTTAAAGAATTGTTAATAACTGAAGAACAATATAATCGGCTATTAATAAAAAGATACTTTTGAAATATATCTACCATTCTTTTGACTAATAAAAAATATATATACACATTAAGTATAAAATGCGAAATATTTGCAAAAGTAATGACTTTACTGAATGGCATATTGATATATTTTATGGTTATACATACGAAATGATACCGATATTGTCTCTTAATTGTTATAAGAAATGTGAATGAATAAATGAAATTAAACGATGAAAGAAGAACCAAAGGAGAAAAATTGCAAAATTTATGTTTAATACTAATTGAACATAAATACTAACAAATACTACTATCATAGCAAAAGCTACCATCCACCCCCAGCCACCATCTGGAGCCAAGTCTTCTAATGTAATTTCATCATCGTCATCGTCATCTTCTCCTCCCTTGTAGGGTAACAAAGCGTTACTTTGAAGTTTCTTTTCATTCTCGGTAAAGACGGTCGTAGTTGGATCCATTGTGGTTGTTCCATTACTCGTAACTACCGTCATATTCTTATCAAATCTATATATAATAGAAAATATTTGTTAATTAACTGCTTTGATTATTCACTATCATATTAAGAGTTGTGTTTAATATCTCTCAATCTTTCTCTAACACAAACCAACAAATTTCTTTAAAACTTAAAAAGAATTTTTTTAGAATTTTACATTTTAATCCTCATCAGTTTTATATGCAAACACAATTTTAATTAACAAGTAAATAACTAAGTTGAAAACAATAAGTTAAAAATTACTGTCTTAGTATCAGTATTAAGTATTTTTAAGGATTATAAATGGAATCTAACAATATAAGGCGTCCCTGGAAAAGATATTCTTTTTAAATGAAACGAGGGAAAAACTATCTTATACACATATGCATAACGGCATAATTAAATGAATATTATAATATATTTTCGGTATAGTTACTATCTTCGTTGTTACAGAACTGAAATCATCACAAAAGCGATCCAAATGTCTGTTGGGATACATCTAACACTTTTACTTATCATTGAATTTTACGATCTCTCTTAATATTTTCGAATGCGTTTGTTTAACCTCTCCACAATTCTATTTAATAATTCGTTAAACACTATTTATTTAATCGGATTTACATTTTTGATATTACTTTGATAAGACAGCTTTTATTTTATTTTCCATTTTTTTTAAGTAATCTTTCTCAAGGACGACCTGTATATGCCTACATATATTTAAGCATGATACTGCAATAGTACTATATTCATAAATTCTGCATCACTCAAAACTTTCTAAAATTTGCACATACATATAAATTAAAAAATAAGAGGAAAGACAAAATTTCTTGAATCTACTAATACCTAAAACTTGTTTACAAGAACAGTATCCATATTTTGTGCACTAATAACAATCGCAGGAGATATTTTTGAATGAATGAAAGATAATTATTTTATATATTGACACAATCGAGTGGAAAAGTATGGTATAAGACAAAGTTGAATACATAAACAAGGATCTTACCAGCTGAAAGTCTTCAATTTCTTCCAATTGATAGATAGAGGAACTGTGGTTATAATTAATAAATTTTATACAGTATATGACAGTCGGCTGGATGGTTTTTGACTGAACGAAACAGGGTACAAACGATTTCGAAGACTTTCTTATCTATGTACACAATGTCACCGTACTAAATACCTATCCTTAATAAGAATGAAATATTGCTACCGTAGCATCTGGAATTAGGAAATCATTTGAGGAAAAAATCAGATTGTAAATGAAATTTTGCAATACTACGTGCAAAACTGATTAAATCGCGAGATAATAATAAGGAAATAATAACAATACAGTAATATGTTTTCATACACATATACGGTGCTCTGTTTTTGTATTCCGCTTCTCTTATGCTTTTACTTTAGCTTATAATAAATAATTATTTCATAGTACAAGGCATAATATAAAGAAGTATTTAGGATACAAATATGTATTTACAATGATATAGCAAAAAAGGAGAAAATATAATGTCTCTATTAAATATATCTGTGATTTGACAATATGTATTTTAATTGTTTTAAAAGATATGTAATCATAAAAATGAAAATAACCGATGATATATATTTTTTTTAGTAATCTTTTGTACATTTTAATAACATGCAACATGTGTACATTATAAACTGTAATTTTAATTAATGATTCTAATAAATTAATTTATAATTGTGGTAGGAGATACATAAAATTTTATAATTATCATGTATTATTTATGATCAAATGATTTAAACAAGAATTCTATTAAAATCAAAAATATAACACATTCTCTGAAATATAAAAGTGAAATACAGCAAAACATCTAAGTTCGAAGCATACTACGCGTTTCAACTTCATATCTGTGCCTAAATGTGTAGAAACATTTAGAAAATTTCGTTAAAGGTTTGAAAAGCTAAATTGTAGATAGTAGTAAATTTTGTTCGCTCGGAATTTTTTAAAAATTACTTATTTTATTCATACATACACACTACTTTTAGACATAATTTCATTATGTACCTGCATGTTTCGACTATTTACACGTTTATTTGATCACCGGTTTTTCTGATATTCACAGTTTATCCCTGTTAAAAATATTTCATCTTTCACATCGTTAAAAATATTTCAAAAATTTTACTTTACATTTGAACGATTTTACTCCATAAATAACAACCATTATTTTTTCATGATACTTTTCCTAATAAGTTTAAAAACTTTATTTCACTAAACGAAATCATTAACCAAAAATTCATTTCCATGTAATTTAAAATGTAATACAATACGTTAAACTTTAAACGATACTTCTTTTTGATCCTAACATATGCACTACAGTTTCCACTGTATAGATATGGTTGCAGGAGATAAGGCGTACGCAGACTGTAAGCTCTACGCATTGGAAGATTTGTAAAATACCAAAGAAAATCGATGATACATCACTACAATATTTACGTATTATAAGTGTTCCACCATATATCATGTGTCTTATCGCCCACATATGATACGAATATCCCCTCCAGGATAGATATAGTAT
This sequence comes from Bombus bifarius, assembly GCF_011952205.1. Classification (NCBI taxonomy): domain Eukaryota; kingdom Metazoa; phylum Arthropoda; class Insecta; order Hymenoptera; family Apidae; genus Bombus; species Bombus bifarius. The sequence continues at coordinate 1,307,336 of NW_022884399.1, forward strand.
ATCTATCTATTTTAGAGATTTATATTCCGAAAGGAAACAATTTTGTAAGTTTATGGAAATATTATAACTAGACTACAGATATTTATATAGATCCATATTTTCATAACCATAACTAAAGAAACGGAATCCAAATAATTTGTTCCGCCTAGCAAATGTAATTTTTCATTTTATTTATATCTTTGTTTAAATTTTGTTATGTTTAAAAAAATGAAGAAAAAAGAATGAACACATAGCAATAAAAGCTATTGAATGATTTAAAAGACAGAAAGCAAAAATAGCTGCATGGACTTAAACAATCCTATATGCAGACAATGTTATTAAAAATTAGGTGATGGAGTTATATTTCTTGCACATTGTGTATCTATGTATTACTGCATCTTCAAATTTTCTATAAATACATAAGCATATACAATCTTTTTATAGTAATCAATTGCTGCTTTATTGTTTGTTTATTTTCTTATCTTACTTCCTTAAAGTTTCGTATTTTTAATCTTCAAATACTTCATAGAATTATATTTGATGTCAATAAGGATGATATAAGTAATTGAATAACGATGTATCATACTCTACTTTCTTATCGCAACATTTCAAAGCTGTTGTAACAGTTGCAATACATTATGGATATTTAAATAGAAATGAAAGTCTAAAATATAAGTTAAATTAAAATATAAATTAAATTAAATATTATTAGAATGTTAACTCTATACGCAAATACACAGTTATTGTTTATACGTGTCTATCTTTATTCTTTTATAATTTAGTGCCCAAATATATCGATGTATTAAAAATCATATTTTTAGTCAATAACTTCATATGCTAGATATGATAGCAGTAAAATTGCGTTTCTTGGCGCTTTAAGTAACATAATTAACGCGTTCCGAATACGTTTATCACGTTTCAACGTGATAAAATACAATACATACAGTCTTCGCACGTGATAGATCGTTTGTATGAGAAATATTATGTACACGTTGACATTATTAATATAATTCATGTATATGTACATGCCTTTCTATGTTTAATCGTATGAATAATATACCTACTGATATTTTTACTAACCAATAAATAATTTTTTGTAGCCTTTCGTAAATTTATTACCAATTATTTGAATTGACAACAAAAAATGAATTTCGATAAATCTCCTCTCATCATTTAGTTTAATTAATCATTAAGTTCAGGGTGAATAATATTATAAATGTTGAAACATTGATTGCGATCAAAGTATATTTGCGGTGCAAAAATAAATTTGCTTTTAAACCGCAGCTAGTTCATACCGCAAGTAATTTAAACCGTTGGTAAAAAATATTCTTATTGGTCATGTTAATTAATCCATGTAACGTACAGTTACTACTGAAGCTAATAATGAATAATTTAACTGATTTATATAACTCTCTAATGATTAATCACATTATATTATTTTATTTTTATAACTTTTGTATAAAAATAAATTTGTTGTTATTCAGTTTCTCCTTGCGATATATTTTATTTTTAATTTGTTGTATACATTAGAGGAATAAATTTAGCTTACACATTTATTTAACTTAACATGAATAATCGTAACAATGAAGTCATGAAAAATGCGTGACTTCTCAATATAAAGCACCTCACATTTTAAAAGTGGAGAAATTTTTTAATGTACAAACGGGGTGTTATTCGCTTGTGTTATCAATCTTATTGTAACATGTACATATGGACTTCGCGAGACATAATATGATAAGAATAATAAATAATAAGAAGATAATTGAGAAATTCTTGAAATTAGATCAGAATACAATTTTTCTTTCGTGTAACATGACAGAATAAAATAATTTTTACCATTAAAAATTCAACTAGCAAATGTAAGTTTTTTCAGTACGTATGCATCCATAGTAGTTTATGTATTGAATATTCATGTTAGTTGTGCTAGCTATGTTTCTCTTTTAAAGATTGCAACCAGACCATAAAAATAATGCTAGATTTGTAATGCGAATTATCGAAAATGTTTTATATGTGACTGTATCTATGGTTTACTCTTTGAATAAATCAAAGGCGTAAAATTCACATACTTGAATTGTTTTGAATTGTGCAATCAAAGTGTAATGGCAGTAACAAATAAAGAAATTAGAGTAGTATTGATAATAACAATAATGTCAACTGTGAAAGTGATAAAGCTATCTATTTCTGAAATATTTCATTTTGAACCATTATATCAACATGTATTTCATTTTATTTGAGCATACCTGTTGAAAGATATAGCAATGTAAATATATTCGATATAAAATAGGCATTATCACACACATCCACACATCCACAAATAAACAACCGGCGAATTTATAAAAAAAAAAAAGGAGAATATGAAAAACGACGTCCGTTTCTTCACTTTACTCGTTCTCGTTCGAGAGAACGAAAAAAGTTAGAAAGGAGCAGGAAGAAAGAAATGATTCATGATTATGAAGAAGAAGGATCATTAGTAATCAATCCATCATTGTTATCACCGTTCCAAACAATATGTGTGTATCTTCATTTTAGCCTAAATCGATTCAGTTTTTGATTTAAATTCCTTGGTGTGTAAATGACCGCTACGAGAAGCGTGTTTCTATTAAATGCAAAATGAAACAATATTGCGCGGCGATATTGACGCGGATGTTCGAACGTAAAGCTTTGTCAACGTCAATGCACATTCCGCCGGTAATGCTGCGAAAATCGATCTCACCACGCGCGTACAGTGTCGCACTCGGACGAAGTTCACGTAATAGAACGAGGTGTGCACGATGCAACGAGACAGTCAGTTTCGAGACCGAGTATAATAAAAATCGGCTGCGATTCGGGAAACGGAGAACATCGAAGAAGTGACACTCGGGAAAACCAAGGTTGGATCGACTGATCGCCTGCACACTAGCCGCGAAACGCGACGAAACGAACGCGAGGCAGCAGTGATCGTGGTCAAACGAGAATAACGAGATATCGGTAATCTCTTGTGTCTGCTCCGCTTCGGGCTTTCGTTCCTTCTCGTTGTCGAACGATCTTCCTCCAGTGTATTCACTTAACACGAACTACGATAAACATAGCAGTGGAAAAGGACGTGTGTGACATTACGAAGACTTTTCAGTACGCGACATTCGATGTTCACCATCCTGGATGGCATCTGTTCATGATCATTCATAGTGAACGCGATCCGTAAAACGGGAAGACGAAATTTGTGTGCGAAAAATATACAATTCTGTGGTGAAATATGGACAATAGGACGAACTGCTTCTTTCGTCCGACTCTGGTTATATTTTTAATGGAAATACGAGTTTTTGAGACCGAATACGATTATCGATATATATCTGTTCTATATTCTGAACTGTCCTTGTAAGTACGCGTTTTATTTTAGCTTAATTTATGTTTTTTGGATAATTGACTTCATATTACGTTATAATAGTGAAAATTTTATGATAAAATTGCGGATATGTGTTTAATACGGTGTACAATTTGCACATTTTCTTGGATTATTATTTTACGTAATATTTGGCCCTCAGAGATTCACTGAATTAATTCATTGAATCAACGTTAATTCTATGTGACGTAAACTGGCATACTTTATACAGTACATTAAGAGAAATATGGTCCTTTTAAAACGATCTTGAATTTTGTAAGATAATAAGAATAGATTAAGTTTAAATAAGAGACATAAAGAAATAAATTTCTAATTTTAAGATCATATTATAAAGTAAATTAAGAGAAGGGGAAACATCATATTTTTATACTATCTACATTGACATTCGTTTGATATTAATTTTACTTATAGGAGATATTATTGCCAAAAGGTAACAAAAATTATATTTAAGTTCTTGGCGCATGATTATATTAAGAATTGAAAAGTTTTAATATTTTTAAAGATTGAAAAATTCCAGAGAATCTATTTAACATTTTCGTACATCCGATCTCGACTGTTATTGTACGAAAGGTACATTGAATATTGAAAGAAAGATAATTCATCATATTCAAAATACCTTTTTTTAACTTGCATATTTTTCATAGGAAATAATTAAAAACCTTTTAATATTATTTAAAAAATGTTTGATAAACATTTATGAAGTAAATCTTTCATTAATTACAAAAATTACAATAGTAATTATCTTATTGAGTCTATTTTATTCTTCCAATATTTTTTAATATCATTCAACATTTATCATAGTAAACATAATGATCATGTTGGAACTTTCTATTTTATTCGACATCATTTGTTTGTTTATATTTAAGTGCAAAAGGATCGTTACTAAGAGATTGACGTTTCTTATTTTATATTAATCAAACACAAAGATTAACGAAAATATTGGATTTAGAAATGTTAATTAACAAAATGGATACATTATGTGATTACTTTTATTTTTGTTTCATTTTTTTTTTAACATACTGCCTGGTTGTATTGTTTAATTAACATACTGAAAGCCTAATTGTGTGGATGATAAAAGATCAAAAAGTTGTGTATTTAAAGCTATAGGATAAAGCTATAATTTTAAAATACATAAGTAAGTTAATTCATAACGTATATTAATATTATATATAAGTACTAATTTTTGTAATAAATGAATGATATTAATACGACAAATTTTATAGTAAGCGCATTTTATGTTTCGAAACATTCGATCATTCTTCAATTAAAATTTTGGATAAAGATATATTGTGGTAATTTTGAAATATCAGTATATTTATAAAGCTATCAGAAATAGATAGGATAATTATCAGTATTATATTGGTACAATTTAAAATTAACGTTTATAAAATGTTAACCTTAAAGATACATCAGAATTATCACTAATGAATGCACATTATATATTGTCAATTTGCATATGCATTAAAGATGGTGTAATTAAATAACGTAATATGCGTATTATGAGTATATTTGTAATTGCTACTCTTAAATAATTCATGTTTATAACAAATAATTTGTACTATGTACAATAATTGTGTTATTGCTGTAGATAATATTACATTTTCTTCAAATTCTGATAACATCAGTTTGATGCTAGTTTTTTAAACTTATTGTTAGAAATTGTATATAAATTAAAAATTTAATTTTTTACTTTACAGATTCAAATATATTTATGTTTCGGGCTGGAACTTTGATATTCACCAAAAATTCTTTCTACTAATAGTATAACCATTCTATGCTTGAAATCCTCTGGATATCCGTTTTATATTTCGCGATCGATTTCCTGCGGTTACGTGTCATTGGAGGAATACTGTGTCTCTTTCAAAATACTTCAAAGTTACTTAAAAAACCTTTATCATTCTTGTTCTCGCTTAATTGTTTACGATATTAAAGATCATTCGTTGTTTTTCTTCTTCTGTCACCTTGAACTGTGAAAATGATGGGAAACGAATATGAAAATATAAAATCTAAATAAAACGGAAATTGAGATAGAGAACTCTGCGCATTTACATATTAACAATCAACGTCATGTGCCGATGTTCGTACGCATCAACGTTTCAATGAATCTATGAGTTTTTATAAAGACGTTCGTTTCTCTCGTGCTGTTTAGAAATTATGCTGATGTATGTAACTTAGTTATAATTGTACATAGTATATTTCAGATATTTAAGCAGCCAATCACTATAGATAAGAGATCTAACCTTTTTACTTGTCGTGTTCCCAATTCACTTCCAAGTTTCATTTTTGGAACACCTGTGATCTATGGAATTTTATAAGAGATATAAAACCTGAACTGTTACGCATGATCGAAACTTAAATTCAAAATATGATATGTCAAATTTTATGTCTATAAAAAATATATATAAATTCAGTTCAATTCGTCTAAGAAGAAATAAAGGTGTTATTTTCTGTCTGCTGTCTAGTACTTTCCCGCGAAGGAGCAAAATGTCCAACTTAAGTAACACGTAATTATATTTATTAGACTGAAATTTCCATGATTGTTTTGATAGCAATTATAGTATAAAATGTAAGTATCACGAGTTATAATTATCTTATAATAACTTGCTGTGTAACAAGAGTGTCTTATTTGCATTTCTACACGTGTGTACAGTATAAAATGTGACCTGAAAGGTGAAATAAATGAAAGTTACAAACAAATGAACGTGTACACGAAGGAGTATAATTGTAGTAATGGACTTTACAATTGTACGGATCATTATCGATCATAAGATAACTATTATATATGTATATTCTCATGGAGCGAATATGTGATTATTTGTATAGCTGCTCAAATGAGCAATTAATTAATCATTTTGCTAGGAACGATATAGTCATAGCGAAAGAAATAGAAGGTGTTATTCGATATTTTAAGTATGCATAACACGTTATCGAACATTTCTATTTATTATATTTTACATATGTATCGTGCATTTTTGTATTTTCAAATTTCCTGTAAATGCATAAAAATCCACAGTCTGGTTATTACGTCTATTAATATTTCGTTATATTTATTTATGAATGGAAAAAAAGAGAACATGCTTAATGGTTCTTGCAAATTCTGAAAATAATGGTTGCAGTTGAGAAATATTTTCTTAAATTAAATATAGTAATTAACACGAAAGATAATATTGTATTTCTAACAAACTATGTGCTACGCTTTTACAAATAATTTACTCTCACCTCTGCTTTGTATTTACTTTAATTCTATACATCACTTCACACTTCTTTTACATACATTTACATAATATAATAAAATAATAATGAAATAAAAAATAAATAAAAATAAAATGAAATAATAAAAATTTACGTAGATTAAGCAATTGAAGAAATAGCATTAGTAGCATTAGTATTGCGAATGCATTCTTGAAGAATGTACCTGTAAAAAAATGTCCTCTCCACATAAGTAATGTTAGCTGCAGACTCGCAATATTTTTCATTCCTTGAATCGCATGAGACACCAATCCATATTAATACCGTTTCATGTGAAATTATTTTCTTGTTATGAGTCCTACAAAAGGATGTAACTCGTATTTTTCCATGGGCTGATAGAACAAAGAGGGGCAAACGTGAAACGAATCGGTTCGAGATGGCATTGCAGTAACTTGCCAGTACTTAATCGAAGCAAGAAGTGATAGAAACATCGAGCCGGCCTACCAGACTACGTATCGGATCATTGAGCAGTGAATAAAGAGGCGGTGACTAAACTATTCTGGGATATGGAATAATCAGCGTATGATCGCGACAAGTTCATTTTACTACACGTATTGCACGATATCGGTTAGATTCCTGACAGTTCTTGCATGTAACTCGTTCATATGTGGAAAAATAGTTGGAAGCAAACAAGATGAATTCTGGTGACAAGAAGAAGAAAGGGCTTGATGGCGGTTGGGGATGGCTCGTTTGCCTTGGCAGTAGTCTCATCACGGTAATAATATTTACTTATAATTGTTCTTTGGGTTTCAGTATCAAAGATTTCTATGGGTATATTATGCGTGTTCTACAAAACTTTTTGAGATTTTACCTGTATTGTACTGAAACACGACTATCGTAATTATATCGATAAAATATAAAAATATAAAACAAATCTGAAAATGTATGTGAAAATTAAATGTGTGTTTGTTGCAAATGTATATTTCCATTTAGTGAAAAATTAGTATGTAACGTAAACAATGGCCTTAAACATATAATTGATGCTAAAGATATTCTCAGTACATATTATGGGTTACTAATATGATTAATTGTTCAAACACATTGACGATCTTTACGAAATGTATGTTTGTATAAGTCGTTGTATGCATATATGTTATATACATTTTCAAATTCGTTTCTACCAATATGTATAGTTATAAATGTCGTGTCTCATTACACCGCGAATGAAATTTCAAAATATGTTATGTTACATAATATATTCTTATCATAAGGCATTACATAAGAATATTACATAATATATTGATAAAAATTTACTATATATGTATTTATGAACATAAATATGCGCACTATACATAAATATATTTGTAAGCCGCTATGCATGAACTTTCCGTTTTAATTGTATATAAATGTATATATGTTTGAAGTCTTAGTAACCTATTTTTTCTAGATTCTGATATCTACTAATTCTGATATCATTATATCTTTGTTATCAAATCGATTTGCTTTTTCAGCTGGCACCTCTGCAAATCGATTTATTCGTAGTTATATGTGTTTATTTCAGCGCGACCTCTGGTGGTTCGGGACCCACCTTAACCTGTAAATCTCACATGTCTTGCAATTGTACCAAAATTCATTATTGCTCTGCGAGTACTCATAAAAACTAGTAGTGTCGAAAAACAGATATTCATGTGCCCCAGAGTACTAGAGCTTTTGTACGCGAATACCACAATGTATAACTCACACAACAACTGTGTGCTGTATAAATCAAAGTAGTCGCTAATGAGCTCACAGTTTATGCGATTAAAATAAGTAACGCAAACAAATCGACTTACCACCTTTGTGCTTTTAGTTTCATAAATCTCATTGATAGGTAACTTCAGGGCCGGCGCAAGGTAGGTTCAGCGCGTTCGCCGGAATCCGGCCCCGTGTTTTGAGAGACCCCGCGGTCTACAAAAATTACCCAATTAAAAAACATCGATTTCGATTAACTTTTTACAAAATGATGATACCATTAACAGATGCAACACATTTTTTTTAGTAGCGTTGATTCAGTTTAAAGGAGTGAGAAAAATCATAAAGGTTCAGTGTAACTCCATAAAGTATCTCATATCCTGGAAACTATTTTAGATAAAAAAAATCCAGGCGCTATCAGAGCAATGTACTTTTTAGAGAAATTAAACTACATCAATAGTTTGTTGCAAAAATCATACATGATTACAGATTTTCTACTTTCATTGAATTTGTTGCCCCTTGAAAACGAATTATGCATGCGAAAAAATATTACTTGGATTTGTTTAAAAAACTGCTTATAAAAATATATAATATGTAACAGAAATTGTAAATAAATAATTCCTCGTTGTAAAATTTAAGTGTAAGATTTGAATGTGTATTCAGGCTACGCAAAATTTTTGAACCCGGCCCCGCAAAATGTCACACCAGCCCTGGGTTACTTCGTGCAATTTTGTTGCAATAATGTTACGTGGTATTGACTTTAGTATTATATGAAGATACATTTAGTAGTTATTATATACTATGTTGTTTAATATACATATATTATGTATGTACTAAATATTTAATTATTAATTACTATGTACTAATTATTTAAAACTATGTACGGAATATTCGAACATTTTTAAAAGCTATTTATGTATACATACATATGTTAGACAAAAAATCTTGAAATGACATTAAAACTATAACGAGACACGACTGTTCTGATTATATTGGAAAAATTTGAAATGGATCTGATAATACATATATAGAAAATATGTAAAAGTTGCAAAATATTTAATTAGAAGCATATACTTCACAAAGATGACCGAAGTACTCGTATAGCCAGTTATTCAGTATATTAGTAAACTACAACATGTAGTGAGATCATTTGTAGCACTAATTGTATACTTAAAATTACTATTTATGCAGCGCATCAATCTTCCACTAAATGTGCATATATATATTTGTCATAAATGTATTGTAATTTCTATATACATTTGCGAATTGGTTTCAAATTTTACTATTCTAATCACGATAGTGGTATCTCATTATAATGCCAATAAAGTATCAACGAGTTTCGTATAACGCTCATAATAATGTATCCACAAAAAAATTTTGTAGTAAATGTTCGAATATCTTTGAGAGCTGTTGTATATTTGGCTATCTTGTTTATTTTAAAAACATCTGTATCAACAATATGATCGACTTTTCATTTGCAAATATGATTTGGATATTATACGATTGTGTATCCTTCCAGCTTTCTAGTTAAGAATGAGTACATCTTAATAATGGCGTAAAAGTTATCGCACAAATTTGAATAAATAAATTAGTCAGGAATATCAATATTTCGGAGTATAAGTATAAATAATAATAGTAAAAAAAATTATTCTTTTTATTTTGAATATTTATTTTTCTCCATTAAAATATATTTATGTTACATAATATAATCGAGCCAAATTACTTTAAAAATATTAATAAAAGTGCGCATGCACTATTAGTACTGAAAATGTATAAAGAGATTGATAATTATTCAACGTGATGAATATTTACATGTACATTTTTATTCAAATCTACAAAACTAAAGTGACGCTTTTATGATAATTACCTTAACACAGAAAATATGTAATACATAATTTTACAAATTTGGTTTTCAGCTTTCTTTAAGATCTTTGGATCCCTCGTTTGGACTCCTTTTCCACGACCTCTTTATAGAACTTGAAATTGACTCCACAGGAGCGTCATTCATAATGAGCATTCTTGATGCTATTGTTAATTTCTCAGGTATTAAGGAAATACGCAAATAGATCTAAATACAATATAATTTGTTTACATATAACGCCAATTGTTGTTTTATAATTACGAGTAATTATAAAATATATATAGTGTTATTTTCTACATTAGAAAACATAAATTTTTTCATTAATAATTCATAAATAATTGTCATTAGAGTGATTTCTGATATTTAATTATACCGTATGTTGATCTATAAAATAATTATATTTTATGTATTTTTTATTTAAATCAAGTTTACCATAGTAAATTTAATTTATTTTATTGTAATTCTTTTTTGTTTGATTATAATTTAGGTCTCTTAATAGGACCGTTATTGAAAAAGTATTCTTATCGACAAGTGGCATTCTTTGGATCTCTTTTAAGCTGTACTGGACTGATATTGACGTCGAGAGCTAATAGCATGTTCCATATTGTTTGCACTTATAGTGTTTTAGGAGGTATGAAAACAAGATAAGCCTTTGGATTCTAATATGCTAATTACATGTTTTTGCACGTAAATTTTATATTTACATTATATATATTTTTCTAGATTGGTCTCTCTTGTATATACATATGTATAACCATTTACATAAGGTTAATGCATATGAAATACCGTTGTTTTTCAGATAAAATATCATAACATAAAAATTATACGTAGTTTTTTACACATCACATTTTAAACATCATATATTTCATCAAAATGATTTTTATTTTATTGTGTGCAGACTTTTTAACAATTTTTAACAATTTCATTATCCCGACCTTCTAAAAATTATAATTCTAAAATCCAGAAATTTTTCTATTGCTACTTTTACAATTCCTTTACTTGAAAATAATGTAAGTTTAAGCAAGATTTCAAGATTTTAGTTGATTTCTATTTGTTTATTAAATAAAAGTTGTTTTATTAATAATTCTACATGTACTTCATCGATTTATTTTTAATATGTTTCTGCCGTAATTGTAGTTTTAGATTACAGAGAATGATAATAAATAAAGAATAATATATGACTATCTACAAAGAAAGCGACAGTTTTGGCATACATTTTGCTTCTTCATCTTTGTCAAGATCTTATCTTAAATGTTTTCAATCGTGACACATGGCAATTTGTTTTAAAACTCGATGCTATTTATTTCTTTCAAATTTGGTGATTACATCCATTCTGTTCAGTTTCTGCACATTAATTAACACATCTGTCTACCTTCTCTACTTTATCCTTAGTTTTTCTTATTTGAACCATATGAGGAATATCAATGGAATGCCCTACTTTCATTTTATACACTTATAATACCTTGCTGTTTCATGAACTATTTCCTTAAATATGTAATTAATAATACATATAATATAATATAATATTATATTATATTACCATTGCCTGTATAAATAATATTTCCGTAATATGCCTTATTTTCAAACGAAAAATCACTCTTTTCCAATTTCAAGAATCATTGTACTAACATTATTATATAACAATTGTATTATTATATAACAATTATATAACAAATGTACTAACATTTATATCCATTTGCAAATCAAAAATTCTCATTTTTTACAAATTCTACGATTGTTTTCCCAATTTTAATTTCATATAAATTTAATCGTTTCTTAAAGATCGCTTATAATTACATTTTGGCATTTCTTCTAGATATTTTATTCGTATTTGGTTTATGTATATTATGAAAAATTTTTCCCTTAATGTAGTTAATAACTTTTTAAACGTTTTAAACATTTTAATCTTTTAAACTCAATATATCTAACATTTTAATGCGATTATTTATAAGAAATGATAATCAATGTTTTTATTCATAACAAATAACGAACAAATATACCTCGTTATGTTCATTTGTTGTTAAGTATTACTATATTTACTTAATTTGTTTTGATATACTTATGACAGGCTTAGGAACTGGACTGGCCATTGCATCAGCGTTCGTGGCGTTGAATACATTTTTTGAGAAAAAAAGAGGACAAGCTGTTGGCTTTTCTATGGCTGGAACAACTTTGGCCATGATGATAGTACCTCAGGTACGAGATATTTTTGTTTTTAATTGTTACATTTTTAATTATATAACATTTTTAATATATTTTCTTTATACCATATTTTATATCACATAATAGTTTCAACCAGATTTGAAATACGATATATCCCTACAGACTTTTCTGTAATCTTTCTAAATACATAATACGATAAGTTATCTTCTATAAGAATGATTTCAATAGATGTATGATTCAGATAGTTATAAAAATTATATTCATCGATGGTTTCTTTCTCCTCTTATAGTTAATTCATCTTCTTTTGAATTCATATGGATTTCGTGGAGCGATGTTAGTGATTGGAGGATGGGCGTTGCATTCCACTATTGGCGCTTGTTTATTACGTCCATTTGAATCTGAAATTGAAAGTACAAATGCCGATACAAAGGTAAGATTATATTACTATTGAAATTTAATATTATGTTAGATCTCATTGAAAATTCAACGTAATTTGTGATGCAAATATGTACATATAAAAACAGGAAGTTTTGCACTATAAAATAAATTAGAATTGCAAAATTCCGATTCTTTTTGTTTAAAGTATGAAAGTTTTTTTTCTTTCGAAAATACCTTAAAGTTTTGGAGACTTAGAAATTTACTAAGCTAAATTAGATTTGATCAAAAAGATTTAGAGATATCAATCTGTTTGATTACTATAATAACATTCGAATTCACGAAATAGATTCACTTGAAATTGTTTAACTGAAATAGAATTCCCGTGTCATTTTTATTTTTTGATCCTATTATATCTTTCAATTCACCGTTTTGCATTTCGAGTAATTCTACTATACGAAGATTGAATGAAAGAAAAGAACAGATTAGTTGACAATGGCTTGAAAGGAGTTTTAGTGCTGAATAAATAATTCATCATAGTCACCTTTGTACTCTTTATAACATTTCCATGGAACTATTACCGATGAATCTTTCTGCAAACAGAAATAAGTTCAAATATAATTTCGTTTAAATATTATAGTATTTTGTTTTACGCCAATTTGAATTACTATTTCTTCATTCTTTTAATAATATTTGGTTTATAAAATAATTCTTGAGAAAATTTTTATAATTGTTAAATTACATGTTAACGATAATTAATTATTAAATCATTTTAAAGTAGTGTTGTATTTTTCCATTTCATCTCAAAATGTTGGAAAGTGAAATATATCATATTTATTAATAAGTAATATAATATCATTTGTTTAGTAATTGTTTAATTTTTCTCTTGGGAGTTTGTTACAATTTTGACAATTGGTCAGTTATCGTTTTTTTACTGTGTTAAATTTTTTTACACTTTATATCATCTTATGGCAATCAAAATGAATAAAAATTTGTCGAGGCTGTTTAATAAACAAAGTGACTGATGTAATAGCTTCTAATAATACTCTTTTATTGTCACAAATATTTTTTTATTCTATGTAATATTTTCAACGTGTGCGACCAAATATTATCATAAATTGAAACATGAATGTCCAGTTTATTAATATGAATTACTTCCTTGCTGATGCTATTTGTCACTTCCTTAATTTCTGTTTCTAAATTGCAGCGATTACCATTCAAAGTACAAAATAAGAAACGATATAAATTATCGAATAATTGGATGATTGAACAAAATTGTATTTAAATTTCTTTTTATCAGAGAAATTTTAGGAATCCAACAACATTAGCTTCATAGATTTAGAAACAAATATAAAACTTCAAATTTCTATTATCTAATGATAATTGAATATTAAATTAATATTTCACTGTCATCGACTAGTTATTCGAATATGAAATATTATTTTTCGTTGTTTGTGTTAATTCATACAGTAAAGATATGGTGGGTTGACTACACGTTAAGCGGAAATAAATATATATTTAATCATTTATCTAGAATCCATCGTCAGGCATTTACTCTTACCATTTTACACAGTTAATTCATCAAAGTGAAGAATCCGTGTCATCTAAGATTGACTCATACCATGATGATTCAATTATTAATGAATTCTAACTCCACGTTTGTTCTAACTCATTTCTATTCTAATTCAATTCTATTTTAACTTCTGTTCAAATTCCATTTTTCAAAAAAAAATCAATCCACGTATATTTCATTGGTATAAAGGGTACAAATTTATGAAAATATGAACCATGAAAATTCTATTTAGAAATTAACAAATATTCAACTCTAACTCCAGACAATAATATTAAACTTCATAAACTTTGAACTCAGTATTCCCAGTTTACAAACTAATGGAGATAGAAAACAATTAAGAACTAGAGTGACGGCATATGCACATATTTCATCTTATTGTTAGAAAAACTTTGTTAATTGAATTATTGATTTTTTTACAATGAAAACGATATAATTATATTTAAATGATATTGGAAAAATAAAGAGCACCTTATGTATCATCGATCTGCTGAAAGCGTGACACGTAAATTATTATTATTGTATATTATCTTTATTCGTATTGTTTATTGCATTCTCACTTCCCCACAATAGATAGTTCGAAATATAAAATTGTTAACATTTTAATGTCATACTTCATATCATTACATATCATATACATATACTACATATCATTATGTTTGGTCAAAATTACATACGTAAAATTACGTAAAGCACTTCTTTTTCACACATTTCTCTAAAAATCAATGAGCCCTAAAGGAGCAATATATGAGATTAATATATTATCTAATATTAATATTGGGAATTTAGCAATGGAAAAATTTGTTAACTTTTAGAATTCAGATACTAATCTTTGAATCGTAAAGGTCTGCAGTTATATTGTTCGTGTATTATATATATTGTTATATATATTGTAAGTATCTTAAGATTGACAATTTTTGAAATGTGCCATTCTCCTAGCAAATTGACGATACCTTTCATTCAGTGTTCATTGAAATAAACAAATGGGGCAAAAAACTTCCTATTTTAGTGGAAATTTGTTGGGACGAATTACGTTTAGTTTCTAATAATATCTAGTCTTATCATTCGTAAATTTGTATTATGATCCTGAATAATATTCTCATTTGATAAATATCGATGACCTAGGCAAAAAAAGAAAAAGGAAATTAATGGACAATTATTACTTATAACAGCATAGAAATAATTCAACTAGAAGTGACATGTTATTACAAGTAGAAAACAATGGAATGGTGAAGGACGTTAAATGTGATACAAGTGATTCCGAGAATAATATGCTGGAGTATAATAAAACGGAGAAGATAAAAAAGAAATCTCAAAATGAATACCTTAGGAAGATAAAGGAAACCTTTGATTTGGACTTACTTAAAGATGGCATCTATCTAAACATAGTTATTGGCTTGAGTTTATATTATGTTGCTGAATCGAACTTCAAACTAATGACACCATTTTTTTTAACTAGCATACGTAAGTAATTCTTTAAAGATGAACTTAAGTATGATTGGTATCGTAGCAGAGGATGTTATTAAAAACTATTGAAATTTATATAAAATATTTTAATATCGCATTCGTTTAAATATTTAATCTTTGTACAAATAAGTTAATAAAGTAATAGATATATTAAATATTTAATATAAGGACTAGAAATATTGTATTGATAAAAATAGTAACAATAATATTGCAATATATAACACAGTAGGAAAACGTTTATGCTTTATGTAACATCCTAGCTACGGTACACAGTGGAGCGAACCCCGAAAAAACGTGACAAATGGTCAAAAACTTGATTATAGAATTTCTAATAAAATATTATTAATCTAACGGCACCATGTGTTGCGAGTATAACATACTACATATCTAATATATGTATGTTATAGTTTAAGGACTATAAAGTGATATGCCATAAATACATAAATAAATAAAAGAAAATGATATCATGAATAGAAAAGTTTCATAAAACGACTTTCATCAAAATATTATAATGAATATACCTAATCTTAGCAGTAAATGAATTAAATAATAGTTAAATAATAGAGTGGGTTTAAAAAAAAACTGTGAAACGCCGAAATCAATTTTTCGATCGTTTATCGCGTTTTTCGGGTTTCGTTCCACTGTGCTCCATTTTTTAGGATATCGGTAGACTTTTCGAAGGAACTTGGTCGACAGGAATGAGCAAAGCGGAAGTTGCCTCTTGTTTGTCGATATCTGCATTCACCGACATTCTTGCCCGCCTTTTACTACCAACCATTTTCGATAGATTGGGATTGAAGAACAGAACCATCTTCTGGATTTTCTGTATTCTAGTTGGAATTGGACGATCTAGTATGTACTTTGCATTTATATCTACCATGTTCTTTCCACATACAAATACTCCATACGCATATAAAGTTTCTACGTTGCCATTAATGATACTTTGTATATCAAAGGAACTCAATGTCAATATCGAGAAGCATGAGAACAATAATTAGTAATGCAATAGTAGCAAATATAATTAAATCGATATATTTTCAATAGTCAGAAAGAATAGCAACATGCCTTTTGATAAATTACATTTATGTAAAATTACGTAGTAGGTATTGGTAATGATTAGCATACTTCTTTATATATATTTTGCACATTTAAATTTTCCATAAATGCATAGAAATCATCTATCGTTAACTTTGATGCGAATTCTCAACTAAATAGCGATCGGTCAGATTCAACCGATCGATTGATATCGCGAACGGTGCGACGCTCTGATGAATCTTGTTGTTGCTCTCTCCACCAGAAGCTTCGTCTCGTTAAGGTTTTGCAGCTTGGGGAAGTAAACAATTCGGACTTTCTCAAAAAAGGGATACGTATTGTCCGAGTCATAAACTGACGGCCATTCCAAATCCCAAACAAACTTAAAGCAATAAATAACATATCGCTGGTTCTGTGAAACCCAATATTCTAATTAAAGGATACATATCAAAAGTGGCTCCTTCAAATTTTTAAACTTTTCAGATAGTAACACATACCGTTTTTATCAGAAGCTATATAAGCTCACAGCATGGTGGAATTGATATTACAAAAAAGAAAAATGATCTATATCTTGATTCCTTGTCATATTAAAATTATGCGATTCTAGAAAAAGCTTTGGCGTGAGGTCGACATGATTTAATTAGATATAATTCTTTTGTGGTACAATTTCAGAGTTGTGGTACACTCATAAGAATTATGTAATATAATGAATAAAATTAAAATTCATTAACAATAGGTAAAAATTAAAGATACTAGAGTATCCCTTGGCTCTTTTATAGAAAAATAAACATGAACAAACATCTTTTTTTGTTATAAGTCTTTCAATTTTCTTATAGTTCTTCTAGTATTTAGATAATTTTCTTATAGTAGAATCTTTCTTTTTATATTTTTCTTTTTATGCAACTTCTTGTTACTGAAACTACATGCATATTTTGAATAGATATTTACCATCAAAAGTATTAATATTGTTCCTTCATTTTTTCTAATTTCTGTTTATTATACTTTTCAGTTATGGCAGCGCAATCTAAAGGAGTACTTTTGATAATAACATTCGTGATAATAGGGTTTCTACGTGGCGCCACTTTGGTAAATTTAAACCTTACCGTTTCCGAATATTGTCCTTTAAACAAGCTGCCAAATGCCTTTGGGATGTTTATGGTATTTAAAGGTTTATTCGTTGTAATGCTGAGTCCTTTAATTGGTAGGTCTTTAATAATTTAATTTAATTGAATCCTATACAATACAGGATTTTAATTTTATACATTTTATATATATATATAGAAGTCGAAAATATAGAATAAAAATTTTTCGTTTGAGGCTTTATTTTTGAGAAAATAGACTTTGAATCTTCGCTCGGTACGCGCGCGGTATGTTATAACGGATCTCACTGTAGATCGTTGTCTCGATGGAAAAATTAAAAAAGAAATTTTTTTTCTATATTTTCGATTTCTTTTTTCGCGTAGAATCATCCCCTTTCCGCTTGTACCACCAGTTACCAACCACCCCACCAAATACCATATATATATATATATATATATATATATATATATATATATATATATACATATGATAAGTTAGTAAAAGAATATAAGTCGAATTTTGGATAAAATATTGTAGGATATGTACACTAATATATTAATCATTCCCTTCATAATTGAAATCAATTATAACATCTTATATGAAATCAGGGGTTTTAATACTTATAGAGGGGCATGCATAAAATCATATATTCACGAGGGAATAGAACAAAATGTAGAGACGTAAAATTAGTTTATGACATTATTTAATATTGTAAAAAAGATATATTATACGATAATATATTATACTATTAAATATGATGGAAACTTTTTATGTTAATCAATTTTTATTTTTATCTTAGGATACATCAGAGATGTCAGCGAAAGTTATGCACTTTGTATACATGTTATGACACTAATGATAAGCATCACGTTCATTACATGGAGTATCGAGTGTATGTATAGGACATTTAAAAACAGGAAATCTGTTTTAGCTAAACAAGCACAAGACATCGTGATAGAATAAGTATCACTTAGGATTCATTATGTAGCATTTTCATAAGAACTGGTAGAACACGATTTTAATGAAATTCAGACAAAACTCCATCTAAATAGGTAATGGATATTTGTTATGATTTGACTAGCAAATGAACACTGCTTCATCAAAATATTCTATTATTTATATATTTGAGTATAATAATATTTTATCGAGCGATGAATATTCGATTATTGACAGATTATTTATTATGAAAATTTATATCAATATGTTAATTAACTTATAAAAAATATTCACAATACTGTCTGCAGCTTATAACTGTTTGCAACATTTGCAAGCATGAATATTGTATTCAATAATTCCGTCTCTTATATTTTGTTTACGTTTAGCAGTTTAGATTGCAAGCCTTGAAATACTTTTGTAAGTAATTTTACAAAAGTAAACATTAAATACTAGATAATGTTTTAGTGGAGATAGATGAATTTTTCATTTACGTTATATAATCACTAATATACATCACATAGTTTCGATCTAATGCAATATTATTTTTTTAATAAGAAGCTATTTTTAATAAACGTAACTCCTTCTTTTTTATTTTATCTTTTTTTTTCTTTTTCTTTAAGATCGCATTCACTTGTAAGTGTTATTATTATTATTAGTGTACCATAATATCATTAGTACCATAGTACCTACATAGTTGCATTATATAGGCTTGCATTATACTATATTAAGTTCGTACGTCCTTAGATTATCGTAGATATGTACAATATTTACATTGTTATAACGAACATTTATGTATAATAGATGCCAATTAGGGGTGAGTGGCGTAATACCGATCGTTCTAAGTTCTTTTTGTTACATCTTGGGCTAGAGTCGGTAAAAAACAACATTTTTCAAATGAGTTTACGATACAAGTAGTATTTAACGAAGGGAAGGAAAAATTAATTTTATGGAATTCAATAATAAGAATAAATAATTTGCAAGAGTAAAAATGTTATGATTTGTAAAAAACGAAAAATTGTCGTCCAGTACCGAACAATTATTTAATCAGTAGATTTTTCGGTCTAAATGATTAATAATATTAAAAGAAAACATTTATATGTTAGAATACATATTTTCATTCAAATATTATCTTTACATATATAAAAAGTAAAAATAATCAATATTTTTTTGGTCTGTGCATTCGACATGTGCCCAGCCTTCACATTCGTTGCTTTTTGAAACATTGAAAGCCTCAGCGTCCTGTTTCTGGATCATTTTATTTTTGACGCTTCAAAGCATCATTCATATTCTTTTCTGTATAGTTTCCTTTTCTCTACTTTGAAATATCGGACATTTTTCTGCGGGAGAACGTACAAGAAAGATTAAATGAATACCTTTTAATTTAATTTCAGTTGCTAACAAATTGAACTTACAGATAGATAAAATTTGGAACGTATTGGTCTATGGCTGATTCGTTGGTACAGGATGACAAACACATGGAAACGTTTTAGATCATAATGTATATTTATACATTACATGGAATTATTATATTCATTTGTTTATTCAAATAAAAGTGCTAATATCTGGTAAAAAAGGTCAATACTAATTTTGATTAGTTTAGTTAGTAATTTAGATTAGTTGAAGAAGGTTTGTGTCTTTTAGGAACCTGTCAGTATTGCAACTTCTACGCGTGTATCCATTGTTATATAACATGCAAGCTAAATTATTTTTGTGATATTTTAAATGTTGATATCCTTGAATTTAGTTTCGCTGTATTATACAGGATACTCCACTTAGCATGGTCGGCTGAAAATTATGTTGTTGCTAAATTTATCTACATTAGTAAAATTTTGAAACTGATCTAACTATTTATATATTTTGTGAACCTCAACATGATCTCATAAAACTAATTTTCGTATCACTTAAAATAATAGGTATATTTCAGATGATCATGTTAAGTGAGGTAGGCTATTCATTAATTTTTGTCATATGTTTTATATGAAATTTTCTAATATAATGTATAATTTATGTTACTTACAATATGACAATCGAATTTAAATTTTTAAACTTTATTTAATTCGTTTATTGGAATCTTATTAAAAAAAAATATGTGTATATGTATATTACTAACTATTTATATATTAGTAAATACCAAAACACGTGTAAATATTGTAACTTATCATAGTGAATTTAAAGATTAGATATTTCTTTATTCGAAATAGCCAAATACGTCGAAAGGAAGTGTAATGAAAGTCGAAAACTGATGTGATCTTTGTATTTACAACTAATTTCAAATTAAATGTACTAAAGTATAACGAACACAATTAATAATGTTTATATAAATGCTATGATGTTAATCATAGATTTCATGTTATTATTCTCATAATGAGATGTACCTGACATTTTGTATATCGTAGGGATCTTTCATGCACCCTATTTTGGAGCACTTTTGATGAGAATTTAAAGTGAAAGAATTAAGAAAAATTGTCGCAATCTATTATAATATTATGACGAAAATTAACTGCTAGTCGATGTATTGTATCTATACATATCTTCCTACCTCTATAGACAAAAACAGTATGTCGAATTTAAATTGTTATTGTAATTAAAATTATATAAACTTCCTAATAAAGAAAATAAATATAAAACACACCCAGAACAAAATTTATTTCTATAAAATATCAATATTGTTTACATAAATAAAATAACATTCTTCGTAGATTTAAAAATACATACAATGCATACAATATAATAATATATGTACATACTTAAGTACAAATACATACAGAATTATAGAAAATAATATTTCTTTTCATTTAAAATGAAAATAAAAATTCATATTTAAATATAAAGTTCTTAAATGACAATTCAAAACTCTATTTAATTGAAAATGTCTGAGGAAGAGTATTTCTTATTACAATTAAAACGTTTTAATCTCTTAAATTTGTAAATATTTCTGGAGACACATTTATTCAATACATTTGTATGTAAGAACTTTGAAAAATCTTACTGCAATAAAGCTCAAACTATTTTGTAATCTGCTATTAGAAATTATTCACTAAAAATTTATATCAACGACATATTTATGAATACATACATTCCGAAAATATTTTCTGGCACATAACAAACATGTATAATGTATTCATCTTTGCTCTTCTAAAATATTTCTATTTATCTGTTTTAATATTAACGTAAATAATATCAAGGCTAAGCGTTGGCTTGTCAGATATAAAATTGTTGCTTTTTCTGTTTGTCATTTAAGAGTTTTAGACATGTAGAATCCTAAAATGTAAGTCTTAACTTTATGAATAGAGCGGCTCAAAAGTTACACGTATGTAAAGCTGAGCGTTTTTAGCACGTTTTAAACATTACTTTGATGCCTCTGATTTTGAGTGGAGTTGCTAGCGTGTACAAGTGCACGTGGCTGGTGGCCATATAGGATAAGTCAAATGTTTCTATGTATATGCATGTGTATTGCAGATGTTTGGCTTGTCGGCCTAATATGATTCAGTTGTCTTGCAGAATGCAGGTAACAGCTTCTTTCAGTTTATGCAATGCGTTCGGAGTGTCTACATGTGTTTTCTAAATTCTTTTGCGTTTGTCCTCATTTTATTTTCTTTCTTTTAGCTTGTTCTCCTTCTGCTATTTTTGTTGTTGTTGTATGTTTTTATATAATACGGGATATGTAAAGTGGAATTTGTGTAATTTGCAACTTCAAAGGGAGCGACTATTATTTGCATAAACGAATATGGCCTTTTGCGCACAAGAAAAAATTGATCGGTTCATGGAAAACCGATGAAATTGTATAATCGATCAGAAAACGAAGGCGGAATTGGACGTTTTTATCGCAATATTGGTCAAATTAAGTGTAATTCCGGCTACAGTTGATTCAGTTTCCAAGAACGCGCGGTTGCCTTTAGATAAAGTCATCAAGAGATTCCTCTGCTTTATCAAGTAAAACAATCGTCGCATGGTTTCACTACCATCGAGAGATGATAGTGGACCATTTTTAATTAGGGAAATTAGGGAGAATTTCAGAATCAAGCTGTACGATTGATGTTCAAGTAAGTTATGTAACAGTTCGACATTTTTCTATTTTTGTGTTACTTATTTTTCCACCTGAATGTTGCTATTTTTATATGATTTAAGAGTCAGGAAAATTTGCTTTCTTGTTTCAATTTGGGAATATATGCTGACTCCACCTCTGCTTTGACCGATCTATATTATGGATTATATTTCGAACTCATAATTTTCTCCCACCTTTTCTCCTTACACCTATCTCTGAATTCACATTCTAGATTCTGCTACATTCTCAAACCCGCATGCATATCCCATTCTCTCCTCACGTTCCGTCTCTCTAACTCCCACTTTGATCTTTCCATATTTCCCTTATTAGTTTTGTTCCTAATTTCTCGTGAACACAGTATCTTAAGTTAATAATAAAGAAATTATATATTTCAAAATTAAAATAGACTGCATAAATAAGCTTAATTACTTTTTAAGAGAGATTGTACAGAGAATTACATAAATTGGATAACTGTAATCTCGACTTCAACTTTATAACAGTTGCAAACATACAATGATGTAATAAATAATATGATATAATCGTATTACAGTTTATCATATTATGGATAATATATTTCTACACACTACACCCTATCTCAACTAACGTAATAATTTTATTGCGTAATAATATGATTAACGATAATCACTGTTTTGGAACTTATATTTTCTTCTAAGTCTTAATTAAGCATTTACAACATACGTGACAATGGAAAAAATTACTTGCTAATTATTCCGAATATCATTTCGCGTTTATACTTTGATTATTCGTGCGGTAAAGCACGTAGAACTGCCAGCTTCAAGCTGTTTGTGGCAAATCGGCAGTGTTGGAGGAACGGAGATATAAAATTCTTCCGTCTCACAAAAAAAAGACACATACATATGTATTTCTCCGTTCCTCCAGCTCGCCATTGTTGCGGCAATTTGCCGCAAGCCACTCGTCTGAAGCTGGCATAATGATGCACGTAAATGAAGCCACAAGTCAAAGACCAGACTCGGCTTAGAGTCGAGTCACGAAGCCGGTTTTTATCGGTTGACTTCCCTTCATCGAGCCAGTCACAAATAGTCCGCAGCTCTGTTCGGAGTATATGTTGCTTATTTTTGTGCCTCACTCGAGCCAGAACGCGACGCAGCAGCTACCAGTGAAAAGTTTCCAAGAATGCGTTCGACCAGGAAATACGGTAATTTCTAATGAATGAACACAATAGGAAATTGTATTCGTTGTAGTTTCAGTTATCGTAGTTGGTAGTTACGTTCATGAAACGCGTTTTTAACAGTGATAATAATCTAAGTGCGAATTACAATGTAATCGCTTGATGTATCGTCATAATTCAAGCAATGCAACGAGAAATGAGAAACTACGTTTTATTTCAAAGAAATTGTAAGTCTATTCTCCTTTTCATTTTCTCTGATTTCCGTTTTCTGTCATAAATTTTGTTATGTTTTTCTATAAATAGTGAGTCACAACCCAGTTTTTTCATAAATTCATGTATGCTCAAATGTTGTGCATATACAAAATTTGTTTCTCTTCCCTTTCATTTTTGTATTGTATTGTTACTGCATCACTTGTACTGTACCGTTAAGAACACTTCTATGCGTTCACAGCAAAGTAAGTGATGATAATTTCGATTATTCCTGTTTTCCGAAAATCGAAAATTGTTTTGTATATTCGTAGCTAAAATTAGTTTATTTAATTTCAGACATCTTTTTGTGTATTGTTGTTGTGATTGTATATTATTTTATTATTGTATTGTATGTATATACACGAAGTAAAATAAGGATTACGAATTTACTAATTTATTTTACATTTGTTTCAAAACTACACTGAGTCAAACATTTTACCTTATTAACAAATTAATAAATCACAAAAACTGTAATAATTTTATATATGAAATATATATTATTGCTATACATTGTTACACTTTTGATTATAAATAATTAATTTATCTTGGTTTATCTTCTTAGCTAAATAATCTTTACTTTTTAAATTTCATTTATCATTGTTTATTTATTTTATTATTTTATTATAATTATTATTAGTCATTATTTAAAAGAATAATGTCACGAATTATTAAGAGAATCGGACACATCTAAATGTAAGAAAAATATTAATATCAATAATAAAATATAAAACAAAAATATCAATAATCAGCGAGTTAGGAGGTCCTGTATGTCCTTTTACAACTGACATGTCCATAACTTCCTTTCTATATAACCAGAATCTTTTATCTATTAATAATAAAATTTCATACATCGTAATGTCATCGAATTTCTATAAACAAAATGTTTAAATAATTTAAAAATTAGTATACATCTCGTTATTTCATCTTGCCAATAATTTCCATAAAAATGATATACACTTGAATTTCATTTTCTTTGCAATAATTTAATTATCAATTACTTCTCAGTAATCCGAATATAAATTATACTTTTTATTGTTACTTATTATGAAATAATTCATAATGTTTGTTAAGAATTAATTATTTTTAATATCTGTTATATCATAAATTACTAACGTAAACAAAATTTAAAAAATATTTCAAACGTTCCCTTAAAATAATTAAATCTTGAACTCAATTCCTAGCAATAATGCAATTACGTATTACAAATCGTACGTTTTGAATTAAAAGGCCGTTCCTAAATCAACATTTATTAAATATCTTGCTAAAGAATAAAACGCATAATTCAATTCAATCCAATTGAACGCTTGAAGCTAAGGAAAAGTATTATCAAGTGGCCATTTTCACTTGGGACAAATGCTTACCTAGTTGGACAAACTAGTAGTAACGGGGCCATCAAACCATTATTAAACAATAGGCTAAAGTAGGATACATGATGAAGAATTTTATTCTTTGTAATTGAAGCACTTGTCATTAATATCATCTTATCGTGTTTAAAAGCTTGCGTTTCAGATTTTTTCACTCTACGCATAAGTACCTATCAACTAATATATGTATAACTGTCTAATATCTATCTTATCTATCTATTTTAGAGATTCTGAATTTATTTAAGAAACAAAAGATATTTATTGGATCATAATGTTCTAATTTAAAATTAATAGTAAATTAAAAATTAATTTTTTAAAATACGAAGTTAAATAAATCATATAACCAGGTTCAAGTAGTAATGTTCATCAGAATTTTTTCCAATTATATTTTGTGATTATACTATTATAGACTCATAAATTTTATTTGTACAAAATATTATAGTACTGCTAATGCGAAATATGCTTATATCAATGCAAATACTTTAAGAGTGTATTAATAATCTTTTTAGTACAATATAACTTCCTAGTATGTTTTCTTACATCTTTTTACTCGTCTTTACATTCTCTTTTTTTGATATTAGAAAGTCATACAACAATTAAGATAATAGTAAAGATTTCTTACTGCACTTATCAATTATCAAGTACTATTCTATCGTATCATTACCAGTATAAAAATATACATATATACTCTCAATCCCCCTTGATAATTTTCTTAAGAGGCAATATTTTTTGGTATCTAATATAAGTTGTGTAAAAAGTGTTGAACTATTTCATATCTCATAAAGATCAGTTAAATACGTATTAACAATATTATCATATACGAATAATCATATTAACTCGTATATAGAAATGTGTTTAATAAACTAATCACTTTCTACTTTGAGCGTTGGATTATAGATAATGTTAAGAAGAACCATACATTTGAAGTGTCCTAAAATATAAATATAACTTCTTACAAACTTTTCCGTTATTCTGTTATCTTCTATAATTTGTAGACCTTAGGTTTTATAATGTCATATGAAATATGCTATCTGTAATCAAGAAAACAATATTTTATGAATATCAAACAAAACGTTGGAGCCGAACTTTAAGACAAGTAAAAGATAAAGTATATAAAATACTGTTCCTCAAACAGATACATCGTTTAATATCGTTCTTTGAAAAAAAAGAAGAATAATTTGATTTTCTCGTTTTACGCTTTACAATTATACATTATATTCGAAATTAACAATTATTTAGACAGATAAAACTTTATCAAAATGAATCTTAGTAAGCATGAAATGCAACAAAAATATTTGTTTGTTATTATAAATAATTTTTGGTTATCCAATCCTGTAACGTATTTAAGTAAATATAAATTACATAAAACAAAAGAAATACATTTAAAACATTAATTTAAATATAGTGCTTAAATTAGTGCTCGGTATATAAAGTACGCATTATAAGAAAATAACATAGGTTGGACATTATAATAATTTATAGGCAGTGTTTTATTATTTTCTTGATTACCAAAAAATACAATATTAAAAAAGATATATTTTTTTCAATAATATTTAATATCATATAGTGTAGGGGAACACACACTAATTCGAGCCTCATCACAGATCACAGATTATGTATGATATGTAAAGTATTTAAGATACTTATTGTTATTATATTTGATCTCTACTTTGATTACATTTTTAATAAAATCAGATTAATCCGGAAAAGTGTCTATACATTTTTCACTTAGTAAATTTTAAAAGATCGAAACAGGACCGATCCAGAAATGGTCATTACTTTTGCGAATTAATGTGTATCATTTTGTACGAATATACATACTTTATTCATCGTTTGAAATAATATAAATTTTGTCCTTGTATGCTGTGTTTTTCTTTTTTAGAGTCATAAATACGAAAAGTAAGTTACATGAAAGATAAAGTAAATTATTTTAAATTATGTAAAAGATTAAGATACGTACAATCACGGTAAAAAGTATTCGTACAACAATGAAATTCAACAAAAGATATCGTTCGTTAAGAAAATTTTAATAAATGAAGGATCCGCAGAATAATTTTCATGAAAGAAAAGACGGGATATCTATATCCCATATGAAAATATTAACAAATATCTAAAAAAATGGCAAAAATATATGAGGAATAAGTATTCCTACAGTTACGGTTTAATGGGAAAAACTAATAAGACTCATTTATTACGCATATATTTCTACCATTTTTTAAATATTTGTTAATATTTCGACAAAGAATATAGATATTCCATCTTTTCTTTCATGAAAATTATTCTGCAGGTTCGTAAGAATATGTAAATATCCTTTATTTATTCAAATTTTCCTAACGATATTGTACAATATTTGTTTTTTAAATAAATTACTGTACGAATACTTTTTACGCTAATTGTATGTGGATTTTATAAGTGCATACATTTAATTGTATTTATATCTGCTTTCATCAAATAAATTCCTTAATAGAGAAACCCATCTTTTGCTCTAACAAAATAACAGAAAGGTTTCTCCAATAAGTAAAGTAAAATAATAATAGGATTAATTAAATTTGTAACTGCCTTGTTATTGAAACTTAATTTCACAATTATATCTAGGAACAATTTATATATTTTACCGATTTGAACAATTAAGATATCGATTAAAGAGACGCAGACCGACTCTTCTAAAAACATTTTTAATTACAAATAATGAACACGTAATTACGAATATAAAAGCGAGCATCACTGACTGTTCAAACAGCAGTACGGTTCGATTTCTCTGTGGTTATGGAAGTTATGGAACTGTAAACAGTTGGTATATACACATGTCTCTGCGTAGACGTAAACGTCTAGTACTTATCCAAGCTAGCGCGTATCTTATCATTTACCCAATCCGTCTTGTATTTGGTCGACACGTTAAGTTTGCAGTCTGCGATCGACTCCAAGGCACGAAAGAAACAAAGGATCGACGCCGTACGCTTGTCATTCCTATAGGAATCGTAACGTGAAAGTGGAAGCAGTATCTCGATGATGATCGATAAAATGTCACGTGGTAAAGCTGATAGAGGTTGGGCGTGGATAATCGTCATCGGCGTGACAATCATTAATGTGAGTTTCCCCAGTGAGTTTTCTGTTTTCCAGTCTCTTATACAAGCTATAGGCATAGACATCGCGTGTTCTGAATTGACTTACAAGATACATACATATGTACTTACTATGAGACATATTCCACACGCATGTGCTTTTGTTTAATTTTCAAAATATAAAACCGCAATGAAACAATATTATAGTTCATTTTATGTAATAATATTATTGATTTTGAAATTATACACTACCAACGTATCTACATTTACGGCTACATTTCATTCTATGCAAAATGATGATCATTATAAAAATGATGTCAGATTCATTACAGCATCAATTGGAAGTGTAACGACACTAGTAGTTTTACCTGAAACCGTTGGAAATTTAAAAAATATCACCATTTTGTCAAAGATCAATTATTTTTCATGTATGTTACAAAGCTCGATATTTTGAACACCTATTTTTATACATATAACTGGTGGTCGACCGTAATTTTCGACCTTGGCTCTAGTTTTCAAACTAGATTGAGTTAGTAAGTTAATATAGTAGTGGTTAACCCGGTGTTGTAGCGCGCCATGAAGCGATCAGCCAGCGTTGTTTATATAAATGCCAATAAGGGAATTTACTGCGCTTGGCCGCCCCGTCGTGTTGTCAAATAGCCGATTTGTATTATAATACTAACTCAATCCAGAACTGAATTTGAAGACTAAGGCTGGGCAGCAGAATATTTTTCCGTATAAGCCGAAAACTAAGACCTTGTATGGTAAACAAACTTAACGAACTTGAAAGATTATACTAAAAGCAATTGTTTTGTCACTTCCTTTCTTTTGTGTTTATTTATATAGTAGATATCAATAGCGAGGATTAGTATGGAAGTATTGTACATATTGTATTGTATAGAAATATCTATATGATATAAAGTAAAAATACATAAAATATGTTGTATAAATATTCTGTGAAGTAGATTCATGAATTATTTATGATTATTTTCCCCCAAAAATTGTAACACATAAAATATTGATACATCTATGAAAAATTCATGATTTACGGTGATATTTCTTAAATAAATGAAATAGCTTTTATAATTAAATAAAATTTAATTAAATTAAAATAATATTTAATAAATTGTAAACAATATAGTTATATGTAGAAAAATTTATGTTTACTTTGAACTATGTTCAACTATATTCTTCATAAACACTCCAAATAACATATTCTGTTACAAGCTCAAATATGAGCTCAGCTAAAATATAACATTACTAAAATAAATTTATGACATGTGAGGTGGATAAACTATTCAAGGACAGTAAACAAGAAGAAGGATATACTGTTTTTACACTTGAAATCTCAAATTATGCAATTATTCAATTAATCAATTTATTGTCTGTACTGTACAACTCAGCTTATTCTCCTTTCCTTTTTACTGTACACTAAATCATATTATTAATGCAAGAGAATATAAATGTATTTATCAATATTTAATTTGATATTAAATAAATTATATGCACACATTAAATTGTTAGATAATATCTAAGTATCAAGCTTGAACATTTATTAAACTGAGATATTGGTAAAACCGAATCTAGTCCATATTTATCAAACACGTGCAACAATTGTTATAAAAACCTGTTATAAATTAACAGATTTTTGCATTTAATGTAAAGATTATACTGTTATATTGTAAAATAATTTTAAATGGCTTGAAACGATTTTATTTTACTACATATGTATGTGGGAGCACGGATACATTTCTAACTACTCAGTAAAAATGAATATGTTATAGCTGGCGGTACTTCCAATACAGCAAAGCTTCGGGCTAATCTTTAGGGAACGTTTTTTTTCACTCAATATAACCGCAACACAGACATCGTTAATTGTTCATTTGAATGGTACCATTACAAGCAGTCTAGGTCTGATAAGCGGTCTAATAATGAAGAAATTCACGTTTCGAAAAGTTGCCTTTCTTGGTGGTCTTATCGTTGCCATTGGAATCTGTGCGACTGCATTCGCAGTCTCTCTTCCCGCCATTATTATCACTTATTGTATTATCGTCGGTGAGTAATCTCTACCGGATGTTTGCTTTTTTTTTAATCCTAATAAAACAGCACATTATTCTCGTGGTGTACTTGACTTTATATCTATGACGTTATATGTGAGAAATGAAAATGCAAGTAGATTAAAATAACATATTTCTTTCGTATTATATGTTTGCAAAGAATAGAAACTATGTACATAATTAATATCAAAATTCTGTGAAAATCAATATGATGGTGAATTTGTTAGATAATAAGGAGTCAGAGATAGTAGTAATAGATAAGAAATATCTACACAATAAATACATCTTGAAGAGTATTTAAATTGAAACACTGTTGCAATGGACTCTAACATAATCATCTCTCTAACATAACTAAATTAGATCTTTGAAATAAAAAATCATTAGTCTTTCCATTAGCTTATGAGAGAAATTAATGATGACTGATAGAAAAACACTTTGGGATAGTTTTTTAAAGAAGATACATTTGTAGTAAAATTTGAGATTAGTTTAATCGAAAAAAGTATATACGAATATATCTATCTTTTTAGTTTGAGTTTAGTTAAAATACAATGTTGCTTATACGCAATATCGAATGTGAAAAGATTAACATTTTTGTAGATGTTAAACGTTATTTTATTAAGCTAAAAGGTTCTGCCGAGAAACATAGACATTGATATTAAATCGTAATTTATAGGTATCGGTCATGGTATCATTTTTCCAGCCACGAATCTCGCGATGAACACTTATTTTCGGAAAAAACGAAATGTGGCTATGGGATTGTCAGTAACTTTAACTGGCCTTGGACCTATTTTGATGCCACTTCTAATAGCAAAATTATTGGAAAATTATGCTACCACTGGGACTCTTTTGATTATCGCAGGTATAGCGATACATTCATTGATCGGGGCAGCGCTATTGAGACCATTTAAGGAAAAAGAAGTGAGTTTAATAAGCGTATTAGAAGAATAATGTGTATGTGTTAAGAGGACATTGAACGATGTATTTAGTACTTGAAACTAGATTTTAATTTCTTAGCAATTATAGTAATTCGCCTTTCACAATTAATTGAAATTTATATCGACTATTCACTTCCTTTAAACTTATTTTTTAGTTTACTTCGTTGACAAAAGGTAGCTTAATATATAGTTGAATTAGATTATTCAAAAACATTAATAAAACGCTTGATATGAACTTTGCATATAAATTTAGGAATGACTTCTGGCATGCAAATATTACGTCTGAAAATGATTATCTCAAAATGTTTCCTTCTTTTTATCGATCTTGCTTATCTACTTTATTATATTAGTATTGTGTATGCACTATCATTATTTAGTTGATACAAAATTTCATTTGATTTTATTGGGACTTTATATTATTATATATGTACACTGAATATTTTTTTCTAAAAGGACCACAAAAAAGACAGTAAATATAGGTACAAAACAAATAGGAAATAAACTTAAATAAATGATACATCATTGAATTATCATTTTGTTAACATATACATATACGTTTCTATATACGTTTTGCATAAATCTTTTCTACTTCTTTATACAATTACATTATCAAACAGCAATAGTGCGTTCATAGCAATTTTAATACAATAAATTAAAAGCCTAATCTCCGCAGTCAGACGAATAAACATGAATTATTTGTAAAGTTACAAATAGTATTCATAACTTTATGCACTAATTTCGTACGTCCAACAGTTGTGTAAATAATAATCATGTACACATGTTTTTACAAACTAATAAGTTAAGTAGTACATAACAATAATATATTGATAGACAAGTAACAAGATACTGACTATAGGTATGTATGTATAGTCTATAAAAAATATTTTACGAAAATACTGGAGAATAGGTACAGAATAGTATTTTAATCTAGCTATGTAAGATGTTATCTCTATGTATAATTGAAATCTAAAATTCTTATTTCTAACAAAATCTATTTAATAGTAGGCGTATAGGCAGAGAAACAGGGTTGGCTTTTGTTTAAGTATATATCTTTCTGCAAACATTTTTATATGCATAATATATTTAAAATGAAACTTTCTGATTCTGATCGAGTTTACGAGAATATTTTATTATTCATGATTATCAAATATAATTCATTGATTATGATTGCTAGTAATTATTAAACTATGAATGTTTATGTAAGTTCTATTTTTATATACATAATTATAAAAATGTAATTTATACAAATATTTATTGCACACAATAAATACATATTATAATCAGTACTTTACTACTTTTCGTATAATAATTGCATAAACATCTGCTTGCTTAAATATAGCTATAATACATCCTTTATTGTTCACTGTCTTCTTATTACATGGAGATAACAATGATTAACGTTCACGGTCAAGTTTAATTTGTAATAGATTACAAGTATAACAAAGGACAATGACATCACGGCATCTTCCGCAGAGAGCAATGAAAACAGGATACTGAAAGAAGTCAAAAGATTAAAAATTGAAAACGTAACTGATGTCAAAAACGACGGTGCTAATTCTAAATTATTGAAAGAACGATTGGAACAAAATACGAGCAATTTTGAGCAGAATTTATCAGAAAATGTGAATAGCGAAAATAGCAAACGAGAGAAGAAGTCGATTTTGAGAAAAATAACACAGCATATGGATCTTGATCTTTTAAAGGATAGTCGTTATGTCGCCGTCATCCTAGGTAATACTACTTAAAAAATTATTTGATAAATGTGGCCTTTTATAATTTATTAATTATTTTACAAGCTCATTCTATGCAATATGTAATAAGATAATATAAGAATTAAAAAAATAATTATTTCTTCCTCTTAAAGATTTCTTATAGGTTTCCATATTTCGTGAAGCTATCTTTCTAATACGAAACATATGAAATATTATATTTTCAGCTCTCAATGAATAATATATTTTAATAATTTTTTAATGTATAATAACATTTAAGATATGAAATTTTCATCTTTTACTACATTGTGAAAGAGTTATATATCATTAAAGTTAATTTTTTCTTAAAGTTTTGATATTTTTTACAAATTTATATTATTCTCGATTATACGGAATTCGGACAAAATATTAGTGTAGCTCTAAGAGGATGAATTTATATAAAAATTGACCCGAAAATATAGAGTAGTATCTTTTCGCACAAAGCTTTATTTTTTAATAAATCAATGTTGAAGATTGATCAAGTACGCGTATGCTTAGGTACGTACTTATACATCATCTCAAAAATTTTTAAATAAATAACTAGTTTTAAATATAATTTATTACAAAATAAATTTTATTTCATATTTTTTTAATTTCCATCTCCATATTTTTTATCTTATATTTTATCTTCCATAATTTTTATCTCCATCATTTTACTTTTATTTTTCTATGAATGGGACCTTCGTTGTAACTGAGTCGATAATCTCAGACTACAAAAAGGTTTAATTCGGTTCTGATCTCACTTATGTCTACGTTTAACAGACATCATCGCAATTCTCTTGACTCATTGCAATACATAGTAAGAGATAAAAGACCGAACAAAAATTTTTATTCAAGAATTTTTTTATTCTTATTCCACAGTCCTTTCTATTTTCTTACTTTTCTTTTTATAAATATTTGTCCAGTTCTTATAATAGGAAGATGACAATTCATTATCGATTGTTTTACGCAGTCACAACGATAGAATGACAAAGACTCGGAGTCTGAATTGGGAACGATAACAAGTTATAAGATTGTTGATGTTTATAAATGTAAACGTAACTAGCACAAGTTTAGAGCATATTCAAATGTAAGCATATTCGATAAATCTTTAGCATTAATCTAATGAGAAATAAGGCTGTCGTTCCGTCATTTATATTTTTAATTACACCGATTCGGAAACATCCTGTACACGCGTATTGTACAAATCTTCAAAATCGATTTTCTTGAAAAATAAAAGCAACAGAATTTTATCTTAATCTGCTCGTTTATCTTCGCTGATTTATCTTCTCTGCACGTAAGAACATAATCTAGTCGATTGACCACGTTATGCGAGACTCTTTGTATATAAAGAATATAAAATATACATGCATAATAAATTCTCCACCATTATCGCATTTTATTTACGACAGGTATGGGAGTGTCTTTAGTCGCTGAAACAAACTTCAACATTATGATTCCTTTCGTCCTAACCGAACTTTCTGGTCTTGAAAGGGACTCGATCGCAACCATAATGTCTATCCAAGCTGTGTCAGATATTACCGGACGTCTTTGCATTCCACTCCTTGCGCACAAAGCTGGTTGGACATCCAGGAACCTTTACGTGTTGTCTTTAAT
Organism: Bombus bifarius; assembly: GCF_011952205.1. Classification (NCBI taxonomy): domain Eukaryota; kingdom Metazoa; phylum Arthropoda; class Insecta; order Hymenoptera; family Apidae; genus Bombus; species Bombus bifarius. The sequence continues at coordinate 1,342,304 of NW_022884399.1, forward strand.
AGGATCCACCATTGGAAGGACCAGTACGTAAAGCAACGTAAAATATTCGAAAATGAGAAATCGACCCCTTCATGGCAACGAATATACGATCTGCTGGGTGGGTTGATTTCAGGTTTCTGATAATCTGCATAGAACCAATAGAAGTTACGAATATTGGTTTTACCGAAGCATTTATGAACGAATTATTTTATTTTTCTGTTGATAAGATTTTGATAATATTTTATTGATGTTTTCATTGATGTTAATATTTTATATTTGTTTCTTCTTGTACTATATATAAAAATTTTATTTCATAAATCTCTATGACATTAGAACTTACATCTTGTTGGTCAGTTCATACGGAGGGTGTCTTAACTTTTTTCGCAAAACATTGTCAGCTTATTCTATGAGTAAAAATATAATAAGTAACAAATATCATATAAACATAGATTCATAAGTGCTTTAGTAAAACGTTATAATGAAAATACCAAATGACAATGAATCGATTTTTCATTTAGATATGATAGTTAAATGAGCATTACCCACAATAGATATCATTCTATGAAATTCATTTTCTTATTTCGTCCTATGTCAATAAATAAATCGCTTATTCTTATCAGTTTAATATGCCCATTTTGTTAAGCTCTTATATAAAAGTCTGCTAATTTCAGTAAGTAACTTTCCTTTTTATCTTGGTGCTGTTATATTGTTTTATCTTCTTTTTATCTTTCTTTTACTTTTTTCTATTTAATCTAGTTTCAGACGATCTATAATACATACGTACGTATGTTCATCAATACATTTTTTCTTACTTTATATATAAAACATATTTACCAGGTTTGACCGTAAAAAACTACGTCAGCATATATATAACAAAAAAGATAAAGCAGAATAAAATATTTATGACTGCCAACATACGAATAAAATTCAATATTCGCAAAGAATAGATATTAATTTACAAAAAATATTAATATTAATTTAAGGCAAATTTATAAGTTAAAATAGATAAATAATAGTCGTATAAATATACAAAATATTTACATATACCAATATGTATATGTAGACACATAAATAAGTAAGACAAATAAATAAATAGTACATTAATAAAATTTTATTAATTGAACAATTAGCAAATAACATTTTATAAAAGAAATTCAGAACTAATAACGTTAATTTCAGTATTATCAACGTGGGGCAGTACGTACATTGTGGTAATCGGCGTTGCATTAATTATTGGAATCGCTAAAGGAACGAAAGCTGTCTTCCAAACGCTAATAATTCCTGACTATGTATCTCTTGACAGACTTCCAGCTGCATATGGGATGCAAATGGTTTGCAATGGTATATTATCTATTGCCATAGGCCCATTAATAGGTAAAGAACTATGTTCAATTTCCTTATTTTATATTTATTTTTTAATACTTTTTTATTGTTCAAAATCGCATCAACTAGTACAATACGCTGTTAGCGACTTTGTCCATTCCTACCTTTATTGATTAATTTACCTTTCACAGATTCACTTTTTTGTCTGATTAAAAATTATAATTGCTATCATTGCCCGGTAATTTTTTATGCATATCTCTGCTCTTTAGAAACTTGTTTTGTTATTTTATTACTATTTCAATTATTACTTTTCGTTATCATCAGAGATCTTTCTTTTGTGCAATACGCGACTACCATATAAATAAACAAATTGTAGCTTCATTCATAATGAAAGTAAACGAAACTTACGAAATTAATTTTAATTTTAGACAGAAAGTAAACGGAATAAAACTGGCAAATAAGTTTACACCGAATCTTGTCTCACCTGATTTCATTCTTCTTGTGCTTTTCTTTCGCATTTTCTCATTTTGACCCACATTTTATGCCTCACCTCGATTCGCTTAGCGCGTTTTCAGTGTGTAAATCTCAATGTGCTAAATACTTTTGCTTTGCTGTGTGTATAAAAATATAAAAAAGATTATTAAATTTTTACATCTTAAATATATAGAGTACACTCCTTATTGGCTATCCTTCGTACGATGGAAAGTTCAGAAATGCTTCACACACGAATAAAAATATAAATAAATATATCAAAGAGTAACATATGAATACTTATACAACTCGGCTACACAAAATGCTTGACTTCCAATTTCAATCAACTATTATCCCCATACATTTTCCATACGATATAAATGTGTAGTCTGACAAATGTTTTCGTAAATACAAAAGGCAACTCATATTTTTCAACTAAACGATATTATCTGCACCTTTTTTCTCATTTTCGCGTATTGCATGTAACCAATAGTGATTGAAAATATTTAGATTTCCATAGCTCTATGCTCCTGTATATGAAACGCAAACTATATATATATTTATAATCATCGAATGATTATCAAAAATAAAATGCACAATCTTTGCAATACATTATACGACACATTACACAATTACTTTCATTATAAAATATTAATACATTTTTTATTAAAAATTATGTGAAATACAAAGCAAAATACATCGTGTAATACAGTTTATTATATTATTACATTTTTAAAGCTAGATACAGTATGTGACCGATGGAATGGATAGAATTTATTGAATAGAATACATATGTACAAATATTAGTATCATACTGTATCTAGAATACTTATTAATGCAACTAGAAAAATAAGTTTCTGAATTATTATTAATTTTTTTGTTTTAATATTTAAGGTTTAGTACATGATCAAATGATGAGCTACGTAAGCGCACTCCATTTCACATCAATTTTAAGTTTATCTTGTGTTGTTTTATGGTACATGGGAGGACTTTGGACATTTAATAAAAGCATTAAAAAACATAGCGCAAAAGAAGAAATGTCTCAAACACAAGAAAATTTCCCTGAATGTAATGCATAATCATTTGTTATATACAATTGAATCGATTATAAACAGAATTACAATCGGGAGAAAAAGTTGAACAAAATTTAACAAAATTTTTAATAAAATAAAATGGTTAAGTATCTTCCACGAATATGATGTAAAATTTAGGCTTCGTGATTTCAAAGCATAATATGGAACATTGGAATCGGAATAATATTGCAAGGTTTAGAAAGAGAATATTATTAGTATTAAATGTTTATGTTCAACGACGTGCTATTTAATATTAAGTTATTAAATCAAGCTATCTACGACTGATTCTTATATAATGTTAAAGACTCCTCGAGTGATGAAAAACTTAAATTATTTAATAGAGTATATGTGTAAAATATAGTTTTATGGTATATTACAGTTTTGTAATAAAGCCATATAAGAGACAAATTGATTAACTCTGTTAGAATTTCTCGTTTAATTTCTGAAAAATTGGACGTTATCCATCTGATAAAATCTAGTACTAAAATTGAAGATCTTTGGGAAAACGATGTTTATCACTTTGTCTTTTGAATGGCTGAATTAATAATATCACATAATGTTGTCATAAAATAATTATTTTATTTTGCTATCAAATTTTATGCTGTACGGAGCTACGTAAAAACTCAAAAGAAGAGAAAAATAAACAGTACAATGTTTGCAAATACGCTATATTTCTTAAACTTCTTATTTTATTTTCCTTTACAATTTCAAGACTACGAAAAGATTATAGAAGTTCTACATTTTATCACTGTATAAGACCACTTTTTTATTTACTAATTTAATTAGAATCTGATTTCACAAGAATAATAAACATAAAAAATTAAACTTAGAATTTTTAAAAGAATAAGAAGAACGTTCCCTTTACTATTATTGAATGTTTAAGTATAAGTATAGGATACAGAAAAAACTATGTTAATCGCGATTTAATTACTATTTTAAAAGATTTTTTCTGTATTACATAAATCTTCTATTAAAAAAGATAATCCGATAGTAAGCATGTAATTTTAATTAATCAATTGCAACCACATTATTATTAATTTGTGATTACTATTTGAAATATTTACACCGAATTTAAAAATAAAATAAAGTGATGGAATAGGAGAACTGTACTTTAAAGCCATACGCGCGATTTACTTAATTATGTTTAGTCAGAAAATATTTATTTTCATTACCTGTAATCTGTGATATTTTTGTTGCATTAGAAAATCTCTAATTTTTTCATATATTAAAAATAACTTTCCTAAATTAATGATTTTAAATCATAGCAATTCCGTTTTTTAAAAACAACAATTACAAATTAGAATTAAAATTTTGCTAAATTATGTTTATCCTCAACATCTAAATTCCTGTTTCGAAATGATACAAACCAATATCGAAATGTTTCATTTCAACGCTTATTATAATTTATTTACGCGAGAAAAAGCAAAGAAGAAATGCAAGGAAAGACCGAAAGGATCTTAAGGTGATTCTTTTATTTTGTTTATATACAAGAAAGCTATAACGAAATAAATATTATGTTGATAATTATCATTGTGGTTTACAAATTTAGACATAAAATTTTTGTGCTATTTTAAACGTTAGCACTTAAAGAAAGAAGGTGATTGACAAATATATTTTTTATCCATTTATTTAAAGAAGCTTTATGTAATTATATAAATAATATATCATGATAATTATTATTATCATCGGCTAGATTTATACATAACAATAAATTTGCGAACTAGTATATGTAACATTCTTACTTTGATATCTCTACTTGATATTGTTCGTAATGTTTCGTACGATTATTTAACAATAAATACTTTAAATTATAAATTGAAATTATATCAATAAAAACTGATATGACATCAAAGGTAAACCTGTGTTGTTTCGGAATTTATGATTTTCGATATTGAGTTTTCCACGATTACAGTTATTTTATTAGCGCGCGTTTCTGCCGACTTCATGTAATACCGCTAATGAGACTTCATAGCGTTATCAGAAATCGTAACGTAATCAGAAATCGCTGAAGTCCGTGCGTGCTCGTATGTGTACGCGACGAGCAGCTTTCTTTTCTACTGCTAGGTGAAGATGCAAGAACCAGTATCTGCGTTCACTAGCGGCCGCGGCAAACTGGTATTTTGCCAACTAGTAATCGGGCGAAACGATGCTCCAATAATCCAATGCTATCCACCTAACGGAATAGTACAGTATAATACTATTACCTTAAGGCTATCGAAGGCATTAAAGATGCATCTTTTAACAGTAAAAAGTAGGAACGTGAGCAAGTAAGCAAGTGAACACACGTAAAACATTTATGCTGGAGTTGCATGGCATCCGTGGAAAATCTATGAGTACATACTGTTCATGATTTTTTGCTTAACAAATTGCTACAAATTACATATTATTTTGTATACTCAGTTATCATACTGTTGACAAACATGAGTTTAATCTTGAAGGAATAATTTTAGAGTTATACTTCATAGTTTTTCAGAGAATCCTGTATGCTATATAATATAACTATATAACTTTAATTTTGTTATAATCGCCGAGTATAGTTGTGGAAAATATAGAAGTAAAAAATGCCCCATTTTAACACTATTTTATCACGATTACTATATATTATACCACGCTGTTTGTAAGACTTACTTATTTTTCTTACTATTGCAAATAAATATTTATATCTATGATTTATTATGAATATAAAAATATAACAAATACATTTATTTATTTATTACAAAGATGTTTGTTTGTCAAATTAGTCATTTTAGTAAGTTATATTAATAAACAGTATTTAAGAACTTATTAAATCTATATGACTTTTCCATACGATTAAATCCACACACAGTAAAATACTATAGAAGAACCACTAAATTATACAAAATTGTCTAAATTGTATGGTAACTTAGAATCGCAGTTTTTCATTTTTTTTTTTTTGCGTTGTTCTGAGTTTAAATAAAAATAAGTAATGCAAAAAAAGAAATAGAAATCTACTCGTTATATTAATGTAAAACATAAGAGTTTACTAAAAGAATGCTGCTAATATCAGTTACAACTGCTTATGTTGTGTATGTTTCTTGAAATCGAATACAAGTTATCGAGTGGATTATCGTGACACATACATACATACATATATATATGCGGTAACGAAAGCGTTGCATCTTTAGTTGCGTCTTTGAATGGTCGGTGCCTCCGCATCACACAAAAGCAAAAAAATGCAGTGAAAGAGATTTCAAGTGACAGTGGTTACGAGGTCAGTGGAACACGCAGAAAGTTTCGTTGGAAGCGTTAAACAGCATTTACGACCATACTCCGCAGATTTTTTTTCCTTGTAAATAAACAAAGTGAACAAGGAATAACCACGAAATGACAGAAATTTCAAACAGAACTTTTTTACAGGTGCAGCAATTGTGCAGCATTATCTTTTATACTTTTTCATTATACATGTTAGTACTTTGTTTTATTGTTAGAGAATAGTATATTTTACATGTAAAAATTAAATAAGATTTCTATCAATTTCAAATAAACTCTGATATAATGTTACTTCAATTTCATATAACAAAATAAGATATAACAAATAAGACTGAAGCGTTAAGTTTAATAAGCATTAATTACTTAATTATTATCAATAAATAACATTGGTATAAAGGGAGCTATCCATTTCTCTGTAAGTAATCATGGACTGGATCAGTATAAACAAACAAAAATGTAAATATTCAAATTATTTATCATTGTGAATATACAATTAACTATCTAATGTACCAATCAATATAAACGAGCTGGAGTAATAATCGTTATTAATTAAAGGTGAAGAAAATATAATTAGTATACTGCAATAAAATCAATTATCAGTAAAGTTGATCTATGTAGTACTTATAGATTCTTTTAGAAAGCTGTTAACTGTTTTCATAACAAACGTTAATTGTCAATTTTGCCAAATAAACGAGCATCGTAATGTTTTATGTGAGAAACGAATTAGCAAGATTTTAACCAAGCTCTAACATGGGCAATATGATAAGTAGGTTAAAATAAGTAAATACCTAATTGTCTGTATGATCTTTTTTAAAAAATACATATGTATGTTAGGAATATTTACGATACTATTTTATTTCCTTGATAGCTACTTTTCGTCTTTCACGTATTGAGCAAACATAATTTGTTGGATTCTTTTCCACTCTATTACACATTTCGCATCTACATATCGACAAAAGACGAATCCGTGTATTTTACGAACTGACTAATACCGAGCTCTACTTTAATTACGTGCATTTCCCCTATACGAATGTTACACACAGTTGTATGTACAGTTGAAATGAATCTCACGTAAGGTTTGAAATACCTAATAAAGGAAGAAACAATTGTCATGGGGGAAAAGGCGTTTAGAAATAGAAAAAATGTCTGGAATCTCAAATTAGAAATTCGAAAAGAGAAGAGACGTGAGGTCAGAGAGGGACGCACGATAGCACGATCCATTAACCTTCCTCAAACAACTGATCGCGAGCCAAAAGATAATGCTAAAGAGAAAGGATATAGTGACATGTCCGAAATCCCACGCAAACGGTGGCCCAGAGCGAAAGAAAGAAAAAGCTAGTAGTACCACAGATTCGCAAAAACGATTAAGTAGCCGATATTGCGCCAGATTTCACCAGTTTCGAACAATATATATAGCTATTTCTGATGATCGCCTAGAACAATATTCCTCGATGTGAAGCGAACAATCAACGAGAGAGCAATTTTTAATATCTTTGGATCAATTAGAAAATTATGTTGCATTCGTGACCTGCATCAGTGATAGAAAGTTAAAAGATCATCATTGTTTTATACGCTAACAGGCGCTTCATTCAATACAACATCTTTATATGCTATTAGTTTTCTAACTACCCAAAGGATACGCTACTATTAATTAAATAAAATGAACATTTTGTCACAATTCTATTAGGACCATATAACAATTTGGGACATAAACGACCTTTTGTATTCTCCAAATTTATATTTATTGAAAGCAGTCAAATTAAAAACGATTTAACCCTACGCCCCTTTCTTTCTTCTTTACTTGACCTATCAACATTATACGCCGATACTTTTGTAGAATTTGGTTGACTGTTATATTATGGGTGGGATGAAAGCCTTTGAGGTATTGCGGTGGTGCATAATTAAGAACGATCGGGAAGAAGCACTGCGCTAAGGCTAAAGGCACGAGATACGCGCTATTAGCTACCTTTCTCCTAATTGACCGAGCAAGAAGAGGTCTGTTGCGCCAGCGCCTAGGAGGGCCCTTGCTACGTCACTGCGGGGCCCCGTGACACACATCAATGGGCCGAAATGTAACGGTACCCTCCGCGGTGACCTACTCACCGGGTGACGCGCGCTCTCTCTTCCCCGTTCCTTCCTCCTTCCTTCTCGTGTCTTCTCTCTTCCTTGCACCCTTTCTCTGTTCGCCTCTATCTCGGTTGCTTCTCGGTCAAGCGAGCGTCGAACGCGAGCGGTTCGCTGTTCTCTGCTTCCCTGCTGCTCTGTACTTTTACCGAGCGAACCCGAACCCCTGGCATTGCACGCGACGCCGGCTGATTACACGGTCAGTAATGAAAGCGTCCTCCTCGCGCGCGGAGGTGCTGTCATGTAGCCGCGAACCACCGTACCGCCTGTCCCTGTCCTTTTTTACGCCGGCAAACGTCCTGTCAGTGAAAACGGTTTACGTCTGCAGACTAGTAGCGTGATCGCCGATTAATACTCTTGGACCTCGCTCGCCGGTCCAAAGCTTCGAATTAACATCAAACGCGAGTTATGAATGTGATTGTGCATCTCGTCCTCCAGGTGAGCGTTACTATATGTTTCACGTTTTAAACTCCTCTGTTCGTCGCAAGGTTTTACTAAGTCCAGTAATAAGTATACAGATCCCGCATGTTTATTCCTTTATTTGTAAACGTATGTTACGGTAAGCTTATACCCTTAAGCTATGTAAACGTGTATTATCGATGTCCAGTACGCTTTCCTATAAGTAAAAGCTTTCTTTTAAAGAGCTTGAGGAAGCTTATATAACTTCATTTGAACATTCATAACATAGAAATTATAATAATAGATTGGAAACATGTATTATCACCGCAAATCTGTGAAGTGAAATGCGTAAGATATATTGTCATGATTAAACCATTCTAAGTATTCTTTATACAAATTGTCGTAAGGGAAAAAGAACACTGATACTGTAGTCGGAATGATCAAATTTACATTAATTGTACATGTTACTAACAGATTTTTCAGAACGTGACACGATATTTTTGTATCTTATTACTCTTGGGAAGGGGGTGATCGCCTCTCTGGATCGGATTATCTTGAATACAAATATGTATCTTGTAGGTTTTCTTAAATCAATTTTGTAATTGTTATAGATAATTTATAATTGCGTTTCAAAAGTACCTATTGAATGAAAGAATAATTTCGCGACTGATATATATCATGAATGTATAAAGAAATATGAAAGAAGATGTAAAATAACTATTCGGAGAATCATATCAATTTTAACATTTTTCTATTTTATCAAAGAAATGAGAAGGTCAACATTATCAAAATATTTCAGATCTGTAAATGAATAGAAGATACAACACTTAAAAAATAATAAAGGATAGATTTAAAATTATCCTTATGGTAATTTTTTCCTACATATCAAAATATTACTTAGAATGTTATAAAATGTATTCAACTGGATTTCTGCTGTAGATAAACTTTCAGAGCAAAAATTTATGTAAAGAAATTATTGTACCTAGTTGCCTTTATCCAAATGATTATTGGAGAATAAGTTCTATTATATTTACTATGCGTTTATTTACTCTTTACTCTGCATAAAAATACATATTATGATGCATTCTACATCTTATCCTTCCTCCTCAAAATAGAAAGTTTCAAACACATACTTAAGGTACACCCGGTAATATTCGAAGCATGTATAAAAGTTCACAGAAGAAACATAGTCTATGACGTAGTTCGAGATCGAGGAAGTAGTTAGATTAATCGATTAAGGAATAAACAGATATAAAATTACTAAAACCTGTTCCTTTTAAATACATTAAATTGCGTTTAAGAATTTAGAAGAAAGCGAGGCAGCATACGTAAGTGTATCTAACATTAATTCGATCTTTGCGTAGGTGATCACATATCAGCTTGTAAGATGTCAAGGAGGTGGACCAAGCACCTTTGGATATGACGCATCCTCGGCTTGCAGTAAACCATATTCTAGAGCTGGCCGCGCAAGATTGGTAAATCTTCCTTGTGATTTTCAACAGCAAAACTGGTGTACAGTAGCTGGTAGCTCTTATCCCTGGTAAGCCAATAAAATCATTTGTTCAATGAAATGCTTAAATAAACCGATATTAGCTTTTAAATAGTTCTTTGTGCAATATTACCGGCTTACTGACAAATATACAGAACTGAAGATTTCCAATTCAGATGTAACTTTCAGACGTATATTATATTTAATATATTTCATGTATTAATTATAATACACTTAACGTGTGATACTAAATGTATTTTATTTTGGAAATCGAAGTGATGTTACGTACTTCATATATTGAACAAAAAATTGTATTTATATTATCATGATTTGTGGAAGAGGATAAAGGATCTTAAAGAAGAAAATCATGAATCATGATTGACACATAAAATTCAAATTCGAGGATCTGCAATAATGTCCAGAAATTAAATAATCAAACACCAAGAATTTTAGTGTACTAATTAATTGGATCACAAACTGATAATATCAAAAAACGAATATCAATAAAAAGTTACGCTGAATTCATTGGCAGTAGAAAGTTAATTGACAATACGGCCAGAGACATATTCTGGGAGTTTCACTATTCAAAGGTATCATTGCTGATCTGAATTTTAAGCAGGACATTGAAGCTTCAATTATTAAAATCCTACGTGACTAAACTGTGAGAGTATTGAGGAAACGACGTACTTTTACTCTCGACAATGCGTACACAAACTTGACATGCTATAATTTCGATGGTACAAAAGGCTCCAAGCGATGACAACTGCGTAAAATAATATTCATTTCATTTCACATTTCATTCCTGATTTAATAAATTTGTTATATATGTTCAACCTCATTGACACAAATAGTTAATATTGTTTGTTGTAACTATGTGCATCGTTTAACTGAATTTTAGTTCAATTGAGCAGATTTATTAAACGATAATAAATTGTTCGTAAATTTTAACTAAAGAAATTAGAAAAATTAAAAATTAAATTTAAGATTAAAAGAATAAAGAATTTTGTTTGGTAAAAAGCAGTGGAAATACATCAGGTGTTTCAAATATAAATAAAGAAATTTAAATAGAACTTCTTTAAATAATAAATGATTTAAATAAGATAGAGATACTTAGGTTTCCAGTTTAGCAACTTTCACTGAATATACACATGTATATGTACCTCAAGGTTTAGACATTTTTATAACTAAATATACATATTTATATCTATAATAGAACTAAATATTGATAAAATACTTATAAGAAAATAAAAGTTTGCGTTGCGCTTGTGCATTGTTTGTTTAACATGTTAGGTTTAAAGACGTTAAAGAGTACATATTGAGCTATAGTACAATTATGCATACTTTGTATGAATATAGTCGAAAATTGAAAATACATTTACGAAGATAGACCCACGAAAATACATCAACATATTTTGAAATAAATATTTAGACGCTTAACTGAATTATTTGAAAATATTTGATAATTACAGAATTTTTTCTTTAGAGAAACCATCATATGTATATAGATAAAAGAAAAGAAAATTTGTGTTCTATTCTATAAAGCCAATAAAGAAACTATTTTTATAATGTCATTTCTCTATTTAAGAATGTTCCCAAAATATTTTGTAACTTTTAGTAAATACTTTAAATTAATAATATATTAAATTAACAATAATAATAATATTTTTTATATATTTTATTATCTATTAATCTTAAATCACACGTGCAGTAATACATATGTACATACATGTTAGAAATTTAAGAATACTATACGTTTCATATATTACTCGACGTGAAAGTAAAAAATATTGCTTAAATATTATTGAAGAATAACACTTAGATCGAATATTTTAGTAGCAAGAGAATCGAAATTTTAGTATGAGTTTAGACTACAAAATCCGTATCCATATGAATTATAATATACCTTAAATTTATCAAACATCAAGATGGTAAAAATTCTTCTAAAAGTTATCACCGAAATCAATATATTAGAACGAACTATCTGAAGATATTTATTATATAATTTTAGGCATGCGGTTCGTCGTTTCGTGCAAGAAAACAAAGGATTAATGAGGCGCATGTATGGCGATGAAAGGCATATCAATGTATTAAGAGCCGAATTCGAGAGAAATGACATCGAGTTAAACTACGACGATTATTACCAGCATCTTGCTGACGATCATAGGTAAGTTTTTGAAATAAAATAAGTAGTGATAATAAATATTATATAATTAGGTACAACAGTATTTAATAAAGTAGACGAATGACCACTCAATTTTGTCCCTGACTGTGTATTTCAGACTTAATACATTTTAACGAATTTCTTTCTTAGTACATTGTTTTCTTATACAATGCGTAACCTATTCACGAACAATATTTTAGAAAATATCAGTACATGCACGACTACGAGTACTTCGAGTCCGAAGATGATTTGAAATTAAACGGCAATGAGTTCGAGGGACGAAGCTTTACGAGCAGATCCTTCAATGACAATGCCGCGAAACGGGTAAACAAATTTCCAAAATTAAGCGAATACACGAGGCCCCATTTCCGACCAACCGAGAAGACTACTACTTCAACTTCGACAACGACCACTAGCACAACCACAGCATCGACGACTACCGCCTCTTTTACCAAGGAAAAGACATCATCGACGATAACGTCAACTGCTTCGCCTACCCGTGAAACAACCACTCAATCCACGCCTTCGATAACGAGTTTAATAGTAAATAGGACAAATGAAGAAAAAGGAAACTCCGCGGACGAAGCGACGACAAGCTCTTACGCCGTGAAAGAGCAAAATTTCAGCATCAACGAAATTCTCGAGCAGATAGACAGAGTCGACGAGGTGGTGGGAGAAGCTGGCGAAGTCGTAGAGATCTCTGAATCCAGCCTCGATGAAACGTCGACGGTAAATTTGTCGGACACCACCGAATTTCCGGATGAAGTCGATGGCAGCGAAAGTCTATTTGCGACGCCGAAAGGAACAACTGTTCAGGACGAGACGTTGAGTTCGATCGACGAACAAGAGTTCAGGCCACGACCGGAATATCGACCTGCCATTAAGCAGGAAGCTTCGACTATGGGAGGACAGTTGTATCAGGACGCCGCCGCGAAAGATCAACAGGAACAACCGGTTTTGAAGCTTCGAGGAGTGTAAGTGTCTCTCGGTTTGTTTGCATTAGTTGTGAATTTATCGAAGGTGTTTCACTCTTGTTCAACACACTCCTAATACTTCCTTAACACTTGCCTATGATTAAAACAATAGAACGACATAAGCTGAAAACGCGAAATTATTTTTTAAGATGATAGAAGAGAACGACAAAATAGACAGGAAAAGGAGGAACGGTAGATCAATGAATAAATTTCTTTTAGGTAAGAACACGGTATTCGAGAACTATTTGTCACGTGCATCGTAGCCTTATTCTACACCTCGCATCGGTAAAAATCTGTAAAAGAAAGTAGACGCAAAATTGGCCTTGAGCTAGAAATTCAAAGTGAAATTTTTTGTTGCGTCGTATTCTACTCATGACGAGGACGAAAAGTCTCAAAGGAAGCGTAGGTCGCAACTTCTTAACCGTTCTACTAGAAAAAAATATTAAAGTTCCATTAATTTCCCAGCTTGCTTTAACTGTAACGTGTTTAGATGCTGGGAAAATATCATCTATTTTCGTACGTAGTTACCCTAGATCTACCATTACATATCCCGTATCTTCATTTCTTTCTTTTTCTTCTTTTCTTCCTCGCTATATAAGCAACTATTTAAGCGGATTCACAATTTTATATTCCGGTCGTGTTTCTTCCTAAGACTACGCACCAATTTTAAACGACGAAAACATTGGCGAATCGGTCGATGATGGTGCTCTATCTCACACTGGTGAAATGAAATGTTTGGGTCGCGACGGGCAGTATGCAAATCTGCTGCTTGCTTATGGCCTCCTCGTTCACCAGTTTTGACCAATGAATTTCTTCTTTTGGGTACGAAATTACGTAAAATTGCGTGAAAGAAATTGTTCATCGTTTGAATGAATGGGTTATATACGTTGAACAATTGAAATATTGGCTCGAATATCGCTATCATCATCTAAAGTCAATGCACGATCGTGGAGAGAAACTTGATCGGAATGTAGAAATGCGAGTTTGAGACTACTTAAATAGCGAGAAGGAAAGGAAGAAAAAAGAAAGGAAGATATTGGATACATAATGATAGATCTGGATTAGATACTATTTTCCCAGCATCTAACTACAAAATGTAAACACATTATAACTAAAGCGAGCTGGGAAACTAATGCCACTTTAACATTTTTTTTCTAGGAGAAAGGTTGAGTACGAGAGAATGATTGAGTACCATGGTTCCTTTGAGACCTTTGATCCTCACGATGTGTAGAATACGGTACAACCAAAAATTCAACCTTGAATTTCAAGGTCAAGATCAATTTTACGGCTACTTTCTTTTACAGATTTTCACCGATGTAGAGCTATAGAATAAGGCTATGATGCTCTTGACAAATAATTTCTAAACGCCCTATATATATATTGATATGATCATTTATGTATTAGTTTATGTGATTAAGAAGTTATACTTATTAAAATCGAATTTTGTTACATCTTTATTTGCATTGCTATGAGTACAGTTATATTCAATACATTTCATATCAGCATACTTATGTAGGTCATACCTACATCGAAGTAAGAGTCTTCTGCATAATGTATACCTAATCGATATTGTTTTAAAATGCATATAAAATATTTCTTATCTATTTATGGTAATATTTCTTTACTTATTTATAATTAATATGTAACAGTAAATTTATATTTTATTTTAAGAAATCACTAGGACGATTAAGGTTTCTTTCCTCAAACAGTAAAATCTCATTAATGATATTCATACTTTGTAAGAGATTTTATTAAAAAAAAAAATAAGAATAGAGAAATAAGTGTAGAGAAGTGAAATTAAAAAATGCGCTGTACAATTTCACAATTATAGTCTGTTACGATTTACCTCTTGAACTTCGCGTATATAAGTGTATATGTAACAGATATAATCTAATCTGACAGTTATAATTTATCTTCTACATATACTAAAAATATTTCAGAAATGCTTGTCCTGTAAAAGAGGAAGTGGTTGCGCCATTTTGGGCGAATAATACCAGGGGCGAGGTATTGGCACTTTTGAATCTTTATCCGTTCGAGCAATACGTTCACTGGGAAAAATGCACGTGAGTATTATAATATCTTAACTGCTCTATCACTTCAAATTGCACATTCTAATTCATGCTTTTGTAAAATATTTGAAATATTTGTTAGTATAAGATAACACTAATTACATACTTGTTGATATTATAGTATTACACATTACATCAACAATATTATACAATATCAACACTGTAACACTTTTAAACAGGTTTTCTAAAAATGTCATGAAAAATAAGTAATTATGGAATTGTGGATATTTATGCAAATTCATATTTTTATAAAAACATATAAAGAAATAGAACTTAAACAGTTTGGTTTATCTATCAACTATTACAATAGATAAGTGTAAAACTTTGTATATTTTATATATTTTTACGTATTATGTGCATTTTTAAATTTCCCATAAATGCATAAGAATCCGTGGTCTAGTAATTATAATATATATTTCCATCTGTTAGTTTATTATCATATCGTGTCGCTTTGAAAGAGAACTGTTTTGAAATCAAAGCTGTCCAATTTATTTATATTGATATGCATTTCATTCCTTTAAGTGGATCAATACACTTATACATGTATTTCAACAAATATTTTTCAGTTTTTCAGTTTTAATTAGTTCTTAAAACACTTGTAAAAGAAGACAGTAAACGTTATTATTTCTTCATATATTTTTTTCAAAATGCCGATAAAATAAACTCCATAGATCTCTTACAAAAACCTTGAAGAAAATGCTTCAAATAAGATATGTACCGCTTTAAGATTCTCATCTTCAGTAACTTGAACAATTACGTGGGATTATTAACTATCATTTTGTTTGTTTAAAGACACGAAAACAAGCAGATGTACTGTCGAGATGGATGCAGATGCGAACAACAATACAGACTTCATCGGTTGTTAGCTTACGATCCGAACAACGAATGTCGTGGTATCTTCAGCGATTGGTTTAAGTTCCCCAGTTGCTGTGTTTGTCGCTGCTACGACTTACCTCTTGAATTTCGCGTAACATCGCGTTCACCTCGCACGCAGAAACAACGAATTAAGGTACGACCGCCGCAAACTCGTTAGATATATTCAAAGAAACAAATTTTGTTTCGTCGATGTAATCCATTCTCGGTGTAATACGAAAATACAGCCTGTCACTCTCTTTGATACATGTCAAAGAGAATGTAGCAAATTTTACTTCTTCTATTTATAATACTGTTATATATAAAGGAATTATCAAAATTTATTTGCTAAAAAAAGTAAAATGTATGACGTCACAAATCTTAAAAGACCTTGACAACAAAAAGATAATTACTTTCTAAGTCACTTGTTCCGAATGCTTTGTTATTTTATTACATCGTAAAAGGGTTAAAGCAATTTAAGTAAAAACGGCGGCCTATTAAATATTAGGAAAGAACTTTTCACTATTTCCATCACTAGTTTAATATGAATATTGAACATTTTGTAAATAATTCCATTATCAAATTTCATACCTTATTTTGATGAAGTATTTCAACACATAGGATGATGCTGGGACGCATAGAATGATAGGATGACATAATTTGTTAATGCGATTAAGAGGGAGATAATCTTTCATGCAGAAAGAAATAAAGTTTTAATAAAAAGATGAGTAACTGCAGCTACAACGAATATTAATATGAAAATATTACTCCTTGACTCCAAAAAGCTTTGTTATAGAAGTACTGGGCTTTCTAGTCGATTATATCATAAAAATTTTTGCAGTACGAAGGGTTAAATTAAATTACGTCGAATCGTATGTGTATCAAGTAAATTTTCAAAATATTTTTTCGTAAAAACGAAACAGTACAAAACAGTACATATGTTCTCTTTGCATGAAGAATTTCGTTCTTTTTCGTCTTAGTATGATTTACACTGTTATTGTTATTTCATGTAACAAGAAACATACTGCCGTAAAATTTGAAAGAATATACATTAATGTGTGTGGTTTGAAAATTTACGAAAATTTAATGGCTCCAGGCTAGTCAAGAAATTTAGTCTTCGTTATTGTTATTTATCACAAGGAAGAAATTTTCTCCCATACAATTCATTTGCCATAGCCATTTAATGTTACGTTACTTGAAATATATGTAGTTTAATGTAAATATAAACGATTGAAATGAAAAAGTATAATCCACGAAAAAAACATTATCAACACAATATAGACTATCATTCCTTTTAATTGTTTTACAATAAAACTCAATTGTCGTAAATACCAATTGACACGATTGATAGATGTATTACATTATGTTTCTATAGATATTTACACGTAAAAGTCACTAAAACTCGCTTAAGCAACGATAACTTATAAGAAGATACGATATATATACAATGAAACGTCTGAAGGTGAAAAAAATATTTGTCTTGGTATTATACACTTGAAACTAAATTTTCCTTTAAACGTCTTAAGAAAATTCAATACTTATATTAGGTTTCTATTAAATTGGTAATATTATGTTTTTAAAGATTCTTTTTATACGCGACACGAAAGTTCAATTGTATTTATATTTCTTACAATAACATGTATATACAACTTGGAAAGAAATTAGTAGATTCTTTCTATCAACGTTTTACTGAACATTATTCTTCAGAAGTAACGAAAAAAATACCTTTAAAGGTTTTGCAAGATATGCATGTATTATTATTATTAATCAATATTTAGAAACTATATATCTATTACTTGTTACCGTTAATTTTATCATTACTTAATCATTTTAAAAAGTACTTTCAGATCGAACACGAATATTTAAGAAAAATTTCTTTACCGATGATTTATAAAACACCTCTTTCTATATCTTATTTTATAAAATATACATACAACAATGATTGCTATCATAAGTAAGAATCAAAATTTATGTTAATGTTTCATCATTTATAGATTGTAATGTGATCTTAAAATTCTTGTAATGTTTCGAAAACTTTGAAAATTAATGTAATGCTACTGAAAACTGTCGGCCATCTAAAATACTATGTTAAAATGCACAAATTTTCAAAACATTTTTACGTAAGTAAAGTAACAAATAACGTGGATTAAAACACACATATGTTGTTCAAATTAAATTCATATTGCCATAGTTAAACAACGCTCTAAACGCTAATATGTAACATCCTGGTTAAAATATCAAAATTATTTATGGTAAAAATAATTAAAGAATAACAAGTGAAATACAAATTAGCATAACACGAATAATACATTGATAAGTATTATAATACTTTATGTTTCAATATTACAAAAAGTGGACGAAATCAGATTATCATTAAGTGAAATGTTTTATTATTCTATGAATTAGTTTTTCATTCAGTTGATTCTGTAGCAATTCTTTTATTAAAATTGTATATGTTCAGTATAATGTTTTTTCTTCATAGTATCGTTTATAGCATTTTCGTCCCAATGAGAAAAGATAATTAATTACATAAAAGCACTTCGAGATACAAGCAAATACACATAAACACATTTATCTAATATGTATACATAGTATCGTATTTAATTAATTTATTCGTTATTATAATTGTATCGGTTTTAATACCTATATTATAGCGACTTTAAGGCTTGTTTAAGATGTTTGTTAGATAATTTGTTGCAAGATACTATAAAAAGATAAGGCTCGTGAATAAAGCTATATAAACCATGTTTTCGTTGCGTTTGTCGTTAATTAATTTTGAGTACTAGATATTACATACCTGATCTTAGATTATATACATTCGTAACATGTAGCAGACAATGGTAATGGAGCTTTGAAATGCAAAAGTTTTGTAATACTAAATCATATAACATTGTTACCCGTAATTGTTAACATCCAGTTAAGAATGTAACTATTTATTTAGCAAGTAATTACATGTTTTATGCCAAAAGATTAATGTAAAAAGCTTTTCATTCGTTGATTTTGTAACCATCGTAAGAAATCTGGGTCGACCTGATTATATATGTATCGATGTTAATTTACAATAAAGAATAAATACATTATAGTATGAGCAATTTAATTCAGCATACAATTACAATTTCTTGTATAAGTAACAATCGAAAATTAGAATTTTCCCAATGGAGTAAAAGCAAATCAAGACTAACGATAACAGTAGTTTCTAAAATTTGCATGAAAGAAGTTATTAACGAAAGGATAATCTTTATTTAAATGAAAGAAAGTGATCACTAAATCTTAAAGAAACTCTTAAAAAGTTAAATGATTAAAAAATATTAGTTTTTAAATGTTCTGATTACGAATAACCATTATAAATGATCAAATATTTTTGGTTACTAGCAACCATTATCGATGAAAGACTTCTGTTTGATTATCAATAATCATTATCGATGACGAAATTTGTTTTGGTTCTGTACTTCCTCTGTCGTTTTGATCCCCAATCATCATTATCGATGGTGGAATTCTTTTTTTGTTACTGATAACCGTTATCGATGAAAGTATTTTCTAACTTACCTTCAGCCACTGTCAGTTTTTATTGATACTAATGATAAGCAGTACCTACCTACTCTTTTGTGTACGTATAAGGCCCTTACGTAATTTCACACAAAAGCTTTGAAATATTTTGATTATAATGTTATAGATAATAAGAAAATTTCAAATACAATAAAATTTTGTTAAATTTCATATACATGTATATAAATATATGTATATGTAAAATAGTAATTGAAATAGTTCATAAAATACAAAGCAATAGCTTGTGAATCAGAAGACACTTCTGTAGAAGTTCAAACAATAGACAAGTTCTCAGAGCATTAATATTATGATCGATTTGTATAATATCATTAAATTTTATTATATGTCACATCACTGTTCTGAAATTGTTTTTAATTACATTGAAGTTTCTTTGTATTATAACTCGTAGAAATAGTTTCTACACAAATGATTATAATTGACAATATTTACTGATAATTTGATTTATACTATAATTAGGCTTTTAGATTTATTCGTTCACATAATTTGTTTACGATACACAAACTAAATCGAACAGTTTGGCTACACTTTTAGGTGGTTCAGAAACTTCACTTGTTAAAAATAAAACTGTTACGTTCGATGTAATTTTCATGCTCTATAAAAGAAGGATCATAAGTCTACTACTACACTATAGTAGTTCAGACTACTATCATGAGTAGTTCAGAAATTATTACAAGTTTACATTCTATTTACATTCTGTAAACTTATTATCTTAAATTAACAACCTTATTTTATTTTATAGTATTCTTATCACAATCAATAATATCGATTATATGACCTACTAAGAACCTCAAGACCTCGAGTTTAAAAAACATTGCTGTTCAACACAATATTTACATGCACGAATAAAAATAACATTACGTATCATACTAATTGCTTCAGAAAAGTGCTACAAAAGACAGATACAATTATAATAATAAATTAATTAATCAAACACAATACTATACGTATATACCTATAAGATAAACATTCTTCTCGTAAAACAAATTACTAACAAATGAAAAGAATAAAAATATTTCAATGCGACTAAATAAGATAAATTATAAATTATATCTTGCAAAATAAAATTACACCGGTTTTTTTAAATAATTTAAAATTAAAAATTCTGAATTTTTTTATTACGACAATATTTGAGCACTAAAAATTCGAATCATAAAATTGCAATAGGTTTTTTTAACAAAATTTTAACATTTATTGGGTTATATATTCCTTACGTTTTAAACAGTTTGGTATATCACAAATTATTTTATGTAAATAACGAATGTTAATTTTCTGTCATTCTTTTGCCAAACAATTTTTTAATTCCTCTTTAGTGTTTATTACGCTTACGTATTTATCTAAACTATAAAGCTTACCAGTAAAAATTGAACATAAGTTTGAATATTTTTATAATCGATCGCATGTTATAGGTCGGAAGAGAATTTTGAATATTGGCAGAAAAGCTATTCAAAATTATTTCCATACGCAACAAGAATCATCCATAAAAATTTCTTCAAGAAGAAATAAAAATTTGATTTCTCTAGAGATAAAGCAGAAAAAATAAAATATTAAAGATAAGTACCCCAAAAAAGCAAACTTCCGATGAAACGTGATATCAGTGACGTACGGGTGTTATATAAAACATATGTATATAACGTACATGCGTTAATAATAATGATATATGTAAAACAATCACTCTCTATTAATTTCTTACTTGAATAAAAGAGAATTGATGAAAGAAGCTTTCGTTACAATCGACTTTATTTCCTTGCTCTCCTACATAAGACAACTTGTACGTTTTACAAGAAAGAAGGCTTACAAAGAATAACGAACGTCGATACGTTAATATTTATTATAGGGGCGTTCGTGTGTTGCTGGAACAGTCTCACAGCAATACCGATACATCCCTTATATTATACATATTAATCAGAGTGTCACATATACATATATATTATAATATTACAAAGATCGCCGACGGTCCGTGTATCGTCGCATTGCAAATATATGTATGTACATATCATATAACGCATATATATATACACACACATATATTCAATATATGTATTTATATGTATATAAAGAGATGCTTATATAAATAGAAGTATACGTATTTATAAATTACGGGCTATAACATTTGGTATCAAAACCATTGCAAAAGAAACGAAGGAAATTGAATGATACAATACAGTTTTTTATATATTGTTATCGTAACCAAGGAATCCTACAGTGATCGATAAATTAGTCGCATGAAAAACAAAGAAAACATGTTCCATGTTCATTATTCTACTAGTAATTATAAATAGATTACGAATTACATAGTAGATTGTTTAAGAATTTTCTTTCTCAATATACTGTAGTCTTGTGTTTATTGTTAATTTTGATACTTTGTTGTCGTTTAAAAGAGAACAATTCAAATTACGATGTCTATTATTATTACCGTATGCAAGCCTATAAGAAAACTTTCTGTCGTTATTCATGAATTCATATCTTTAAGATCAAATTGGAGCTCGTTTTGTTTTCTCATTGAGTTTCTGCAAAACTCGAATTCTATTAAGTAGTGTTTAATTGTTTCTTTTTTTCAAATTTCTTAATCGTTTAGATTTCCAAAGGCCTACGAATCCATATTGTATATTCGAAATCTTTTAATAAAATTTAATTTATTATAATTCGGTTTCATACACTGTATGAAACTTTACCACACAAATTGTTCTGATCTTAAGGAATTGACAGTTTTATTCATACCATGTGATTTTTATTGTAACTTTTATCGTATTTGATAATTGCGATATTTCTTTTTTCGTTATTAGGTACAATCAGATAATACTAACTGGCATCAATATGGTACTTAGTTGTTACGGTTAATAAAAGATTTTAAAAATAATTTTCACTAACCATGAAAGTAATGTTGCAGTTATAATCGTATACATTAGCATACAAATGTGATGAAAAATCGTGAAGGTTTGGTAAAAAATATTTTCAGGGCAGTCAACGCGTGGCAGGAATAGACACAGGAAGACTTATTTTCTTTCAAGGGAACGGTGTAAAATTGGACATTTAAAGCATGTACTTAGTAGTTGTATCAGCTATAAATATTGAGCTGCAGCTTGAATTTTAAATAAAATTCAAGCAAAACTCGCGCTGTAAATCGGATTCTTTTCAACACGTAAAATCAATGTATCATCTATTTGTGAAATTGGTATAAGATGATACGACAACATATCGGATGTGTTGCCAGATGATAACGTAAACGTATAAAATCTCCGAAAATGTTGAATTGTTTCCTCATTACAGAATCGCACTTTTTATAAGATTATGTTACGTTTTCGTATTGTACGTAATATGTGATGCCAACAATTTTTCAAGAAATTTAAAGTTGACTATAAGAAATAGAGAAATAAAATTAATCACGTTCCATTCTTATGTATAATATTCACTTCGTATTCGAACGAATAATTAGCTCCAATAACAACGAACAACCGTTCCAATAAATATTGCATAAAAATCTTGCGATTTACTGTCATAGAACGTTTTGATATTCGGAAAATTTGTCGAACCATGTACTAAGTTCTACCACTAATTTCGTCTCTCGGTACATTAAATACGATCGGCTACCGTCTGAGCATATACACCAATTCGTATAAAAAATATTTGCATCTTAGTATAATCGCAAATTTCATGCTGCTTATACGTGTCGATATATATTGATCACAGATTCTGAAATATCCTATCCGTTCGATCCTGATAACAAAAAAAAAAAAAAAAAAGAGAAAAAGAGAAAAAGAGAGAAAAAAGATGCTACAATCGCATAATTGTATTACACTGTTAGTTATCAAGCGCGATAAAAATATTATATTAATAATTGTGCACGCATTCACTGTTAAAGCTTACGCATACAAAGCACATTGGTGGGAAAGATCGAATGACGAATACTTGAAGGATTTATACAAATGTACATTACGTTGTATTAGTTTATCAGTAGTGTAAGTATTGGACGTCTTGATTACAACCTTCGTGATTAGAATTAAAATGCGAGAAATATTTTGAGTGATTGATAAATACTCTCAATAAAATATCTCTTCCTCCTTTCATTTAGTTTGTTAACCATTCTCCATCTATACGATATAAGTATGAGTAAATAATATAAAATTCAATAGAAATATAAAATGTAAAAATATATAAAATCTTTGTATTTTACGTGCAATAAACAAAACGATTCAAACATGCTGGATAATTACTGAGATAACAAGAAAACACGTACTCTGAAAATAAACAGACAAGTTTATTGCTGACTATGTAAGAATTTAACTATAAATAATAAATAGTTGAAGATGTAATAACTTAATAAGGGCACTTGTCGTGCGGAGTTTCGTGTGAGTAAATAAGATTTCGGTATTTTCTTTATGGAAGCATATGGAAAACTGCGTTACCAATCAAAATTAAAATGATCCTTAAAGCTCACTTAAAGTAATACGAAAACTTTCTCTTTATACAATCCATGATACATTACGCACAAATATGCTACATATGTATATACAATACATTTATAAAACATAATATTATATCACTATAATATTACTAAATAATATTATTTAACATTATTTCAATAATATTGTATTAATATAATATTATTTAACAAAAAATCATTTACAATCGAATCTCTTGAGTTTCTTCTTAACTCAAACATCCGTTTATGAACAATAAGTTTTTACAAGACGATTTTCCCACCACGATGCAAGTTATTTATCTATCTTTTCTCCATAACACGTTTCATACGTATATTTTTATTGCATTGCAAATATTTAACCTTCTCTATGCATTAGCAGTATAAAGAAACAAAAGTTAAATAAATATTTGGCAGTGAATGCGTTTATAAACAAACGATACAACCATATATTCCGATTTTTGCTTGTAAATGGAGACTTCAACAACCTATGAAGCACAACGTTTTCTTCTTTTAGTTATTCAAATTGGTAAATTGATCAATGTCTCATAATTCTATCACCGACAAAATAGACACAAATTTGATGATTGATTATTTTATAAATCAGTCTAGGTTTATCTGCACTTAGTAACTATGTATACAATTCCATTTCAATAATGCACTCTGTGTGTGTAAAAACGTAGAAATGTGATTATCAAAAAACTAGAAACGTCATTCTGTAATCTAACTTTTATAAAATTTGATTTAGTCTGAATTTCTTGCATCCTGATATTATGTAGTCATTCATTTTGTAATCGATTAACGCATTTCTTTTTAACAGCCATAAGTAGTGCATTTTAAGAGTCAGTATTGTTTGTTTAGTTTTTCTTAACTCTCTGATCGCTGAACATTTCACTGTTTTCCTCTTGAAAAGTCATTTCTTCAAAAACGTTTTCAAACAATGGAAAAGATCAAAAATTTATACCGTGAAAAATATAATAATATAATCTATAAGTATTTCAAAATTTACAAAAACTTTATCTGTACACAATCAAAGAGTTAAATATAAAAATTAAGTGTTATTATCGATAAATACTCTTCACTGAAAAATACTCAAATCTAATTTATCTACGCTCGCAACATTGTTACATTTGTATTTATACATATTATACGTTTCCTTAGTCAAAAAAAGAATAAATTTTACTACTGATGAGGTAATACTCTGATTCAAAGACGGTTCTACCGATGAGGAGAGACGAATAAGACACTTTGCATGCCCAATTAACAAACTTTTCTGTTGTTCATCAATGAATTCTCTTTAGATTCTCTTCGAATTTACCGAAATCGTAATAATCTTCATTATCTCAATAAGAATCAAAATACATACGTATGTTAACAAAAGATGTGTATACACATACAGATATAAAAATTTCAAACCATCCAATATCATAGTTCCAGGATATGCACAAGTGCTTACGATCGCATTGACTGATAAGAGAATATTCTTAATATATGTGTATAAAAACTAATGTAAGAAATGTGTAAGAATAAACAGCACCAAGTTGATATTATTACATTATACATTCGCGAGCTCTATTCGCTAATTTTTCAATAAGTATAAGAATTTTATTGTTCTAAAAAATATGCTGATTAAGAGGAAAGGCTACAGACAAATTAAGTGTATTTGATTAGACAATAAATTTAAATCCATTAAAAATTTTGATATTTGTTTTGATAGCTATAATCACTTTTGTTACAAGATAAAAGACTCGTAGAATACTTGAAAAATATACAGATATGATAGAAGTTTAATTAGAATCGTTAATATAGTAGACTCATATGTTCTCATAAATTACAAATTTAAGATAAGTAATTTGTTTTTTGATATTCATCAAATTTATATAACCATATTGATTGGGTGATAACGATTTACAATTGTGGAAATTTGGAAGACAAAAGCAAACAATGACAATACTTCCTATTATAGTAAGTCGTTTCTCTATATTTCAGCATTTCGCGTTTCAAAAGTAACATTTTTAATTGAATCTGAGTTAAAGTTGAAAATTAATTGAAATTGAAATTTTTAATTAAAAAGAAAAATATAAGTAGAGTTTTTCATTTTTAGGAACTTTTATATAACAAAACATCTAAATTTGTTAACTCCGAGTTTAATAGAAAATATTTGAAACAAAATAAAATCAGAGAAACGAAAGAAATAAAACATAAAGTCAAACGTGCTTTTAGTTAAGTTTAGAATAAACTCTTTTCAGTGATGATGCGCAGTGTAATTGTTACGTACATCGTTATTGGTTAAACAAATAGTGCGATACAAATAGAATAGGAAACCTATGGGGAAATAGCGAATATAATATCGGACACAATGATATTAAGACGATAAAATTTCAGCTGGAAATACAAGTTATACTGCGAGGAGAAATTCGTTATAGAAAATAGAATACTATTGAAGACTAGTCGCGATTGTCGTTTGAACAAATCGCTATTAGAATCATAAATCATCGATCTATATCGCGCATTTTTCAAACCCAATCGTCAGGCTTTGCTTCTTGTCTAAGTAATATATCACCATAAACGCTTCAATGATTGCCAGTAATTAATGCTTCTATTATCGTACATTTAATTGTTTGTTAGTGCACCACTCAGCACGTGTGTCAATTACGTCTCAAATATTTTTAGAAACATTTCGAGTGAATAATACTTGCAAACATATTTGATTTATTTCTTTCATTAGACAAATTCAATTACACTCTTTTAAAAATACATTAAACAACAAATGAATAAATGAATAGTAACAATAAATAATAACAAATGAATAAAAGTTCAATGATCATTAGAAATAAGTAATTTGTAATCTGAGATAAATAAAAAGATATAATTGCATTATACTTTCATTTTAGTCCGTTAAAAAGTAATAAATTTAAATTTTTCATGAAAAACATACTTTTATAAGTTTTATCCTTATACATTTTTAGATAATATATGGAAAATATCTGGAATTTTTCATTCAAATTCAATCCACTCGAAATTCTATCGAAAAAAGTGTACATCATACATCCTTCGTTTATTAAGGATGTATTTGCGCGCACTAGTGCTATGTATGTGGGTATTGAATGGTTCAGAATCACGTGCTTATGAAAAATAGTAAAAGTGCTTAGTTAAATATATATAACATTTATGTATATGTAAGTATTGCCCAAAATATGTATGTATATTTGTAATAGTAATGTAGAAGGATTGTGAAATTGATATGTTATCAAAGCTGTAATGTTATATGTATCACAGTGCTGTGATTGAGAATAATCATAATACAAAATTAATCTTTTCTCCCTCCTCCTTCGATACTGTTTTCTTTTTTTCTCTCTCTTTTTGTTATTTTTGGCATTTCACTTCGCCCTCGACCTATCTTAATTTTTCCTCTTGCACCGCACAGAAATTATGTTTAATTTAAATATCGATAGTTTCTGTTTTTTAAAATAGGATAGTTGTAGATGTATCAAGCTATGGGAGAAAATAAACCTTTTAACTCTCCACAAACGAATCTTGCCCGTTATACAAGATTCTTATGTAAGGTGAGAGTTTTATTGTTTCGTTCCATTTAAAAGATTATTCAATACGGCACAATTGCAATAATTAACAAAATTTTATAAAGTTACGGTTTACTCTTCAGTTACATTATACCTAATTTTAATTAAAAAATATATTACTCAAGGCGCAACTTATGATTTGGATATTTTTTTAGAGTTAATATCCATTGTAGTTTTATTTTTAAAATAAATTAAACAACGACGCGTGCTGTTTTCATAACATACTGAGTCTTATGTTATATTTTGCACTACATTTGTCGTAGATACTATATATATATTAAAAAAAATATCTATACATTAATATTTTGCTATTTTCTTTTTAGAATTAAGTATCTCAATCGTGCTTTCGTCAATTCAATAGTGAAAAGAAAATTACTGCCATTCTTACAAAAAGTAAACAGATTTGTTGTATTTTTCAATTCGAACAATGCCAAAATAAATTAGGAAAAATAAAATCGTTATAAAAAAAAATATAATGTATTACTCTCATAAGTATTGTACGTTTGTAATATCAGCATATAAAATATAAATAAAATTGTCGATTTAAATAATTTACTTCACCCCACACATGTATAACGTTCAAGATTCATATGTGTGTACAAATATATGCAATATATAAACGTACACACACATATATTATCATATCCTCTCTACTTATTAAAAGAATAAGAATTAAATATTCTTTCCCGAAAATATTTTGTTATATTAGTTCGCTAGTAAATTCCTAATTTTAACGCCTAGATTGTCCACGATAGCCTTTTAAAGAGTATTTACCTTGGGTGCGAAATACAATAATTCCTTGTTATTATAAGCTGCCAAGTGTGTACGGCACTTTTTATAATTCATAATTTTTTCCCTTTTTCTTTCTTTTTGAGCCTTTTTTATTACGAAATTCGTACCGATGATTTCGCAACGTATCAAAAAGTATATATCTACACTTCCGCATTAAGCATATCGACGCTAACGATACGAATAAATTTAATTGTAATCCTTATGAATTAGCATAATATTCTTTTAATTTTTGGTCTCACTTTGATAACTTACGCCTAAATATTGTCTTTGTTAGAAAACTAAATTTCTGTTTTACAAAAAGCAATGTTTAACTTCATTTGTTTGTCTTCCACTCTTACTGGATTCTTTCTGTACGTACAAATTGTTATTAAACTTGATATTCGATATTCATCGATATCATTAAAGAACGTAAGCCTCTTTTGAAATTAGAAAGGCTTCATTTCGAACAAAAAAAAAAAAGATTATGTATTTAAGTATCGAAGCATCGTTACTAGACTTTTACGATAGCTATTTCTTTTAGCAATTTCATTTAATGTACTCTTAATTTTTTCTGATAATATGTATATACGAAACTTGTATCTACATCCAGATATTGAAAACAATATAAAAAATCCCGCTATATTTATCAAAATGTTTAAGAAGAAAGCAAGAAATGGGGCAATTTAAATATAATTTTTAAGATAATAACAGTAAAAATTATTTAAAAAATGTATGTCGTCCTTATATTTAAAAATGCAATAAGAAATATGTATTGAATTCTGAATGTAGATACATAATGATACGTACTCGCATTTTAAATGTGTTCAAAAATATGACTGCACCTTACAAAGCGTCTTAAACTCGATTTAAAAACATTACAGTATAAATTCGTAAAATAATTCGAACTACAGAAGTAAAAAAGCAGTAGCATACTCCATCATACGTTTCGTTACGAGCGCTTTATATTGAGTTTCTCTGTGTTGCGGATATCTACTGCTTATTATCATTTCAGATATTTACAAATTTAAAAAATGGCAAAAACAATCCATTTTTTGTCAATTCCGTATTCAATTTCTTTACATTTTTTAATTCCTCGACCTACAACATTAAAATTTTAACCCCTCAAACCAATTGCTACGCAACAAATGGATTATAAACAGTTTTATGAAACAATGACTAAAGTATCACTTAAATTTAAACATACAATTAAAGGATTCATTTAAACTAAAAATTAATAAACATATAATCCATAAGTTTCATAAGTAAATTATATACAAATAAGTAACCTCCTTTAATTTATAACGTCCTCTGTACAATAATACTAATCACGCAAAATTATTCTGTACAACGAAGTGATCTGAGGGGTTAATAACATCAGCCAAGAACTGAATGGCTGAGACTTATTCACTAACTAATGAACTTTACATTTATCCACCAAATGTTTTATGGGCCACAATACGATGAATATTTTTACTTGCTACATTAATTCATTTATGGTCTCACGCCAATTGCAATAGATAATTTTCACATTGTTGCATACCTTATTGGGAAATTATGATCGATCGAGGTTCGAAGCAGCAAGCAAAGTTTTCAACTTTTATGAAGCATGAAGAATAATTCTTGCACATGTCTGTTGATTTAAGGGAAATTAAATGTTGAAACTATACTATGCTGATTTTTTTCCATAAAAGTGAAATATTGAAATGTAATACATCAATAGTGTCATTTTCATGAGGAAAGTAAAAATCAGGGAAATTAAAGTTGAAAATATAAGATAGAATTCGTATAAAACGTACTGTTTGTTTCTCTTCTTTTTTAATATGAATGTTGACTGCATGATATGTTTAAATATTAAGAGTTTTATATGAAGTCTTGTTTATCTCGTAATATTTTATAGGAAATGTCAGTGTTGTTTAAATAGCATCAAATATTTGCTGAAATAGTGAAATACTTATTAAAATACTTATGATAAAGCTTATTAAAATAAATTGTATAATTTGTATCAGACTTCAAAGTAAAAAATAAATGAAAAAAGGAAGAAAGACAAAAAAATATTAAAAACTTTGCATAATTGCATTACAATAAGGAAATAAATAAAAATAATTAAAAAGATCGTAGTAATGGAACCATGAAAAGAAAAATTGAAATTCCTGCATACTG
The DNA here is from genome assembly GCF_011952205.1 of Bombus bifarius. Classification (NCBI taxonomy): domain Eukaryota; kingdom Metazoa; phylum Arthropoda; class Insecta; order Hymenoptera; family Apidae; genus Bombus; species Bombus bifarius. Next base: position 1,372,945 of record NW_022884399.1, read on the forward strand.
TCGTGACAAATAAGAGACCATAAATAAAAAAAATTGTAACAATTTTACAATCGTACGACGTAAGGGCCCCCTGGTGGAATTTAGATTGATTTCCACTGTGGTTTGTGGGGACCCCCCCTTAAATGTCAGGGAGGTCCTCTAGGAACCCACAGCGCTTTGCTTTGTTCTTCATCTACTGCAGCTTTTACTTGAGTACATATGTACGCGACATTTACTCCAGCTGGAATTACAGCTGAAATGCGTGAAAGTCGTATCAACAACAATGCAACAAATTCACAGTAAGACATAAAATTGCATTTTTATTTTATAGATATTCTTACCAGAAATATAATGTTTATACTCAGCTTCCAATTTTAATGCTTGTTCATACATCTCCTTGGCCGCTTTCGCACTAACTTTATCGCTTGGGTATCTGGAATCTTTGACTTCCTTTATTTGTTTGGTACTTTTAAATTTAATCAACAAAACTATAGGATAGATCTGATGTCGATGAAGTCGCTCGATCGACGCAATTGATACATCCAATATGCAATGAGTATTCTATAAATAAATATGTATCAACAAAGTTTTAATAAAAGGTAAAAAAGAAATAAAAATAAATTCGCAGAATTATATAAATTTTAAATGATCTACTTTTAGGTGTTTAACCTAGTGTTTATACGCTTACTATAAATAACGTTATCAATATTATATAGGCATTGGATAAAAAAAGATACCTTCTCACAGATGTCCTTGACAGCTTGTACTGTGGTACACTCGAAATAGCTTCCTTTTTTTCTATAGTCCACATAAAGCGAATCGCGCAAACCTTGTTCGAGCGTCGCTTGAGAACAGTGCATAGCTTCTGCGAGACACCTAGTGAACTCTCCTGGAAATTCTTGTAATAGTTTTGTCACTACACACTCGCTTAACGGTCCAATGATCAAGACAGGTCTTAAAGCTGGATCTGCATAAAAATAAAAGTATAAAAACGAATTTAATATTTCGATAGGATAAATTGAATAATGGTTAATGATAAGTAGTAATAACTGCGTATTAAATAAATATTTGATGTAACAAATATTTACAATCCAATCTTTCAACACGTTGATAACTTGCTGGAAGAGTTTCTTCATTTAGTGTTCCACTATCACTATACCAACCCAAATTTACTCCCGTAAGATGTGATAATTCTTTACTATCCCTACTAGAAGAACGTTGATGTTTCTTTCGACGAAAAAAGCTTCTTCTTGCGCTTGTGCTACCTCTTCTAGTAGTATCTGTTTCTAAATCGCCTAATGAACGTCGTAAAAGCAGTTCTTCTTCAACCCTAACGATATTATGGATACATATGAGATATAATAGAAATATAAAACATAATCTTAAAAGAGATTCATTCAATATTTGATTTACCCAACATACTTGAATTTGCTCGGAATTATACCACAGGTTTGTCTTCTTCCAGCTTGATCAACTATCCAAGCTCTCCAATGACCCGGAGTACCATTAAACATTGTATTATCGACGTATAAAATATCATCTTTACTAAACCTAAGTTGTAGGCTATCTCCAACTTCGCCTACTCGATCGAACATTGCCTTCACATAAAAACTGTCTCCAGGTTTATCCTTTACTTCGTTATACCTTTCAGGTACATATTGAGCAATCAGAGTTACTTTATCTGCTGGTCTAGCCAATTCTAAAGCAGCTTGTTCTGCGGTTGCTTGTCTGAGATCAACACCATTATATTCCAGGATACGGTCACCGGGACGTAATCCTGCATCTTCCGCGAGGCAACCTGGTTGTACCGAGTGTACGAATATTCCGACACCATTACCACCAACAAGGGAAATACCTAAATTCGAACATTTCCTTGTTTCGATAAAAAGATACCTCGGTTCACTTGGTGGTGGGCTTTTACGATTTTGTTCTTCTTGTGTCGGACTTCTTACAGTTGCATTTTGTCGTTGCAACGTGGTCGCTGCATTAAGCTGTGCGCGTGTAAGAGTATTAGCAGTACCACGTAATGTATCAAGAGTTGCGGAATTACGCATATTATCTAACGTAGCTGAACTACGAAGTTCCGGTTTTCTGATATTAATATCCAAAGATGCTGATGCTCTAATTTCTCGTTCTCTCTGTTGCGTACTTGGTACTTCCAATGAAGCAGAGTTTCTGATATCTCTTTCTCGAATTGTACGAGGTGGTTCTAAAGTATTTGAAGTTTCGCGCATAATAGTCAAGGTATTGGAAGTATCGCGTATTGTACTTAAACTAGTAGAAGCGTCACGTTCAGGTTCTGAGCTCTCCAATGATTCAATAGTTGTTTTTCTAGGAGCTTCAGGGCTATTACATGGAGTGGGTGATCCACTACGACTACCTCCTTCAGCACCACCAGCTTCTGATGAACTCGAAGAAGCAGAGCCTTCTTCTAACTCATTGTATTCTAGCAAAAAGAAGTGACATATAAGGATGATGTTATATCAAAATAAGAACCATGCAATAATGATAAATAATGATCACGTTTAATAAGAAAGGTGCAAGAAGATTTGTATAAAGTGCAGCTTGTGATAGGGATATTCTACTTTTTCTAACAAAACACTGTACTCACTGTCTGGACTGTACTGCACCAGCATCGTAATGGAATTACCGCACTGACGTAACACATTGGCAGCAAGTTGATAAGTAGCACTCCTCATATTGATACCACAGACTTCAAGCAACTGGTCACCGATTTGAAGACCGACTTGAGATGCTAAGCTGTGCTCGCTAACGGTGGAAACGAATACACCGCCGCTCTCTAAGCAAGAAATCTGGATACCTAAAGGTTCGACTGACTTGTCTATGTGAACTCTGCGAAGTTCTCCAGGTGCTGGCCTAGGTTGAGAGTAGCAATAGTCCGGCATGCTGGACCGTTTATTGCCACTACTTCCTCTGACAGTTCCACCAGAGCTATTTCCGCTACCGCTACCAGGACTAAGTACTTCCACGTGGAATGTTGGCATCGGACTGCCTCTTTCTGAAGTTCTTTCTATACTGCCCGTAGATAATTTACCCACGCTGCTTTTTGAAGTCACACTAGGATTTGATGGTATTCGAAAACGTTGATTTTCCTTTTTTCTTGGAAAAGTTCCACCTTCGTAGCCATGTGTGTACGCTGGTACGTCGTATGTAGTGCCAATCGGTGGAGCGCGAGATTTGTGGTAATGCAAATCTACAGAGGGTGTGTGCAAATGCCCGAATCCTGTTTGCGGTCCGGGGCTATATGAAGGTTCGAAACAATAAGATCGTGCATCGGGTAGTCCTATTGACTCCCCGGACTGTGCAGACGGCAAAGACGGCGGGGAAGGGTATCTCGAAGGTAAAGAATTTTGTTGATGGGGATGCGGATGCGAATGCGTATAGGGAGGAAATGAAAAATTACCAGTCAACTGCTGTCTCGTGCCGCTAGTCGACGAAGTTGATGATCCAGCCCCGGAATAAAGTTGAGATTGCACTCTATTATGCTGTAGTGTGTCTACTTGACTCTCGTTGCTAGGAGTATACTTTTGTGTTCTTTTCTTCGAGAAATATTCTACATCTTTTCCCGTATTTCCAGACTTCACGGAAAAATCGATGCTAGTTTCAGATGGTGTCAGCGTAGAACTGAGTCTATTTTCCGTGTTCTCGAATTCGGTTGCTGGTTTCTTATCTATCGGGATATCTTTGAACTGCACCACTGGAGTAAAGGATTTCTGACTAAATAACGGTCCAGTTTTAAGGAAATTTGGTAATGGTTTTTCTACAGGTTTATAAACCGTATGCCGATTGTTCATATTGGAAAAATTGGTTAAGGGTATAGGATTAGAAATACGATTATAATTATAACTTTCATACTTTGGTGGTTGATTAAGGAGTACACTTAAGGGCAACCTTTCTTTTGTCTTACGTGGATGTAAAATAGTACCAGTACCATTTTGAATCAGAGGTCCACCTCTGGCTTTCGGCCACGTACCTCCATTTTTCTCAACTTTTTCGGTTCCGCGTCGCTTACTTCGTTTCAGTACTCCATTATTCGCTTTCTTGTGGTAGCTCTCTATTACTGAATCTAATTCCGCTATTGCATCTTGCTCTTGCTCAAAAGTATTTGGACTCGAATTGCGGTGTCGTTTCTTCTTCTCCTCCCGATCTTTGCTATGTTTACGTCCTCGTACTATATCAATCTTCTCTCGTATATTGTCCCAAGCATTGCTAATTCCACTTGGTTTTTCACCACTAACGGATTTTGAAACTTTGTAAACACTTCTATCACCAAAGTTCGAAGCAACGTGTCTTCTTTCATAATCGTCCGATGGAATCTTTAACAATATTCTTTCTTGTTCTGTTTGAGAACAACTATTCACCATTTTTTGTTTCTCAGTACCAAAGCTACCATCAATGGTCATAGTTTCAGAACTAGTTGCCGAAGGCAATGGTATTCCTTTCAGGGTCGTAATAGTTAACACATCCGTACTTGTATCATTCAAAGTTGCCATCGCTTCGTGGCTGGAATTAATGCCTTCCATTGGTTTACTATTAATCTATGGAAAAAAGAACTATATTAATATTCAAGATGAATAAATAAATAAAATCAATACAAAATATGTATAAGACATACATTTAAAACTCTATCTCCAACAGCGAGGTTGCCATCTTTAGCAGATAAACTACCTGGTGAAATCTTCGAAATATATACTCCAAGCTCCAAAGAAATACCATGAGGAACTGAACCAACAGGCAATTGCGTTGTCCTTAATGACCTTCTAGTTAAACGCCGTCTTCTTATCGTTAATGTAGCTGATCCCACCGAACAGGTACGTAAAGTTTCCATAATTACACGCGTAAAAACAGATGTACAATCTACATTGTTTACTCGCATAATGCAGTCATTCACTCTTAATTTACCATCAACAGCACTTCCTGATGTTACTTGAGCAACATAAATTCCTGTATCGTTTGGATAATATGGATTATCACGACCTCCGACTAATGTCAATCCCAAATCACGATCAGAATCTAAGCAAACTCGACTAAGATCCAAGTGAATAGTAAGAATTTCCCAGTCACTAACATCAGTATCGATCGCCGAATCATGTGCATGCGCTAAGCTTTGTGCAAATTGACTTGCTCTTAACGCATGATCACCAGATTCTATCTTTTCTTTGAGATCCTTTAATTCTTTCGATGCTTCGTTCCGTTGCTTTTTAATATCATCGGAATCACGTAAAGCACCCGCTAGTTCCGAAACAGCACGATCACGCTCTTTTCTTAATCTATCGCAGAGAGTTCTAATACTTTCCCTTTCTAAAACTATTTTATCCCTTTCACTGAAAGCCCAATCTCTTCTTCGTTTTGATACTTCTGCTTCTTGGAGGGCTTCCTCAAGTTCTGTTTGCAATTTATCGACAGATTTACGAAGTTTATCCAATTCCAAGTTAGCTTGATCCAAGTTATCCATACGTTCCTTATCTCGTTTAGTGTAATCTGTAGTGTTATTTTCTCTTTCAGCTTCTTTGTTCGAATTATCTCGTTCACGATTATATGAGTGTAATTCCATACGATTTTTATAGTCCCTGTTTGAGCCTTCAGAATAATCACCAAACTTTTGGCGTAATTCGTTACATTGTTTTAAAGCATCGTCTCGATCTTGCAAAGCGGATGAAATTTCTCTTCTTAAAGTTTCAATTTGATAGGATAAAGCTTTTTTCTAAAAATAAAGAAAACAGATATTAAAATACAGAACATTAATTTAAAAATAGTACACGTAGTAGCAAGTAATGTGCAGTGTATAAATAACTAAAACCAATACAAAATCTATGAGAAGAAAGTAATAATGAGCCAATTATTGTACTTAGTAATTTCTAATTATATTATACTGATATTGATATCATGTTTTATAGCACATTTAAATGGTTAAGTAATAAATAAAGATATATATATACATATTATTATTATTATTATTATTATTATTATTATTATTAAATTTAATAAAAATAAATTTATCATTGAGTTATTTACATGAACAAATTAATTGTTTTTTAATGACTAATTTAAGAAAATTTACCTCTTCCATAAATTGTTTATTCTGATTCTCTAAATGTGTGATTTTTGTATATGCTTGTGTAAGATCATCACCAAGTTTTTCCATTTCTTTATGCACTGTATCGCGCTCGCCCATAATTAAACTGTATTCTTGTAATGCAGCATTTCTTTCTTCTGTTAATCGTTTCATATCCTTACTAGCTTTCATGCGTAGTACCATTGCATGATTAATTTCCTTCACTGCTTCTTCGTGTTGTTGCTGTACTTTGGCTAAGGCTTCACGATATTCATTTCTTTCCCTTAATGCAATATCCCACTGTCTAATGGCAGCAGTACACTGTTGTTTTAAACCATTACGCTCACGAACTGCGCTATTACGTTCTTGAACAATTTCATCATATTGTTTTTTTAACCTGGCAGCCTCTTCTTGAGATAATTCCAACTATATTGAACCGAATATATAAAATTTGCATTACAAATAAATTTTAATATGTGCATATATGTTTCAACATTTTGTAAATTAATATTTTGTACATACCTTATTAACGGCCGATGAATGCGATGATATTAAATCATCGTACCGTTTCCTAAGGGCATCGTACTCATCTTTAACGGCTTCATATTTTCGAAGCGCAGATAGATAGTGCTGATTCATAGTGTCACTATTACTAGCATCAGAAACGAGAACTTCTTGATTTTGACACCTTAATTCAGACACTTCCTTTTGCAACGCTTGGACTTCCCGATCTAGGCGTTGCTTGTCATTTACTAAATCTCCATATTTGCCCCGCAGTGCGGAACTTTCTTGAGACGTTGCCTCTAATTGATTCATGACTGCTATATGCTGTCCCCTGTAGTATTCCAATTCCTTCATAGTATGTTCACACCTGCATTTTAAAGTACTTCATTAAATAAATGTATAATTATTTAAATTATATTTGCTTTGTACAAAACATCAAACACAATATCACAAACAATTAAGCAATACCACATTAAACAAAACCAAGACAAACCGTCTTATAGTATCGGAGTGCTTATGCCTAAGTAGCTGAAGCTGATGCATGGCTTGATCACATTGAGCTTGCAAACCATCATAATCACTACGACATTCAGGCCCACCAACAGGACTGCCAACACTGCCATAGCCTCCACTATCTCTTTCTGCATGCCATACACCCAAGTTATATCCAATAATGCAAATTGCAAAACAATAGATACAATGCAATTAAATATAATTTGTGTATTTCTACATATAAAAGTAATATCAGTGCAACAAAGTGTGCATTAAATTGAAAATAGCTTATATTAAATGCTTTTGTGTCAAAATTTATTGTATATAAGGATATAATTTTAATTTGCTTCACATAAAGGTATAATTTGGATTAAACACACATCTTAACAGAATACATAGAAAGATAGTAATATAACTTGAATACTACAGTAAATGAATAATTTGCTCATTTTAGATAAATTCTCTTGATACAAAATAATTTGTTACACAACACAATTTGATTGACATTAATTTGTACTTTCTTCACATATTAATCTTACCCATATTGAGTGCTCCATCTGCAAAAAAACAATGAATAAAAATGTAAGTAATTGTAAGTATAATATATGATCCACTATAAATATAAAAGTGAAATGACTATATTTATACAAGTATACACTATGTTGTTACAATTGGTAGAACAATATAATCAGCGGTCTAGCTAGCTTTCACCAGGAAAGAAACTCTATGTCACGCATGTAAGCATCATGATTCACTGTTTTTTGCAAGGTGAAATTATAAATACTCTTTAAGTATCACACACCTACAACTACAATGCTCCATTTATTCAAGAACTATAAAACTATGTATTTAAATTATACATTACATTATTTGTCCAAAATAAAATTTGATACTACTTTCTGGCAATGAATTTTTGTAAAATGATATAAATATATCAAATATTATATTATATGAATGTTTACATAAGACTGTCTTTTTTCCATATTTAGATATGGATAGAATATTGTTGCTTCCATTATTGTTTCTTTTGCTGTAGAGTTTAAAATTAAAATAAATCATTTTTTAATAGCATTGAAATTATCAGATCAAACTTTCCATTTAAATCTGTACCTATAAGAGTGGACAACTAATACAAACATATATTAACATGTAACATAGAAAACTAAAAACTATACTTACCACTACTTCCAGCACTATCCAAGGAAGATGCACCAGAAGCCATACTCTTGATTCATCGAGGATCTACCACAAATATTTCTCTAGCAAGGTACGTGCTAGGTATTGCCTGGAAAGTATCCATGCGCTGTACTTCACGGAAGAGTGAACCCTTTGTGAATTACTAAGAAGTAGCCTTCGGGATGACATTATGGCTATGGTCTAAACGGTGCATGGCTCTCATCAGAGGGATGCAACAGTGCACCTGGCACACATACACACAGAGTAGCTCTTACTCCAATACAGACACGTGCCTGGTAATATCGAGACTTTTCATGCATCACTTTTTTCCGCGCGGTTACTGATACGGGAGAAACAACGGGTAGACGTATGTTTTCTGAATGGACGTAATAAATTAATCTACGTTTTGCTGATGTGTCTCAATCTTTTGAGACCGCGTCGTATCCGTTTCTTTTTTTCCTGTCAACTGCGAGGTTATTGATTCTCGTACGCAAGCGAGTCCAGACAAGTATCGATCACCGGCTAGCTCATATCTAACAAACTGAAAACTTGTTATCACTGTAGAAAAAAAAGGAGCCAACAAGCCTTTCAGCAGTAATCTCGATCGCGCACCTCTTCAGATAATCCATTAAGCCGCTCGACAACACTAAAATCGACACAATTTTCACTGATTTCGACTGTTCAGATCGCTACAAACTGCGCACCGTTCATCCCAAAGCGACTAATGTCCTGATATTAACGATAATTGATCGCTCACCTGCTACACCAACGAACCTGACAATTAGCCATTTTCATTCCGCCACTACAGTCTGTTTCGCATTGTCGATAATAAACATACTTTGTGGACGAGCTTGTTACTTGTGGCGCTAGTATCCACATGAAATCAGTCGATTATGTCGTTTAAAAAGGCTCATTCTAGAATACTCATTCTATTAATGCATTCCTAAATAATTTTATTCAAGACATGCAATATGTTGTCGTATTTTATTCATTTTATTCACGAAATGATTAATTCATTTATATAAAATATCACTTTTATTATACCACTATTGTTGTTGTTAAAACTAAGTTATCTTAGGAGAGAAAATTTTTATTTTCATGTATTCACTTATAATTAGAAGAAAAATAAATATCTATGTATTATTTTGAGATTTTGAAAATATAACTAATTAAAAAAAATTTTTTAGCAAAATTAATATGAAATTAATTAATTAATACGAATTTCAGATGTTATATATTTAAAGCAATACATATATGATAATATTTACTCCGATATCAATAAAATGGAATTTGTAAAATATGTATGTATATACATACTTACATACATAGTTACTGTATAACACCATATTAACCATCGATCACCTCATTTTCTTCTGTAGCACATTCTCAGCCGAAAGAAAGAATTGCGACGTCGATTATTGTATGCAGAAAAGCATCAGTGACAAAAAGGAGATACAAAAGCTACTGAGATTTTAAAAAAATACAACCTATCTTCTTCAAAAACTATAAATATTGTCTCTATAGATTAAGTGGTTGATATGACTTGAAATAAATAAATGACAGAAAATTAATTAAAAAACCGTATAAAAATAACTTTCTAATTATTTAAATATGTTTTATCATAACAAAAATATCAAAAACGATTGCAAAATTTTAATTAAATTTATCGGCAAAAATTATATTTATCGGTTTTATATTCTACTAAAATATTTTATCTATTTTTATATGATAACGATAACTGATAGAAAATCAGTAATAGATATATTTAATCCTATATTAAGAAGTATTTTATATACATGTAATAATTACAAACAATTGGTTTAAATTATTTTATTTATTGGCGAACATCATTACCACTGATTTTCAAGTTGACAGTTGTGCATAGAAAAGAAAAAAATATTATGCGAATACTTACACCAGTCATAAGAAATATATACTTTCGTGTCATAGTGTCAGAGAATAATAGTATTCGCAGTTTTGTTAGATAGATTTGGGCGATTAATATTAAATACAAAATATATATTTATAGCAGTAATATTTTATCTCTCTCTCGTTCGCACTCACACTCTCTCTCGTAATATAATAACACATATCTCTTTGTAATATAGATAATCTTTCTTTGATTTTGCAAGGCCAGCATAGAAATCACACTAGAGAATGGTAAACACAGTTTTTTTCCTAAATTTTAGACAAAGAGACGCTCTCATCAGATGACCCATTATTTAAACGCAATTCACGTTATGTACATACATTTGTAAAAGTAATCTCGATTAATTCCGAGCTCTTCATACGTAAATATCAAATTTAATACGCAGTAATAAAAGTTTTTGAGCACTGATCTTTAACAGTGAAATACATTCTATTAAAATCGCTTTTATGTCCTGCAGCTTCAGATTTATTTATCGTATGTATATGCGTATGTATGTGCGTGCTTTCTTCAAATTATTGAATGTTTATGGTTTATAAAGAGATATTCTAAGATTCAAAATAATTGTAATGCACAGTTTCTGATATTTGAGATGTTTTGAATATTTTGTTCTATAAATTTCACAAAACCAAATATTCGGCTGACCTACTTCACGCTCATTCTAAAAGAACTTTGTAAAAATACATTGATCGTAAACCGTATAAAATATACCATGTGTGCTCATCTTTACGACAGTTAAAAATAGTACTACTGGAAAGTGTTCGCAGCGATTGCTATTTCTTGTGTATCTTTTTGGAAGCTTCATTTTCCTGAAGATCTCAGCCGGCATTACAAAGATCATCATTTCAAGTAAATTCGAACGTAAATCATCATAAAATGTTTGGAGACGTAGTTTGCTCTTTATAGTGACGATTCGTCGATGAGAAATCTTCATTTATATACCACGGTTCTCTTACATATGGGATAGAGATTTTCATGGATAGAAGTTTTCCGAGATAAGCAATGCAAGTAATTGAAAAAATCGTATCGTACCGCGTAAATTGCAAACCAGAAATTTCGTTTAAAATGGAAAAATGTTATACACTCCAAAACGACATTATACAGGCAGTGATAATCGTAATATGTCTGCAAAGTATTTGTAAAGACATACAAAGATTCATTGAAATTCAGAAGAAAACTTGTACTTGTAGAAAAAACGTTTGCTTGAGGAAAGTATATGCTATTTTTATATGCAGGTTTTAGAGGCAAATATTGTATGAAAAGGAATGTAGAAAACTAAGAGAAGTAGATTTTACTATGATAAACTTTGGTATTATATATGAGTGAACTTTCATGTCCCTCTGTCCTTTCTTTCACAACACCCTCGATCTTTCTGTGTAGAAAGATAGTCAATTATTTACAAAAGAAGAAAGAATGCTATAAAGTAAAACAAGATTAATAGTAATAATAATAATAATAATAATAATAATAATAATAATAATAATAATAATAATAATAATAATAATAATAATGCAATAATAATAATGCAATAATAATAATAATAATAATAATAATAATAATAATAATTAATAATAATAATAATAATAATAATAAATCATACTAATAATAATAATAATTAATAATAATAATAATAATAATAATAATAATAATAATAATAATAATAATAATAATAATAATAATAATAATAATAATAATAATAATAATAAATCATACTAATACCATTGGTGAAAGATAATGAAGAAAAGGGTGCATAACTAAGCAAATGAAATACACTTAGTTTACTTTGCGTATTTTAACAATGAATGATACGTGTCTTACTCGCATGTTACTGACACATCGATACATCATGTGTTATTAAACAATTTGGTGCATTTAAATCATTATAACCGTTAAAACGGCTAGAAAACCTAATCTTATTCTAAGCCGGCTAATGATGCCGTAAGATTAACTAACGAGGTGTTCTCATGTTTCCTAAAGTTGTTTTGAACTAATACTAAAAAACTAGTAATGGTTTCGGTAAATTCACCGCGACGAATACTGCAACTAGCGATACATATCCTTGTTTCAATGTGAGACGTCAGGAATATATCGATAAAACACATATTTCTATAGCCCATAAGCGTGTGGACACTTATACTTAAGATCGTTTTATGGGACAATACGCAGTTGTCTCATTTGAAGACGGTACGAGAACTGTAACTGCTGCTTTATATATACATATATATATATATATGTTATATATATGTATATATATCATATATCATATATATTATATATATCGATTTCGATTTATGCACATTTAATTATTACAGATAAAATATGTTATATTAATTTCTGTATATTTACTCTTGATTTCAGAAACTAAGTCTAAAGGCCATTTTACTTTTTATTCTAATCTATCTATTATATAATGACAAGATGTACCTACTTTTTTAAACATTCCTATTGATATTTATGTGTTGCGTGTGCATGTGTGATCATTTATTTGTATCTATATTGACTATTAGAGATTAACTTACATCTACTAATAAATTAATAGATAAATAATATTGTTAAAAGTCAAACAAATATTTCTACAAGTAACAATTAGCGTCTACATTGCTAATATTTCGAAAGACGCATCACTATAGTTATATCGCAAAACATTTCCTCTAAATATTCTTCACTGACCCGTCCTTTTGTAATATACAGCGTTTGTATCAATTTCTACCTAAAGAAGTTCAACCACAATGTTACAACATAACATAAAGCATTTCTCAATTGCGAGTTTCAAACTCTTTGCAAACTACTTCGGAAAAATTTCTTTAGAAGAAGCAATTCCGAAAAAGTACGATGTATAGAGTTTTCAACTACTGCACCTAACTAATTATTAAAATCTAATAATTGCAACGGGAAGTTTTATTCGCCGACAAAGGCATATTAAACGTATCTCAAGGAGATCTTTAAACGGTAGACGTTTGCTGATTATTGTTATCCAATGGAATACTCGTCGAACATTCTTTCAACATTGCTCGCAATCGAAGAATTTCTTTTGAAGCAGCTGCAAGGTCGGATTGCAACTGAAGTTCCTTTTCTCGTAGACGTTTTATATCACGTTGGCAAGTCTATAAAATAAAATTATACTTAAATCATCGCAAAAAAAACATAGAAAATTTCATATCTTTACATACGTACCACATTTTGCCTCAGTAAATCTAACTTATCGCATTTAAGCCTAGTGACTTCCATTCGTAAATTTTCATTTTCTAAAACGCCATCCTTAGTGGTACATCTTGCTGTATCATGAGTTTCAGCTGAACTCATTGATTCGAGGCCTGTATCGCTGTCGGGATATACAGCTTGGTCTAGCTCCAGCTCGCTATTTAATGAGCTATCGTCACTTTCCGAAATAACACGCTGTGTTGTTTCTGTTTTCTCGGATCGCTCTTGTTTTCGTAAATTTTCGTGAGTCAGTCTTTGAACAGACGATACAGAAGTTTTGTCCACCAACGTCGTGTCATTGCTAGCACAAATTGAAGTAGTGGATTCTCTACGATCAACTTCATCTTGTTGTAAGGTAGCCAAACTACTATCTTGATTGTCTGTATTGGATAAACTACTGTCCTGACTTCCTAAGCTAGGGCTTCCACGTTCTGAATCTCTTCTAAGGGTTAAATCCGGAGAACCTAAGGGACTCGAAGGTTCTACCGAACGTTTGCTACTAATTTTCGTGGTCGATTGTCGATTGCTCGGTGGACTAGGCTCTGACTGGCCCTTTTTCGATAATTGTTGTGGTACGCTCTCCGTCGAGGCATTTCTAACACGCGATATCAGCGCCTTTCGAACGGTATCAATAAATCTAGAACCACTTCCACCGCTACCAGATCCTGACGCATCACTTGCTGTTGGACTTACTGGGCAATTTCCTCCAAACCCCATACCGGTAGCTCCTAAGCCGATCGCTCCACCGAGAAATTCCGCAGTCTTTGCTTGTAATTCTTCCGTTAAAGATTCTAACAGAGCTGACCTCGTTCTTAGCTGTATGTTGAAAAATTCTATTATTAGTGTTTGATTTTCACTATTTAATAATTTATAGCTATTATCAAAGCTATTTTTTTTATATTATCATAATTATTCTACTATGGCTAAGAATATACTTAATAATTTTGTAAACGTGTGATAATTACCTCAAGTTTTGAAAATTTCTCAGCTTTATACGCCGCATTCTCAGCGTTCACTAATTTCGTCAAAAGGAATTCCTTGAAATCGACTCCCCGCAAAAATACAGCTGGTGTTGGCAAAGCTGGACCAAACCAGGGAACATCGTTTCGTGCCGTTATACTGACCTTGTACCTACATACAGAATTCAAATGAGTGTCTACAAATTATTTATCACGACAAAAATTTAAAATATGAACGTGTTAGAACTTTGATTAATACTAGATTATTAGATTAATACTTTATTAATTGATAAAAAAGAAAACCTATCTTCTGTACCTGAGAAAACGCAACATTTAGCGAACTAATTTAACCGGATGTTTGTTCAAAGTTAGGAATAGCGATTTCGTAACTGACGCACCCGGACTTTATACGACCTTACTACATAGACATGGTTCATACAAATCTAAGAATATACCTTGTATTAGGAGTGCAGGGGTCGACGACTTGTACCACGATGAATGCATGTAAGAAGTGACTGGCGATCATATCTGGACTGAAAGGGGTTGGCTCCTCTTGGAATATTATCGCGACGATGTCATTGCCGATGTGTCTTTTACGCTGCAATTGCTGAGAGTCTCCTGGACTGTATGGCAACAGAGAAGCCACATGAAACAGCACTTCTCGACCTCGAAATACTTCGTATACCGCGGAATCTCCGGTCTGTCCATGTCGAGTATCCAAACCTCCGCGGTATCTATAAACAGTGATACACATATTTGACCATACAGTAACGTCATTGCTTTCAAAAGAGGCGAAAAATAAAATTAAGGACTGATATTAGACTATATATATAATATGGTGATTATTACCTATATATAATATTTAATTTTATACCAGAATTACATTTTTAATTAGTGAATTTCTTGTTAAAGTGAAAATATTTTTTAGTGAAGTGAATTCTTCAGTAGATGTAAAATTACGGGATATTTAATTCCAAATTTCATTAAATTCACTAAATTTGTTAAATGGGAAACAAAATACGTAATGATAATTATTAGAAATGTTAACTCTCAATGTGTAACTAGGACACTAATAGTAGAATATAGTTTCTTTAAAAGTATTGTTCGAGCTTGTTTTGAAACTAAATCAAAATGGATTGCATTATTACTATTTAAATATAAAAAAGATTTTGAAACTTTTGTGTCGATGTATTTTTAAAAATTATTTATGCAAACATTACATAATGTTACCCAACTTATATACAGTAACAGATTTTGTATCGCAATTTTTCATTCGGGCTGCGTTTGTAGTAATAGTGTCTACATTTATTCTATACATTATATATATATATTTTACAACTGGGTACGATATATGTCTTAAGAATAATACATTTTTTCTTTCTCAATATACAAGATGCAAAGTAACGAAACAAGTAGAAATAGAAATATATAAAACATTACAAAATTTATCAAATTCATAGATAGTCTTATTTCGGTTTTTTTAAAAATATGTCTAAGTTAAGATCTTCGTTTTAATAAATACATAATAATAAATATAATTCTTTATTAATAATAAATAATAATTTTATTTAATAATATAATATAATAATAAAAATAATAAAATAAGATAAAATAATAATATTTTATAATAATAATTTTTTATGATAAATCATATATAAATCATAGAAAAAGACGTTATTAAATATATAATGCAAGAAAATAAAATTCTATGTCTAGACATATGTACACATAGCGACTAAAGCTTGATTACTATACTACCCTCTTACATAATAATTATGTATCTATTAGTAATATTACGAAATGTTTTATGATTATGTACCTTGTCAATATATCAAATAGTCTGATTGAAAATCGGTCTATTACCGATAGCACATGCAACACAAAACGTGTTAACCATATAAAACATTTTATAAAAATATAGGTTCTTATATTAAATAAATAAGTTTTTTTTATTTGTCAGCCATAAAATCGCATAATTTCATATTAAACAATGTATGCATTACCGCTCAGAAGTATCCGGATACATTGATCAATTTGTCTTAATAGTAGTGAATTTTACCGAAGTCTAGAAGTTAATGATGGATTAGTAACTGGAAGTAACATTTGATACCTTTTTACGGAATCATTGAAATACCTCTTAGAACACAACAATAATATATTTTATTATTTAATGTATACAATACGATTACGTGCATTTACTATTTAAATATCATTGAAATTATTAAATATCATTGATATTATTAACATTGACAGTGTATCAGTTTAGGTATTTAGAAGATCCTTATTAATCTGACTTCTAATTTAGAAATTAAAAGATCTATGGACAAAAAGCATGTTAAATAATAAAATAGTTCTATAAGGTTTGTCAATTATAAATACCGATCTTATTGCATATTGTCCTTTAAGAACTAATTTAATGATTAGAAAGGACTATAATGATTATAAGGAATAAAATCGTTGCAGTTTGGATTATCCATAATTATATAAATGACATACATCACGTAGAAAATAAACAAGTGTCCAGATACTTTTGAGCGGTTGTGTATGGGTATTTATTATTTTGTGTGTTATGCTATTTTTGAAAATATTTTTAATCAAATATCTTGTAACAAATGCTACCAACCCTTTGTGATCTTTCAAGTCGATTTTCTGACCCAATAAGTCAAGAAACTCTTGGAAAGCTGGTGTAATTTGTCTATTTCCAAAGAGTTGTTCTTCGGTAACTTGGCCGGCACGTTGGTGAAGAACACCGAATTTAAACCTCGATACCAAGGCATGTTCGTCATACCGTGCTATCAGTGTACCAGCACCGGAACAGACAACCGGCATCAGCGTGCTCACGTTCAGGGATTCGTTGATCGCCTGTAAAAAGAAACTACGTCATGCTCCACCGTGCTGATAGATTACGGTCTTTTTCTTTTACTTTGGGAATGTACATATTTGCAATCATTTCTTCGCATGGAATTATAAATAAATCTGTTAACATTATATCTTGAAACTTTAAGTAATTTCAAGAGAAAGTTCGAAAGAAAAATAAAAAATAATTTGTACCGGACTTTTCATGTGATACATGTGGCAATGATTCAGCTTATGATTAAAAGTTAGCATCTGGTTCTCTTTTATTGACCATGACAGTTTTAAGCAAAATCGTTGATAGTATTAAACCGTTTTATTCAAGACTTATCTGCTGTGCATTCCAGTCCTATGCATTGGCGTGAAATAGTTAACAGATAGAATTTTAAACCTTTGCATATGTTATTAATAGAAATGATATAGTAACTTGCAAAAAATTGGAAATCTAAAAATAAATAATATAAAATTAACGGATTCTCTATTTAAATCTGTTTAATTGAAATGGAATTTATAAAGTATCTATGTAAAATCGAAAAGTTAATTTTAATCTAATGAAAATATAGATCATCTAGAAATTAATATAGTAAACATTGATTAATAAATCACCGATATAATAATATTTAATATGTTAGAGATATTTTTATATTAAAAAGATTAAACAAAACTAAATTAAAATTTTTTTGTATTAAAAAATCAAACAAAAATGGGTACCTAACATATTTATTTTCCCAACCAACTTTTATTAAAATTACAAGCAAATAACATTGAATTCACAACTTGAGTGTTACTTCTTTTTTCAAAACGAAAGAAGCTTTCGCAACACTTGCTCATATGAAATGTAAATTTATGAAAAATCATTTGAATTGAAAATAAGCAACAAAATTATAAACAGTAACATTTTTCAAGCGATATGCATAAAATATGTACATATATGTACATATTTGCATAATGTAACATACAGCCTTGCAAATCTCGACGATTGTTGCAAATACCAGGAAGCAGAGACTGGAATTGCTACTTTATGGGTTCAAATTAAGGACAATTAGAAGCCTACAATTAAAACGCAGATTCGAATCAAGTTCTTGCAGTAAACTATTGAAACATTTATAAACAATTTCTATCGTAAAAAAGAAAAGAGATTTTTAAAATTCATAAGAAACATTATTATACTGCATTAAACAATCTTTCCATTACTATATGAAAATCTACTTTCAAAATGTTTATTAAGATATATATATATATATCTTAATATATATATATAATATATATATAATATATAATACATATATATATATATATATACAAGACCTGTTGCATTATTGATGTGACAATAAATAATAATATAAATTTATATATATATATGTGTTATTACAATAATAAAGTTTCTTTCAGCTTTTCATACTTTTCTGATTGCGTCAATTCTCAAAGTGAATTTACTGTCTGGATGCGTCAGCTTCTGTTTCAGTTTTAACGATTTTCAAAACAACAACTGTTTGAAAGTTTAAAACCCATAAACCCCTGTCTGAAATTTTCCATGATCAATTTATAAAACAGTTTTAAAATACCTCTAATTTCAATTCCTTATTTTCTTTGGAACTGGCACTAGTCCAAGTACATAATCATGAGAAAAGAAAATGCCAGACACACTGCTGTCGAATTAGTATCTGATTATCCTCACAGATAAAAACAAAAGCATTGTGTTCGAAAAATTAAATAATGCAAATTTCTTTTTGCTGTTGATAAAAATTTTTCAGATTAAACAGCTTGCAATTGATAATTGATAATTTGATAATTGCAAATGATATATATTTATCATACAGAGTAATGTAAAAGCATGCTTAATATTTTTTTTATTTGTACGTTCATGTGATTAATAAATTATATGTATTAGAAATTCTGTCATACATAATTATTGTCCTTCTTTATTCGTAAAAAATGAATGTTACAAATTTATTCGACCTGAAAACTCACTTGTTTCGATATCGATATGCAAAATGAGTTTCCTTAAATCTCATCTTATCACTTTTGTTATAATCTTTATAAATTTTTATTACAAAGTTTATTTGCAATTTTCAAAGATATTCCGATATGTTCATTAATAATTTCCTACGCATTTTATACATACTTTTTAAAAATATATTATGTAGAATGTTAAAACAATATCTATCTTATTACTCATAATAATCGCTTACTGTCAGCATTTCTCTCGGTTACTTGACCTTCCATCACAGGCTCCTAATCACGAAAGGGTAAATAGTGCAATTTATCTGCTCGATAGATTCTAACAAGCGTAGGGAAACTCTGTATAATGGTAAATACTCTAAAAGGAGAAATTCGCGCTCGGTGAAAGCATTAGACCAAAAGGGGTATTCGAAATTCCGAGTTTCGCTAAGGAGCGGGTTGCTAAAAAGAGATGAGAGACTTCACCTTGACCATTTTCGCAGGTGATGGATTCGGGCCGAGATTCGCGGCCGGTACCAATTCGTGAGTCGAACCCGCTCGCAATCGCAACAAGACTCTCCAATGCTCCTGTCCAGCAACCGTCTCGGCCTTCACCGAGACGAGGACCGGCCCGTTCTCTCCGTCCCTTCCCACCAGATTCACGTGCTCCTGTAAAAGAAAAAAGTTCAAGTTGGTTGAAACGAAGCGGGTCTTTTTACGATCGAGGCCGACCATCGAAAGTCGCAGCAACTCGTGCGAAATGCACCAACCGCTGCTTTTGTCGGCCGGCTTTGATGCCCTTCTACGCCGAGTACATACACGGTGAAAGGTGCAACATTTTCGTGGTGGCCCAAACGGCGCACTTAAGGGTGCACGTGTCTTGAAAAGTCAAGAGAGTTACGATCAACGTATCGATTCCTTCACTTCGCTTCGGTATCCTTATATAAAAGATTCTGCGACACCGTGAAAAGCATGGTACGATATATGAAGAACAGAAGAGAAAAACATAGAAAAATGATAATACAGAAAGATATATAAAATATCGAGAGCACAGTACTCATTATGATATTTAGTAGATATTTGAAGCCAATATTTATCTAAGCTTCTACTTCAGCGTTCAAAGAAATAAAATTTCGCATAGAAAAATGCGGTCATTACACAATATTTTAGTATGACATAATTCAAAATGAAAACAACGTGTGACGTTCAAAAGGGAAAGTTTTTTTAAAAATAGATAAGTGGATGATGTTTTTTAGAAGCTAAACTAAAAATAAACAATGTTTTAAACATTTTTAAGGGGATTATAAACACACGTTTAGCTCCAAAATTAAATAGAAAATCAATTTTGATGACATAGGATTGATATTAAATTTTAAAACTGCGTCTCTGTCGAAAATGGGAAATTTGATTTATCATGTCTTCCCTCTAGCCTTCGCATGCATTTATTAAAAGTATAAAGAGCGTTTGCAATTGTCAAGATTTTGAAGTAGATGTTATAAACAAAAATTAGTCAGTACTTTTCCTTTAATAAAAACTCAGGCTCGCCTTTACTTTTTAAATGGTAGCACGCAATTCTTTTATCCAGTATTGTAGGTTGCATCGTTATAAATTTAGCAATGTCTTATGTTTCTTTTAGAGTACTTTGACGAGGAAGGCATTTTGAAATATAATAAAACTCCTTACTAAGACGTAAGTCACATATGAACTTATAAGATATCAAATGCATTGAGAGAGACAGAGAGAGATAAGAAACCTTAAGGAACCTTATATTTTCAAATGATCTTCTAAGCAGCTTATTCAAAGAAAGCGACTAAATGAGGCATCCGTGAAATTAGCCTGATATTATCTAAAAGAAGCCATACATATTTGACTCCCCATTGAACAAATTTGATGGTATTATAGTATTTTGATTTATTGTTGATTATAATATATATTTGTTAGATTACTGATTGAAAAAGCGTAGTGACTGTTACAAAATAAACACACTATATACAATGATCTGGCAATAAACCGATCAACTTCTTCAGCATATTTCAGAAACCATTCTAAACAAAAAATATTATATAAGCAATGAATCCTCTAGCGGGTTATGATTCAAAATACTAATATGTACTGTTTACATACTACTTTGAAATCGTTGTACTATCCTTGTAATATCCTCATTCTGATTGAAATGAGCTATTTCCTAGAGTATTTATAGTTTGTATTGATAAGAGTAAAACATTGGTTTAGTTGATGACATCCAGTTAGAAGACAATGACGTTAACACATAATAGCATTGCTTTGTTAGGGCTTGTTGCTTGATGGATAGGCAGCGGCCGAGCTGAAACATAACTCCCACGGTTAACTATCCTATTCTTCTTAAATTTTTTTGTGATGATGCAAGATATTTTTATATTATACGAAGTTTGGATTATCTTTATTGAGTTACTTTGATAATTGAAAAGGATGATATTTGACAACCAGCGTGGAATAATTAAATCAACGTATATCGCGACAGAAAAATAAAAGACGATCAGTTTTTATTGATATTCCGGATATTGATTAAAGAAAAAATATTAATTATAGAATAGTCAGACGTTACTTTTACCGTTACCGAAACTTTTTACAA
Organism: Bombus bifarius; assembly: GCF_011952205.1. Classification (NCBI taxonomy): domain Eukaryota; kingdom Metazoa; phylum Arthropoda; class Insecta; order Hymenoptera; family Apidae; genus Bombus; species Bombus bifarius. The sequence continues at coordinate 1,394,664 of NW_022884399.1, forward strand.
AGTGGACTGAATTATCTGAATAATTATTGCGTAGTTATATATTGTAAATAAGAGGAATATGAATGAAAACGAGGTTCGATCCCGAATGTTTTTAAATATAACATATGTATAATATGTAACTGGTAATTTGTTAAACACGTGCAGCATTTTTTGACCAAAATAGTCCGGTTAAGAAAGAGAGTATATCTGCAAAATTTTTCAATGATAGTGTAAAATTTAAAGAAGCGTAGAAATTAATGATTGATAAAATATTATTCGACGAGCATTTACATATATTATAAGAGAAGAAGTAGGAATTCTAATAACTCAAGACGTAATTATGTGCTTGGATATATAAGATGTATGTTAGATGATATGATGCACCGTGTGTTTTGCGTTACATAATATGCACTACGGCGTAACACGTTGCAGTATCTCATTATCGTACGTTAGGGTAGCGCGTTACATTATATTACAGCACTTGAAGAGATACCTATGTCACTGTATCACGAGATAATAGAACCTATTAATAAAGATAGACTAATTAATTCTCTATATTCTCATATAGCTTAAGACCTATATTTTTTATATACTGTTTTGTCTATTCACTATTATACCACTATATTTTAATATTATATTATTATATTGTTAAAAAGAGATCTGTTTATAGCAATTATTAGTTTCTAGCTTTTCATATTAAATGGAGGAATTGTAAGATTAAATTATAAATTGAACTTCCTCAATTGAACTACTCAATTTCTAATTGAACTTACTCAATTTAATGGTATACTATTCATTTCTGGTTTATTTACATTATTAGTATACTACCATAAATTAATGTAAGTAATGTAATTAATGTAATTTATTTCTTGTATCTTCAAGTATCCTGGCCCTACTTTCGACTGTCTTCAAAAATGTATCAGCTATAGTACTTTTGGTTATCAGTTGGTAAGTTATAATGAAATATATTAACAACATCTATTTATATTATCTCTTAACTGGTATGATACCAGTTAAGGTTGAATCATTGGAGACCATAATAATTTAGGGTTAGATTACTTAATTTTTGAATTTTTAATTAAACTAATATATTAGTATTGATCTCTACCACAGAGAATGTAAGATACAAAATCAAATTCAATATCCTACATTTCCATACTCTAATGTAAATTATGATAATCATCTATAATTCAATAATACTATTTGAGGATTACATGTATATTTGGAAAATCATTATCGATATGATAGTTACAGTTCTACGAGATGAAACCAGCATAGTTCATAAACTATTGTTTAATTTTATTATAGTAACAATTAAAAAATAAAAATCAACTAACCAAAATTCAAAGCAAATGAATCTAGAAAAAACAATAATAGTGATAATCTTCGTGCATGTCGTCACCAAAAATATAGCGTGAGTTGCTTGAGTGAAGATTGAGTATAGTGTATAAGATGTGGTGGATAAGCACACAAAGGGTACACCATCTGGAGATTCCAATAAACTAATAATTCTCAATGTTACCCTTGTCAGTTTAGATATCGTGCAGTGTATAGGGCTTTACTCAGTCCACGTGGCAAAATCAGTAAAAAAAAAGATTTCCTTTTATCGTCCATTTTTCTTTTTTATTTTTATTAAGCCTTTTAAATCATTTTTAAATATTAGTTTTGTTATTTGATATTCATTATAAAAAATTTGGTAAATATAATTTATCTCATAAAGTGTGAAGTTATAAACATATATAGAACCTTAAATATATTGTATTTTGTATATTTTCTTATTTTCTTCTGTATACCTTACACTGTATACAGTTTCTCATAATTCCTTGTTATAATTTCTGTTATATCGTATAATCGATATTTTTCTCATGTATCTTAAACAGCAGATTGACATACAATGCATTATATTGAATAATGTACATAAGAAAGTACTAACATCAGAATCTCATGGGAGATCTAAAAACTTAAAAGGAAAAAACGATTCTTGAACCAATATTAGCTATTGTGATAGAAGACATCAAACAGGTTATTTTCCAAGTGAAATTCTATTTAATTTCTAAACAAAGACCTGCTGCATTGATGTACGTTTTGAAAAGATGTCTCACGACTTCGAATTTTTTCCTAAGACCGATTTGCGACTCATGAAAGCGTTTCACCGTAAATATATTGTGTACTCTTGCAACGAGAACAGGATGCGTGCACGCATGCACGCACAATGAGCCCACAAATCTACGCAGTGACGCAACCATCAAGGAACTCCTATTGCATGTATAAAACGACAAAAATACTTAGTTACTTATACGTAATTCGATCCAGTCGTCACTCGTGATTACTTTGCATAGAATATTCGAAGAATTCATAATTTTAATTCGGACGCACGTCTAATCAGATATCTAGTGTCGGAAATATTTGATAACAGAATGCAACCCATTAATTTTATGTGTATTATATCATAATAAATATTAAATATTAATAAAAATAGTTTCATAAGTATCGTTAATCCTTTATAAGCAGAAGTTTGTTTGCTTACAAAGAAAGAGATTGTAATTGGCTAGGAGATTATGCATGTTTATGTATTTATTAGAAACTTAAGAGGGATGCGACATGATATTATAATATTGTAATGTGGTAAGTAAGAAATACATTTTTATTTATGTTCTTTTGCTTTGGTTGCCCCTCACGAAAATACAAATTTGCACAAATGTACACAATCTGTTGATTAACGATTTTTAAACAAATTTGAAATTTAGATACCAATAAATAAATCGTTTAACGCTAATATGTTATATTAATGAAATAGGATAATATCTATATAGATGAAATAAAATAAAATTATTAAAATACATATGGATATATACATGTAGTTAGCGTTACAAAATCAAATCATACAGCTACTATAGCATCGTTCATAGATTGTTATGTATTTAAAATATTTTAGGAATTTTGACAAAAATGTCTTTATATTAAATTATATTCCAATTCTATAGAATATCTGTCTTTCATTCATAAATTTATTTATATTTATTTGCAATATAAATTTGTATTATAATAGCTATAAAATCAATAATTTAGAAAAAATAATGTCAAAGGAAAGAGAGAGTAATCATAATGCACAAAAAATAAGATAATATAATGAAACATACCGTATGAATATTAATTAAATACAATTATACATAATTGCTTGTTTGTATTTCTATAATTTTCTATATAAATGTAATAGGTACTGTAGGCGAGATACTAAAGATAATTGTAAACTTTACTATTGTGTAATTGTTATACAAACAGCAATAAAATAAATTTCTATATTAAAATGTGTGAAGTTTACAAAGATGGAGTTATATTTAAGAATAATTAAGCGGTTGTTGAGAAAAGCTTTTATGTTCAAACATGGAACTACTGATAACACTATCTTTAGCCACGATAATATCGACGGGGTACTGCGTTTCCTTTTTCACATAATTAACTGTATTCAATCGAATTCTATTGACACTCACCTGTATGTTTCTTTCGTTTCTGTTATTTTTAGGAATTTTATTACGCAGATAGAGAACGAATTTGATATCAAAAGACAGAATAAAAAAGAACAATAATCGACTTTTGAGGGAATTAATTTTCATCCACATCAAAATATTACATAGTTTGATTTCTATAAATAAAATTCAAGATTAACTATTTAGTTGAACATTTCTATTTATATGATATTTCTTTGCAAATTTGATCGTTTATAGAATGTAAAGAAATTTTGTGGTAAGAACAACATTAGTTCTATTTCTGCAATTGCTTCGTATCATATTTTGCATAATATTTTACAAAGAAACAGTAACAAATAATTTTTATACAGCGCAAATTATACTTAAGGGTTAGATTAGCAAACATGTTCGTCAATAAATTATTTCACAAACTTCATTCCTTCCTTCATTTTCAGATCTTATCACAAATGTTACTTGTAACAAATATATGACCATTCCTCTCTCCGGTGATTTTTCAATCTCTACATGAGCGACATATAAATATAAACAATGCGTTAATGAACTTGAATGACTAATACATTGTTTGAATGTATTACTGTGAATGTGTATTACTGTGTATTTACACCATTTAAGTATGTTAAGGGCATCTCTTGTGTTTGAATGATATCTACTAATGAATGTTGGAGAATTTCTGTGTTTGATGTTTACTCTTCGAGAGTTGGAAAATGTCTGCTTATGTCTTTTACTGGGAGAGTCCGAACCTTGCTTTGTATATTCAGGATGCGTGCTGATTGATTGTCGTTAAAAATGTAATTTTCCAATCAATAGCACCCTAAGTGACGTGATCGCTCTCCACGTGTTCTTACTACGCCGTCTTCTACTATGTGTGGAGCTTTATCTAAACTAACGCAAGACGTTCAGTTTTTCAGAAAGGTTCCCGGTCAGAAACTTCAGCAACTGCTACTGTTATGTATAAGTACATATGTGTTTCTAAATTTCCCTCCGGAAATACCAAGTATATAACACATCCCTTACTACTCAGTACGAAAGAAACTAACGATAAGATTCTAAAGAATATGCGGTTTATTACTCTATAATATATGCATATATTAAGATTAAACTAAAAAATGAGCATTTTTTACGAGCACGCTACAGTATTTACTAACGAGACTTCACGTGCTTCTTTCGTGTGTTCCGGACGGAATAATAAATTTTCGAAACTGGCAAAGACATGTTATATATGCTCACTATACTGTGTTCGAAAGAGTTTTGGTGAGAATGCTTCAGAGAACTATATTTCAAGGAACATGCTCACGTACATTATGCAAAAAGTATTCGTTAAAGTCAAGTAATGCGTAAAATGAACAAATAGAAGTACATATGTAAATAAATAGATACTATAGAATGTTTCAAGGAAGTAGACAAAGTTATAGTTTTAAATCAGTAGAAGATAAAACAAGATTTTACTAGCCAACACGAAAATCAAAACAATGGATTCGAATATGTCTGCTTTGGAAATGGATACGTTTCAACAATTTGTAGGTCGCTTGTATTTCTTTAAATGCAACTACATATTTTTTAATGCACTGATACATTTCCTCATTCTTTATAAAAAAATGTTAAAGTACTTATGTATCTTGAAACGATTACACAGTTCAAAAAATATATGGGTGTATTAATTTTAATTTAGCAAAGTAGTATCTGAATTAATAAGCTATCAATGACTGAATTTGTTAGTAGAACTTAATATCTTCTTACAAAGAAAAATCCATCAAAATTCACGTTGCTTCATGGGAAATTCCCTATCTTTTATCGTTTTAGAAGTATGACTTGATCTAATTACATAGGATAATCTGTAACTATATACATACATGTATACAAATGACATGAAAATATTTAGCTTCATAAAGATTAGTAGCATTAAAACATACGGAAAAGAAGTATTACAGAAAGAGACACGTTTGTATCGAATTAATCATTCGTAATTACAATATCTACTTCCACGAGTTCAACAACCGTAAACACTCAAGGCAAACCAAGGTTACGTACGATATTTCTACAACTCTTATCAACAGCAAAGCGTACAAAAATTTAACGTTAATACTAGCTAACTTATATGCACACTCTGTTTTTAATCAATATTGCTTCGTCTCGCTATCAACGAGTTTAAACATGAGCAAAATTTCACCGCATTCCAGTTCGTAATAAATAATTTCGGAAAGAAGTTCATACGTATAATAGTTGAATAAACTCCATGGCAAACGGGATGCCTTAATAATTTGCGTTATAATACGCGTCGTATTCGAGCGAAAGAGTTAATTAGGTGAACGATATTTTATACAACGAATGTATGTACATACATTATTAACGGATTGGTTGGCGGGTAGAGCATTCTAACCGACACTGTCCTAGGTCTTTCCTATATGAAAGAAGAAGAATATGTGGCATGTTCTTAGATTCGAGCTAATGCAATAGCACGAAATATTCCAGGAAGTAGAATAATAGCAATCTTTTTAATTATACTTTTAATTGAAATAATCAGATTTATCACGAACGAAGTCCATGCTGTGTGGTTTCTTTTCTTTCACTCCTAGTATCGTGTATCACGTAGCTTTGCAGGATTATGCTATCACTCATTTCTTTGCATCGTGATGTTAATGTCTTCGTAGATTCGAGTATAACCTCTTTTATGCGTTAAAAAGTTGCATACATATTTTTTCTTTCTTTCTTTTTGCCACTTGAATGTGGAATTGGAGCGTTATAAGAGAAGTTAAAGTACGTACATACTCCGTAAAATATACTAGAGAATGTCTACACTTTTCGAGAATGTATTTTGCTTTCTGTTCTTCTACATACAAGTGTATTTAGTAATATGTAGCACGAGGAAATATACGAGAAATACTTTTTAGATTCTGGCAAAATTGCATTTTGTATTTTAAATGGTACTGAATTCGCAAGAGAACATACATATTTATATTTCTCTACTATTTATTACATCCGCTAGAGTTAATTGCCAATAAAGCTTACAACATACAAAAACGAGTCGTATTACACTATGCGCTCAGTTTCCTGTGACTAGATACGAGAATGATTTACTTTTCATAATTTCCTTGTTATACGTAAAAATACACCTTGTATTTAAATCAAATAACTTTTTTGATACATATACCTAATACTCTTACATAAGTTTCTGATTATTTTGCTACGCAATAATGGAAAATCATTTATGTAAAGAAAACATATACATATGATGCAACGGTAAACCGTTAAAATAGAATATAATTCCCTATAAGGTAAAAGTTATAAAGTTAAAATTGTATAAGATGTTAGTACTACTGTATTTGAAATAAATAATACACAATATCAAACAATTTCTTTGCTGTTACTCTTAACTCATCTGTCAATTTTTGAATTAAAGCTATGTTAAAATTTAAACACCAAATAAGCATTTAAATTAATATATATCATGATATAATATCTTCTATAGAGCTAAATAACTGCCATTAAATAAATTGTTTTACTCAATATTATACTCAATGCTAAATTGATTAGAATAAAATGATTAGATTAGATAAATGATTAGAATAAAAATTGAACTGTGAGTGTTCTTTTTTCTCTTAAAATTTTTTCACAATATATAATCATTAACATTATTTTCTTATCTTTCCGATGTTAATAATTGACCTACCCGATACGATTCGGCCATTACTGATAGAAGCTACTCTGTCAACATGCATAAAAAAATATCTCTTTCTCCCCATTTTCTCTCTCGCATGTGCCCCTTCGATTCGGTTATCCGAGTAAACTACGGTTATCGTATGTGGCTGATATATTTATGATGATTCTCTAAGCGCTTTACTATTAGCTATCGAGACCCGGATATTCGAGGAAGATAGATAATGGGAGTAAGTAATTGAAGAAAGTCTTAATAATCCTAATGCTTTTAGGATTTTTTAAAAGAATCTTCGTTGCTTCATTAACAATACGACAAATTATGATCTAAGAATCTCTTGCAAGATAATTTTATTAATTGCTTTCATTGCTTTATTGAATTCAAAAAATATTTAAATACGATGTGCTTCAGGAAACGGTAGAAAAGTCGATAAATATATCCTACAGAATACATGCGAAGTATTCAATGAAACAAATAATGTTTGACGTTGTCAGATACTGTATTAAAGTTGAAGAAATTATTACCAATTATTATTTTTGTATCTCCCTTTCCCATCATACAGACATATATTTTTCTTGAACGTTTCAATTTTAATCATAATTAGAAAATTTTGCGTCACCAAATGTAGGAAGCAAGATATTAAAAATAAATAAGATAAATACAAAATCGTTGCATCAGATATGCACTGAAAGAGATGACAGTAAATGGATGGTTGGATAAAACGGAATGGAAGAAATAGCGTTCATTATTTCCTAGAAGAGTAGAACAGTAAAACTGGGAAAGAAATAAACATATCAGTAGCTACAATGCACCATTTCGTATACTAATTGGAGAAGAAAATTGATCTAACCATTCTCCTAACAGTTCTTTATTCATCACAATTCGAAGTAATTTCCGCGTTACTTTATGGCAATTACAGGCAAATGTTATTATATTGATATAATTGTGTAAAATTATAACTGGATATGTTAATTAGTAAAATTAAAGTGTCTATAAATGCAATTAATAAGAAAAATTAGTATATTTCTTATTAAGAAATTGAATTTAAGCAATGTTGTAGCTGTTGTTTTCAATTAAAAGACAGTTTTTAGTTAAGCACAAAGTGAATTAATTAAACAATTCAACTAAATGGTATAACGTACTCAATGATTCGGCAAACAGATAAAAACAATTTCATTTCATTAAAAAGAAAGGAATGTACTTTAAGGTAATTCCTGAAAACACTTCCCAAAAGCACAAAGTTGTTTCCTCATGAATTCCGTCTTCACGACTCTATGAAATTTACAATAGCTTAGAAACTTTTCCTCTTCCTTTGTCCGCTAAATTTATGTACGAAAACTTTGACTCCCTTTATTTTTAAAAAGCGAGACACTTGAGAGATAAAGTATGCTACTTTATTTATTTTTATGAATTTTAATACCAAACTTTCAATCTATGTTTCTCTGCGTGGCAAGCGAAAGTAATATTGTAATTAATTCTTCGATCACTTCTAGAATAATTAAATTAATGTAATGAATAATTAAAAACTGTTTCTTAATTTGAATTTATATTAAGAATTATTTTTCTAGAAAAATGTCCTTATGTAAGAATAACCCACAAATAATAAATCTAAATAATTAAACCGTTTGTATATAATACATCAGCTTTCATTCTACTAAATATCAATTTAATAATTCGAAATATGTATGATGCGGAAAATATCTATATTATTCAAACAATAAACTATTTTAATAGATGCACGATTAGGATTATGAGTGAAAATACTCGGTTATATAAATTATTGCAATAACAGTTTCAGTGATCTACAATCAACGAGAATACAATTATGTGTACTGTACAAAAAATAAACGAGAGATCTAGTAGTACAATTTGTAATAGATCGGAAATTTGATAATCGAAACTAGCATTAACTCCAACTTCGAAATAAACATGTTTCTCATTAATTTGTAACAGTAAAGATAAATCACTATACACGCATGAGTCTCTCAGTATTCTCTAAACAAAAACGCCCAACACTTAATTATACTTTATTAATTCCTCATTATACCTTATTAAATAGAACGTTTACTCGCGATTTCCGATATTCTCACGTCACAGAGGAACGATCGGCGTACGAAAGCCCATTGGAAAGGTAAAGAGAAAGCGAGCAGTTATATCCTTCAGAATTCCGCGCGGTCTCCCGACATTTCAATGAAAACCGCACAAAGCTATAAAAGAAAAACCCCGGAAGAAGCGGACAAAAACAACGCAACTGAAAGAGCCTGACCGTAGCGTAGCCAACGCAGAGTTAGTATCTACACAAATAATTCCGCGTTGGAAAATGAAGGACGAGAGAGGAGGATGATGAGCAAGAGGGCAAGCGGAAGAAAAGCGGAGGTACCTTAAAAGCAGTTAAGGATGAAAATCAGGGATGTCGAAGAGAGGAGGCGAGGTGAGTTTCTTCTTATATAGGCATTGCTTGTAGACTATGAGAACGTTCCCACTCCCACGCCCGAAGTACTCTTTTCCTTTACCTGCGCCTCTTTCCTTCTCCTTTTCTTTCTACCTCGCTTCATCTTCCTTTTCTATCCACCTTCATGATTCCTACGTGTGTAGAACGCTCGCATTCGCAAGCCGTACTACAGGGTGATTGTAAAGTAATCTCGCGTTTTCTTATATTACGCAGGAATAAGATCGAGATTGTAAACCAACATAATAAATTCATAAAAGAAATCAAATCCGTAAGATATTTATGCAAAATCCGCAAATACGTAAATGCCCGGATATTTGTGTAGTGTAGATATATAAGAAGACGAATGAAAGTTGGGTCTATGTTAAGGTCGATGATACTTATCCCAGACTGGTACACTGCAGCTGTCTTTTATCAAGATGAGACACTTCTTACGATACGGAGTGTATCTTTTATTTTTTGTGTGGAATGAAAACGAGAAGTTTCAGATACTCACTAGAGTAACTCACAACAGCATTCCTGTACAAGTTTATTTGTCTGCTTTTTAGCTTGATCCTTTTTCTCTCTTCATTAACTATGTAATTTTATTAACGTTGTTATTTAAACTAATTTCAGTGATTCAAGCTTGGATATATTTTGTAACAGAGATACATTTATACTCTCTATGTTTACCTTATCAATATTTTATTACAGGAAAATAGAGTGAAATAAAACAAAGTTAAATACAACGAAATATGCAATATCACACACAAAAAAATAGATTAATATCGTTACGTTATCATTACTTTGTAAAAAAAATGATGCGAGTAGATGTATTTTTTTATCTAAGGATCAAATTTATTTTCTAATCACCCTGTATTTACCGAGAGCCATCATGCTTTGCAGCACGCATAGTGTTTTACATATGCATGTCTTGCCCATTAACCGTACTTGGAGCAGTTGCGGGAGAAACGGCAGAAATTAGTTCTTCGCGTGATATTTTTCAAAATGCGTGCAAATTTTGCAATAAAATTAGAATTATTCGGTTCAGCGATCGACGTTATCAGTTTTTCCAATTTATCTTTAGCGACTGTATAACCAAAGGAATTAAATAGATTTAATAACTTTGGAATGTTAATTTTAATGAATGAATAGTGTTGTAACACGACTGAGATAATTAGCACTTAAAATAATTCGCTTAATTGTTACTCAAATAAGTTAACTGGGACTTAAAATCTCGGTTAAACGAACTGTGAAACGATCGCTCGGTGAAACGATATCAGTCGAATATATTTTTCACGTAAAATCTAATTTGATTTAATTTATCTTTTTTATTTTCCATTTCTATCGGAAAATGTCAAAGATGCTTTGCTATTTTTATACGTCTTTTATTGATTAGGCTTAGTAATGTAATATGTAGTAGAAAATCATCTTGTAAAATCACCGCGAGCCGTATGAAAGCCGTGCTGCTCATTGAATTTCAAATTTTCCATTTTACAATTTTTCAATCGGGCTGCTTCTTCGGAATAAATTTCGATACTCGTTTCCGTAAGTTTGATATACTCGTGCATACAAGTATTTCAACGATTTTCCCATTGTATATGCATCTTTGATCAACATTCGCCTCTTTTTAATCAAACTATGTAGATATATTGTTCGTTCCCTCAACTGTATTGGGTGCATTTACGCTCATAAATATAAGAACGTGTTTCCATGATTCTGTTTAAATAACGCCATTACTCTTGGGTACAATGAAGTAATTAGCAAAAGGATACGGACGGTAATGTTCACAATCATCAGTGCTTGCTTCAACCTGCATATCTAGGCATTGTTTCAGAGTAGAATGACTAATCGGCTCAAGGTACACTGGCTAATCGTTATAATCTTATAATTTCTTCTCAACACTGCCCAATCATTATGGATTTAGAATTTTAGTAGCTACTCCAAAGCGATTTCGTACAACGTGTAACCATAAAATGGTAGTAAAACATACACGATGGAATTTATATTCGACTAATTAAATTAATGGGCTAATTAATCTACAAGATCGAGCATCTATCGAAAGACATATGCAAATTAGTACAAATTATTGGACAACGAAGCTTTATCGGTTCGCAATTCCAAAGAGATACGAAACTTTTAGGAAATCGGTATATCTTGATATATTTGAACACCATAGGCACCAATCGATAACCAATATTGAATTCATGTACGCAATACAGTTTATGGAAACCTAAACACGTTTCCATTTTGCATTATTCGCGTATCGTAGTATTAATTAACTTCTGTAACGTTTAAAGTTACTGTAACTTTACGGAAAGAGGATGGGGTGCAACCAATGTTCCCTGCGATGCTAACGTATGAATTTATTTTTTAGGTATGCGCATGCATATATTCGCTATAATTTTACGAAAACAACAATATACGACAGTATAATTATAACTTCCAAAGCCTCGGTATTTTAGGGAATGCTTTGCGAGGAATAAATATGTATAATAAATAATGAAATACATAAAAATTAGAATTTTATTGCAAAAAGAAATTATTATATTTAAAGCAATTTATGATTAAAATAAATTACCTATGATAAGCGTTCGAGTTCTATTAAAGTATAATATAATAGCAAATATCAACTAATATGTTATGTAAGTTTATTTGAAATTATCGGATATTTTAAGGAAACTAAGTGATATTTTTATATTTTACGTTTGCAGATATCACATGAGAATTAAGTATAACGACTAATCTTTTTATTGATCAATGTTTCGTAAGAGTGCTCGTGAAAATTGTACGTTTCTTAACGCCACAGATTGGAGTCGTTGCTATTAAAATTCTTAAATTTATTTTTGATTTAATAGTATAAATAAAATATGATTCTATTAAAAAAATAAAATAAGATACCTTTGGCAATTTATATTTATGAATAAATAAGTATTCTTCTGAATACCTTATATATATGATAGTTAAGGAACTTCAAAACATGATGTTTAATGAAATGTTTCAATGAAATTGTATAAGAAAGCTCTATTTTCGCAAAAAATGCGATTAAGTAATGTCATAATTGTAGTTTAAACAAGAAACCTTTCAGATGTTTTATATATAAACTAATCTCGTTGTACTTCCTTTACTGAAACCTATTCAAATTCGGCATGTGACGAAACATAAATGAATATGCATAATGAAAGTAATGCATATAAAATTGTAAACATTGTACTCCGAACGAAAAACAATTTCATAGGACCAATTTTCGATTCATATTTCGTTAAAGTAATGTTCAATTAATACTTTATAAGACTTTAATTTTCAGTTATAATTTCATAAAAATACTTTCCTACGCTCGCACTTTCGACAACAGTGTAATTAATTTATTTCAAAAACAATTAATTTCGTCTGTTATATATCGTATAAAAAAATATAAAAAAAATTGTAATACTTATTACACAATACTAGCAGATTCTACACAATCTGAATGAAAGTTCAAACGGACAATGAAATACTATAGCGCAACTGAAAAATTTGAAATTAAAAACATTTTGTACGTAACATAATCATATCATATAAGAAAACATTTATATTTACAGAATTGTTTACATTTCCCTTTCTAAATTTTATACCATAAAAATGAATAATTGATGAGCTAATATTATTTTCAATATAATTAAAATTTAACTGGTTTTGCTTGTTTGCAAAACTTACGTACATATTCCAACACGAAAGTGGTAGTAAATTACAACTTACGCTAGAAGTCGTTAGTAATAAGCATGTAGCGTAGTCTGGAAACCTGTATCTTATTAAATAGTGAAAGAAGTATTTGAGTGCATACATATATAAGTATACTTAACATCTGATATTTAAGCAACGCCTAGCATTTAAGTTCCATAAAAATAAAAGTGAAATGATATATAATAAAATTATTATAAGTCTATAATCACATTTTCTTTCTCAGAAGATCAGAGAGTTAAAAAATTATTTTCCTCAATCCTGAATTAATAATAACATATATCTTTCAGTACCTAAAAAAAGCAGATATTTACTTTATATCTTTATAAATACTAAATAAACACCTAAACAAACATTGAATATCTCTGTAAATTGTAATTTTACGAAAAATTAATTTAATTTATACTTGAAAATCTAAACACCAATTCACCATGTACAAATTGTTTCTGTCTTCGTGTTTAGTTTATTGAAAATCATTTTCTTACATTTATACATTAAAATTATTCTAAAATCCCCAACTTTTTAACACGGGCATTAAATGGAATTACTCTCTATATTTCATACTTTTCATTGTTTACGTTGAGCTTTTAAAGGTATTAAGGGTGTTTTAGTAATTCCTCCAAGAATGAAAAGAATCTAAATACAGGAAAAAGCTCCATAATTCACATTAGAAGAAGCTCCACATCAGTCCTAAATTTAATATTTAGAAAATGAAATAGGTTAAAGTTCTGTAACTGATATATTCGTTTCAATTAATATGCATACTCTGCTTTATTCAGAGTAAGTATTGTTAAGTAATATTACTAAATATTACTAAATTTATTATCATTTTTTAATTTATTTTTTAATTTATTAGAAGCCTGACTTGTGGTCTGTAAAATTTCACTAATAATAGTTCAATCGTGCAAATCGGCCCAGGAAGTATTTCAAAACAGTATGAACAAAATAGAATCTGATAAAATGGATATAAAAATAAAATTCACGATTAATATGTTAAATGTCGAAGAACATATTAGAGAATATACTCGTACATAATTTACATACCCTTCCAACGAAGAATCGCCTATAGCATTTAGCTGTATCATCTTGGTCTATCCTGGGTTGCCATGCAGGCTGCGCCGGAAGTAACGCCCTGCCAGCTGAGTCCAGGGCGTGTCGATGATCGGTACCGTCGACCCAGTATCCAGGCGGTGTCACCACAAGAGGTGGCTGAGTTCCGGAAGTGGCTTGCTGAAGCGCAGCCTCCATAAGAGCCCTGCCAGCGGGTGCATCGCCAACTGGTGACGGGGATGGCGTGGGTGTGTGATTATTCTGATTACCAGGACTCGACGCTGCCCTGTCCTCCCTCGGGGTCTGTAATCACGGCAGGCCAGTTCGATATGAGCTCAAATTCACCTCCAATGTAGTCTATCTTTTAAAAGCCCTTTCAGAATTTTAAATTGAATCGTTAAGAGATCTAGAACTTTCCGCAATTTAAGCCACTCTAATAATTGTCATTTTCGCATTTTGCTATCTTTAATAATACCCCGAAGAAAAGATTAATGGTGCAACGACTAAAAAAGCTTTTTTATACCAGAATATCAGAAATATAGAATCAAATATATATGAAGCATTTTTTAACTTGCGGTAGTTCTTCTATCAAAATTCTTACTATTTGTGTTATTTAAATTATGTTGGACATTGTGACTTATTAAAGAAACGCATGTGAGCAATTTTTCGCGTTCTTTCTCCTACCATTCTTATTAAATCTATAAAGAGAATCGTTTAATTTATGAAACCAATTAACCAATTAAAGCGCATAATACAATTCCGCGCATTGTATTATAAGATACAGACATACAAGACCTTAAATAAGGTATTAAAGATATTAAATAATTTCAATTATGGTATTCGTCTATTCTTCTTATACATATGGCTGCAGAGGCTCACAAAAGTATTTGAGCACTAACCATAAAAAAATTTTTTATACATTTTTAAATAAATTTTATTTATGTGTATGTTGTGTAAACACCGTCTTCAATATATGATAAATTTTTAAAATGGTCCCTCTAAATACTCCAGTTTATTAATATTAACAGTATTTAATTAATATAATATTTTATATTATATACATGTAGTTAATATGACTGATCGTTTAAATACTTTTGTAATCTTTGGAAAGCATACACTTGCGCTGAATATCCTGTTGCTTCTACATATATATTTAGACTTGTTCCAAACTTTATTAATAGTTTAAAATGTTAAAAATGTTTCGTATAATATAAGTACATAATATATCCATAACAGGTTTCTACAAGTGTTCGAATCGGTTCATAAGTAAATATATATGTATGTACGCACGATGCAGTTCTAAATATGTACTCAATCGACATTGAAGAAGAATATTCATTTATTTTAGGATATACGACGTAAACTAACTGTACATTACGTGTACTTGCCATAAAATATTGCTGAACGGTTTTGTTGGCCGCGGGGGAAACAAGCAATTATTCTTCTTTCTTCTCGCTTTCTTTTTAACTATTATTATTAGAGTACCGCGGCTGGCGCGTATATTTCTTTATTACATATGCGCTTTTTAATGAATTTCATTTGGCATTGTTACCAGCAATACATGTTGGTCCTATACCATTAACGTATGGAACTTCCACACTCGCTTTCTATGTTTCTTTATCGTGCCACCCCTTTTACGGAACTTTGAATAGTTTCAGTTACATAAAGAACCAGAATAGGATGCAGTCAATTAATGCCAACTACATATTCAGTGTAACAGACGCGAGCAAATGATGTAACAAACTAATTAAAAACAAATTGATGAAACTCCATTTTATGCTGTTCTGGATTCATTAGTGAATAACATTCGTTTGATACGTATACCGTGTAGTAAATATAATACATATATTACATTTTGCCGAATGAAATTTTATCGTGTTGCTCGTTTTATAATGTTTTTGACAATCGATACGTTCTGTTCTGTATATGATGAGAATGGAGAAGAATTATTTGTTATGTATTTTTGCCAAATAACGTTGAAATTGAAACATTGAATTTGGACAAACGCTACGTTAAGTTGGATATATTAAACGTAGTAATTAAAGAAAAAACCCGGAATTAGTCAACAAGTACTATTTTTTAATAAGACAATATTAGACATTGTCTTATCGACAAAGTGCAAGCAGACAATTCTAGGTCATAACTGGGATGTTCAATCTTAATTGCCTTACTCATCGCGTATTTTTGCATCTACGAATCTTTTATCATGACAAGAAATCAGATACTCTAGAAGTCTGTAAAAGCTTCAAAGAAACCGCTAACGGAAAAGATAAGTTAAGTGCAAAATATAAATAAAAAACATTGATACTCGTTGTACTATTATTTCGAACCAAATTATGTTCTACGTACAGTGACTCAAGTTAATAATATTTTTAAAATCGAGTGATACGATTATGACTGAAGCGTAAACAAGGAGAGTTTACATATCTTACTATATAAAATAATTTTTTTTATTAATCCTAGTCTAATTCACAGCGAGCAGAAGCGATAGTAAGTAACAGTAGGAAACAAGAGAAACTTGGGTTGAATGTAATTTCACAGCAATTACTCAACTTTTACTCAACTATGTAATCGCTTTAAATTCCTAACGTATGCAGGGACTCGCGTTACTATCTAGTATCCTGTTTCATTCTGCGTTAGCTGGTACGTTACATAAATAAAAGTGCACTTTCATACAATTTCAATCATGTCGCAACGCTGGCACTGAAACGATCGATCGATCCACCGGAAGGGAAGAGGCAAAAGAAATGGTCGTATTGCAGGAAATCGGAATGTCTTCGACAATTCCGCATGTTCATGAAACCAGAACGACTGAATGGTTTCTCGGATTGAAAAAGAAAGCGAAGTAAGTGCATCGATGAATGTCAGTTAACATAAATGTCAATTAACAATAAATAAACAGAAGGCGATTCGTTATGAAAAAATAAATAAAAAATGTGAAATAAACATTTATCATTCGACGTTTAGTTTTCGAGAAAAGCAATTCTACAAAACCGTTGCGTATGTACACACTAATATTTCTATTTCTCCTCTTTTAAATCCAATAATTCATGAAAGTCATGTAAACGTTGCATTAGAAAATTTAGATATTATATTAGAAGTATGATAGATATATTATTTGAATTACAGAACTGCTCAGCGAGCCTTACTTTAGCTATATATACACTACTGAAAATATTTATTGTATGATTCGATTGTATGATACTAAAAGTATAATAATCTAATACGAAATTCGTTTTCTGCCCGCTTGTATAATACATTTGCCTGTTGAACAATCTGACCCCAATCATACGCAGATTTCCTCCTTGAAATATCTCGGATCGATTAAAAAATGTCGTATTTATTTCGAATTAAGAAAAAATTGGTCGATCAAATACATTTTCCTTTTTATAATTTTCTTACTAATATTTCTTTGTTCTGCTCTATTTTGGTACAAATACATAGTGATAGCTAAACTATGGATGTTTATCGCAAAGGATATAAGCATTATATACGCAAAAATGTACAAAATTCATCAAATATGAAAAGACATATAAATATTCAAAGCAAGCTACTTCTCATAGTATGAACAGATGAAATTAATTTTCATTTAGATTCTTATCATTTTTTTCTTGGTTAGGTATACCTGTCCACAAAAATATGTATCTGCATAAATATGCGCAGTTTAGTGGTAACGTATATGTATAGCATATAAAATATGGCTTCCGGTCGACAGTAAATTATTGTTGTTAAGTTTATGGAGAAATTATACGCGGATTTTCAATTACGTCGTCTCAAATCCTTGTGTCGTTCAAGGGTCTGCTATACCATATTTTCAACCGCACTCGGTACAAATATTCGGTCTGTGTGTAGTTTGTAGAGCAGTTATGCTGTTATTTAGAATGTTATAAACTATTTCTAATTCTAAGGCAAGATAAAGACTACTGTTATATGACAAGATAAAACGAGTTATAGCATAACGCTTGTATTGTAACGCTGTAGAACGAGGCTATATAACACTACAGTATGCTCCATTTACAAACGATACACTTTTAGTTTTACCCTCAATTAGATTTAATAAGTAACGTTCTGTTAGACTTGTTACACGTATGTATTCCTTTGTTGTATTCTTTTCATGAAAAATAAAACCATTAAACGACCTTATAATTACATATGTGAAATTAAAGTCGATATTAAGGCAGATGTAATTCCTATACGTTCTTCTCATTATGATATAATTGGCGATATGAAAATTGTAAATAAGAGAAAACGAATGATCGAGTAAAATGCGTAGCGCTACCTTGCGAAAAAATATTTGATGAAGCAAATAACAAGTTATTGTGTAAGTACGTAGTATCGCACAATTCCGTAATACACAAACAGCTAAATACTTTGTCCTAAATTGGTTATATACATGTGTCTCGGTATACAAAATGTTATTCGACGTAATTACCCCATCTTAATAAATTATGCAAGTTTACTTTGATATGGAAACAAAAAAAGCTGTTTATCAAAACTATGCTTTGTTTTTCAGCAAAAATATTCCTTTCGTGCCAACTATTTGTTAATATCTAAGACAATTTTTCAAGTAGCTATAAAATAATCAGTATCATATGAAAAAATTAACGCCACCAACGTCGTAAATAATACATTCAGAAGCAATATCGTAACGTTATGAATCACAGATGGTCTCGTCGCGATCATAATCGTAAATTTTCATCTTTCGATCTGCTAATTCCAATTAATTGCGCTATCTAGCAGAACCTATAGTGCGAAAACGACAGTATACATCTCTACCAAGCAAATTGGATTTCAACTATTTATGAATCTTCTGTTCAAGTCATCCTCAACGCGCAATAGAGCTTTATAGGTTTATTCTTTAAAAAGTCAGAACATTTTGCCCTTTTCGTTTCACACATACATACATATATAATATTTCAAAACCATGCTTTTTGCAATTCTTTTTTATGATATAGTATATTATATTATGTCAATATAATACAATACAATACAATATAATGTAATGTAATGTAATATATGTATATTATATTCAGTCGGTCATAAAGTCTGAACATTTTGATTGATTTGTAATAAGAGTGAATTTAACAAAATCGCAGATATTTATGACAAATTAATAATCATGAGTAATATTGATTATTTTCTAATGAAATCAACAGAGCATAGATTATAATTATCCATATACAGTCCTACCAGTAGTATATTACAATTATTAAATAAGCAATTCACGTTGATGTATGCATACCTACTAATCTTATCTAAATTATACATAGTTTGAAATTGAATAATCTGAAGATAAGAAGCTTCCTATAGTTTCAGTTCCAATAATAGCTTTACAATATTTAAAAATTACAAAAGCTAAATTCCCTGTTACATATATATTAGCATTTAAAATTCAACCGTATTGTATCATAATATTCTACTATAAACGGCTGTAATCACCATGAAGTATAAACTGGTTGAAAAACTTTTATTCGCAATTTTGTAATTAAATTGTACGGTACAAAAAATGAGAAAGTACCTGAGTATTTTTTAATTATAGCATATACATATGTGTATATAAATTAAAACTATATTATGTATCAAGATAAATGATATATAGAACTACATTAATCGAGGAAGCACAGATAAATACAAAATTGAAAAATACTTAATATATGCTCCTTGTAATATGAAAATATAGTACACATAGACATGTACATAGATATGTTTAGTATGTGTCTCTGTTTAGTGAAAAGTCTTAAGTTTACTTTCGACATTTACTGAAAACTAATTGTGAATAAAATGTAGTTTGGAGAATACTTGGAGCTATTAAAGTTTGAACGTATATATACAATAACAATTCAATCAACAATATAACAACAATAGCAATTCAATCAACCTTTGTTTCTAGAACGATGCCAAAAGGAATAACAAATTTATTAGACTTTTCAGTGGGAATATTTTCGAATTGAAATAGGAATAGAAAGTGTGGATCGAAACAAATTGATATACCCTCGTGAGAATTCTCTAAAATTTTCATTTGTACTTCAAAAAGAAAATAAAAGAAAGTCTTGAAAGCGACAAATAATAGAATTTTAGGAATACAGATAATAGATGAAAATGAATTGTTATATTTAATAAAGTAACATTATGTTTCAAAAAGAAATGTATACACACGTCACACGCTTATAGAAAATTCTTCCATTTTCACGTGCAGTAGATTATAAAACGAAGTATTAATAATAAGCATTGCAATGAAAGCAATGCAAATTCATCATTTTAGGAAATAAACGAGTAGTACGATCGTTGAGTATCAGCTTTTGAAAGAGAAATATACCTATATGAAAGTATTTACGTAACAGTCTTCCGCCGATTCAATGAGAATTTAAACAGTTCCCGTAGGCACAGAAATTCAAATTGGAATATATTCACATGTCAAAACGGACGGTGTGTACACACATCTACAGTTAACAACGTTCAGGATGCTCTAACGTACATATACGTACATATATGGTAATAGATACGGACAACCGATAGAAATACCGGTAGTTTACTTATCAGACATCACATTGAAACATCGATTCGTTTGTCGAAGTACTTAGCATTTGCGTAATAATATTCCAACATGATCAAATATTTCCTCCTTCGCCCCCTTTCTCTCTCTCTCGTAAAACTGTTGTTATTATTTAAAGCTGAAATAAACTTGGCTCTCCAGCACCTGCACATCAAATTTATATAGTCTACCAAAAGTTTTCTTTTATTCTTTTACTAATATCACTCCTCAAACTGTTATACTTATATTATCTTAAACTGATGCGCATAAATTATAAAATGACTCTTTTACGCAAAGTTATATAACAAAATTTAAATTCAAGAGATTTAATCACAGTATCCAAAATTTTAAGTTATTTAAAGTATTACAATATTTTCCTTTTCATATTTAGAATGATATGCGTGTATTTTATATATATGTGACATATGTATTATAATATTTTGCTTATTTTCCTTTTTAACTTAGGAAATATTTAGAAAATTATTAATCGTATCACGTTAAGCACGATTTCAAATTAAAACTACATTTAACTAATAATTTTTTTAAGTACCTGGATAAAAAACTGGGAAACAATTTTTAAAAAATAACATGAAAATTTTGATAATTGAAAGAAAAGTTGAAAAGAATTTTGATGTCTTTGTGGGAAATATAAAGATGCGAAGATTCAGAGAATGCATGCTATGCATATACATAATGCGAAGATATATATACCAAATACATATATCACTTGTTATAATATTTAATGAATAAAACAAATCTTTGCTTAGGTTTTATCTCTTTACTCGTATTCAAAAATATGAATTTACATAAATATCCGCAATGTAAAAATTATATTATATGTTAAAAGGATTAAATATCAGTATTGACATGACATGTTTAAAATACTAATATTTTGTATTTTAATATTTTAAAGACTATAATGATTAAATTATGCCTGCTGGTCAGTATTATAAGCTCTTAAAGTTTCATTATAAGCTTTTTTTTTAATAACTAATAACTTCAAATTAGTACGTATGAATGAATATATTAATTTTAATTGAATACATATGTATGTCAATATATCTCAATAAAGATATTGATATGAAACATTTTTATTAACTACTGATAATACCTTCTATAAAAAATAAGCGAGGATAAATGTTCCTGATAAATTATATTACACAGCTGACAAAATACGTACATGTACAGCGGGTATAGCGGAAGGCATACGTAATGTAGCACATACGTTGGAAAATGCATCGAATACATAGCGTTGCAAGCAGGTGGCATGTGCTGCCGAAATATCAGCGGTTGAACGTTATCATGTGTCACACGAAATATCGATTATTGGAGACCGATTTTCAATGCAAGATGCGCCTTCGATAATTTCTCTCATTGTTTCTCAATACTCGATTAACTGTTAGTGAACTAGTTATTCATAAAGATAACTACCTATTGATTTTAGTACTTATAAGTATAAATCCAACATATTATTTTAAGTAATAATTTTTCGCCTGTTTTTAAAACTGATAGTATTGCAAAACATTAATTGGTTTTAATTTGCAAGTTATCGGAAGTATTAAGTATAAGTATAAGTATTCAGGTTCTATTTTAAAATATCATTATTTTTTAACCTAAAATTAATGTTGATAAATTATCTACAACCTTCGCCTTAAAAATTTCTAATTAATATAAAACATAAAATTATTAAGGAAATAAAGAATTATCCAATGGGCAACATATAGATTTACAATATCTTTACAATAACATATTTTGTTACATAACATACATTCTTGTTATCCTTGACATTAGTGCTAGGAATATAATACGAAATTACACCAAAATATTTCCTATTTATGTTTATATAATGTCTTTTTCATAAAGATAAAATTTTATTTATGATTGAATATCGTAATTCGACTAAATTTTCCATTAAATAGAATGAAAATACCAGGAACAGATTACACATGAAATGATAACACAGTAAAGAATGTTCAAAATAATTTAATATTTCCTTTTCATTGTAAAATTAATCAAACAATTGGATTTGATTATCGCGTATGAAACGATTTTAATAAAACCGGCTGGTTAAAATAACCTAAAGCCTATGGTTGTAATTGTGAATCGACAGTGAATCGAATAATTTGATAAAACTTTATTTTTTTCATGAGAACTGAAATTTTTCGTATTATTTACAACGTGTAAACAATTCATAATTATAAATTGCAATGCTGAGCACGTTGCAGGTGATACATGACATCGTTGTATCGTAATATTCCGAACAGGTGTAAACGGGTGCGGAGCAATAAAATATCCAGTCGCTGTCTTATTCTAATTGTTAATTTAAACGACTTAAATTTCGGAAAAGTTATCCTTGTCCTCCACCAATCTATCAGAAAATCGATATCTATATAGTATATAATGAACATTTTCACACACACACACACTTACAATGAGAGTGCAAACGTTTCCTATGAAAATCTTCCAAATTCAAATTTTAATTTAATAACGTGTTTAATAATTAGTTTTATAAATTTAATGAATTCTATACCATTTCGACTGCAAATTGGAAAAATTAATATTAAAATATCTTTTACGCGCTTGATTTCTGGATATGCAAAAATAAGAGAGAAACGAATTTCAATTTCGTAGCAGAATGGGCTGCGCAGCAGAAGCTGACTTTTCGTTCTAGAAAGAGGGAGTTTTGTTATTTCGTACAGCGATGTAAGCACGATTTTCTTTTTTCTCATACACGTATATCCGGACAGAGATCATAAAAATAATGAGAAATTCATAATATCCAAAATAAAGTATATAATACTTCGATGGATTACATTATCCCAGTAAATTAATTTAATCGGTCTTAGGTCTATTCGCGTAAGTATTGTAAGAAAACCGAAAAAGAAAAACCGAAATATTCCAAATTTAACTAAATTTATTTCGAAAAATATGCAGATCATTTTATTTTGTTATCTTTATACATCTGTAGGCTACACTTCGTAAATTTATGAAACATTGATATAATTGAATTTCCTAATAATGCAACTAGACATTTTGAATATTGTGGCGGATATAGTTCATCAAAAAATTGATTTTGATGCAGAGTATAGAGAATTTGTGTGCCGGGATTTGTCCACTCAATGGATTGGTTGTACAGTGGATCTCTAGACTATTACAACGTGAAACGTTGAAAGGAAGCGATTAAGAATTAAGAGAAATTAAGTTTGTTAAATCATTCGTATTGAACGACACTTCGAAGCCCTTTTCCAGCGAAGTAAGTTGATTATGCGACTTCGCCTCTCGTTCGATGGAAAATAAACTAGCCGAGAATAGCAATGTTAACGTTATTTCAGGGAACTAAATTTCGACCATTCTATCGAAAGCACAAATAAAATGTATTCGACGATCAGGTAATAAAAACGACATGTACTGACCATAAAGGATAGTGAACGCTAATAATAGGAACATATGGTGTTGCGGCAGGTGATGCTATAATATGAACGACTACTCGTGAATATCAGTATTCGCACGATATCGAGCAAGCAATCAGTTATTTCAGTTTCCAGCTGGCTTCTCGCGCACCAAAGCGACGTGCTGGCCTTTTCTCGTTTAAAACATTTCGTAAGCAAAAGGAACGATTTCGTTCCTGGTCTCGGAGAATGGCACTTCCATTTGGATCTCGGGTCTAGACGTGCAAGTGAACGTCGTCCCTATTTCGATTTTACATACATGATTCTTATTTCTCACGTATTCGTTATTTTGTCAAGTTCTACGACAATAAATTGGTTCTTCATCGTTGTGAAATATTTATAAGCTTGTAATTCTTAAGTGAAAAACGGGGAGATACAAACATACTTTTGTATACAATTTATTCACATAAAAATTTATTATGGTATAATTCTATTTAAAGTATTTGTATAATTACATATGTTTAACTTAATATGTTTTAGTCAATTTTAGCTTTGACACGCGTAAATATAATCTACAGTTAATTTTTAAAGAACAGGGTAGCTATAAATATAAAAAGTATATGTTACACCCAAGAAATTAACAATCCGAGTGATCAGTTAATTTCTCTTTCCCGGTTAACGGGACGACCCTAGTCCGTTATTAAATTGACAACATCTCCACGGTAAATCCTTCCTACATAATCTTCTAATTTCTACGTTAGGTACTAAAAACAAGTTGGATCTCAAAGTTAGATACCAGAAAGAACCAGTTTAAAGGAAAATTATTTCAATATAACACAATTTTGTATTCATATATGTAACGTGTCTACTCGTTAACTGGCTCATTTCTGCTATTCTGTTAATAAATTAACAGCATTTAATGGTATGTAAACAGATATTGATTTTGTTCTTGATAGAGAATGAAAAATATGTTAATTACGAACATGACAGTAAAATAATACAATAGCATATGATTAAATATCTCACGTTAATATTTTATCATTTCTCCCTTCAAATCCAAGCTGTATAAAGTAGATGTGTGGAATAAATAATTAAACGATTATTCAAGCATGTGTCGGAAACACATTTGCTCCCGTTAATTAAACAGTCGTCGCCTGTTCCTGGCCGACACTTTAACAGGCCAAGTATTCGCTTCGACCTTGCTGCTATTCATTTCGTTTCCAATTATACGTAACAAGATTGCTTTCTCGTTAATACACATCTGAATAATTTGGTTTCCTGTTTGAAGTTACGTCGATTAGTTACCGATCAACCCCGACTCATGCCAGCCAATAGTTGACAAACATACAACTAACCAAAGAAGTTTGCCTTTAAATAGAGTAAGAATATCTACACTGTAGTAATACCATATCCTAATAATCGTAAATATATTTCTGAACACTGCCCATAATTTATAGGTGTACATGTTAGGAATATAATTCACGTTAATTCAATTTTGATGTAATGTACAATTTCCTTTATT
The DNA here is from genome assembly GCF_011952205.1 of Bombus bifarius. Lineage (NCBI taxonomy): Eukaryota > Metazoa > Arthropoda > Insecta > Hymenoptera > Apidae > Bombus > Bombus bifarius. The sequence goes on from NW_022884399.1 coordinate 1,420,424, forward strand.
CCAAATTGACTCGAATCTATTGCACTGTTTTAGTGTAACTTATTCGAAAGCATAGTACAAATGCAATTTCTTTTATTCTCTCGGACATTGACGAACTTCGCGAGGTTGATTAACTAACAATTAATTCATAGGTTAATCTCGATAAGTTTTCGAATTTTTAAGAGGTAATTTTTTCCAATTTTACCTTCTTCTAATCCTAATTATATCTTATAATAATTAGGCATGTCGAATTGTATGAAATAATAATTACCAAAGCGATAATAAATTCCTTTGACTAAAACTTTCATTGATAACAATAAACGAAATTAAGAATTAATAATACAAACATTTGAGGTCTTTAGAACTAAAAAGAATTCAGTCCTTAAACTAATTAACAGCAAAATTAATTCCTCTAATATGAAAACATTTACATGGAAAATAATACAAAAACGATCAATGATTTTATGTTGATGCAAATACAAGAACAATACCACAAGCTATTTTCCACCTAATAACTTAATATTTATAAACAGGTATGTTTTCCATTCCTCGTGTTTATGCTTTCAGAGCATATACATAGGTCAACCTACTTTAAATTTTGCAAATGCTTCGATTATCTGAAGCAACGGGATTCCCCTGTGGAATCGGCCGATCTAAAGATAGTTGAATAGAAGTCGCGATGGAGTTGCTGTCACTGTTTAACTTTTTGTTCCACTTCCACGATCCTTTCCCCCTGGTAGCATTGCTTCTTCTTCCCCAAAGCTTCGAACGGCTCCGGTTTATATTTGGCAGTGAAGGAAAGGGAGCGAAGAAGCGTAGAATGACGGCGAACCAAAAGATCATCGTGTCTTTCTTTTCGTTTTTCCACTAGACCATCTCGTATATGGTTCATCCTTTTTCTTTTTGTTGCTCGTTCCCTGTCGTACACGAATTTAGAGCCACTTAAATTAGTGGCCGAAGGATAGGGGGAAACGGGCAGCAAGTTCTTCGACAACGAATGGCACACGACTCGGCATCAGAAACTACAGGAAGTTGAAACCAGACGAAGACTTTGAAACGTAATCCGAGCACCCACATCCGCATTACTTTTAAACTCCACCGTGTCTTTGCCCCTCCTTTTCATTGTCCGTATGAAACCGGCTACACCACTTTCTTTTCCTTCAATTTAATATTTTCCTTCTTTTCCAATACCTTTCGTTTCTCCCTCCCCCCCCCCACCCCCATTTTCAGCCGTGTTCAACCACTCTCAGTCTTGTTAAAATCCTATTCATTCTTGAAATCCGTTGAGATGGAACCGCACAGAACGAGAAAGTTTCGCGTCTACGTGCTTGCACGCGCATTAATACACAGCTGAACTAACGGTAACTTTTAAAACGCTCTTCAACCAACAGATTAACCGTAAGAACGAATTTTCGACTGTACGAAATTTCGATTTTCCAGAACGAGGCTTGTATGTCGCGTATAAATACGCATGACGCTTTTTTACTTATTGTTTGATTTGTTTTTGTAGCTATTGAGTAATTCATTTTTAAATTTCTGTTTAACGTATAGTAACGAACAATGCGAATAATACGAAACAAGACAAGCGATGAATGTTTAATAATTTCGTAAAATATCGTCAAATTTACATAATTTTCGTATATTATACAAGATATGAGTCATAAATCATCGGAAAGGAATTTCTGTATGTCGTCGACATACATATTTTAGGATAAAAGTATATTTGTTCTACTAACTAAATTCTGACACGCTAACGTTATTGAAATAATAAAAATTAATTAATGTTCCTACTACGTAACTTTGATTATAGAATATTCCAAAAATAATATTTGGCCAACTAATTAACGTTCGCTTTGCATTCATTCGAAAGTGCCTTATCGTTTTAAATAGAAGTGCTTTGAACGCTTTATTTCTTTCTTCATTAAAACTATTCCTAATGTGCGTTTCTCGGTGGATAGGCGATGGAAACGGGCACGAAATGGGCAGTTCAATTACGAAATTTCGTTTTCGCATTTAATTAATGCTCGGAACGAGTATTCAACACACGTTGGTGGTCCTATACAGTATACGCAAATAACGTTAGTATACCTATAAACCGCGTAATATTTCGCAAGCAATTGGATAATTTTGCGATGCGTTGCATTCGGCGGCAAGCAAGCAAACGCAAATATATATGTGTGTATGATTAGAGAAAGGGCCGAAGTGAAAGAATTTCTAGCGGCAGCTTTCTTTTTTGTGGAAACTGCGCCGTGGGAAGACCGAAGAAAAAGACGTTCCACTTGCGTTTAACGGGTTAGAAATTATAACATTCGTGTTCTGTTCTGGGAGTTCAAGAACGATGAAAAACAATTGCTATTATGGCTGCTTTTCCTGGCGATTTTCAATGTGGAAGAGTAGATAGGAGAAACAAACGAGATGGCCTTAATCACGATTTAAATATTTAAACATGACGCCACGCGCTATGTATACCTACAAAAGTACGATTTCACGATGATACGATAGAGAACTACCACTTTGTATGCACATCCAGCGATGTTGTATTAGTGAGAATCCGAATAGCGAGTTCTAGAAGTCAACTTTTACAAATACAACTTTTACAGCTGAGTGTTAAAATGAATTAGATGAATTATTAAATACTATTAAATAAATGAGAAACACACCGTGTCCCATAGCTATGAAGTAACTAAGAAAAAAAAAATTGTATAACAAGAAGGAATAATACCGAAATACATACAGAAAAATATAGCTTTATTTATTAAAATAATTACTCTTCTTTCAATAATTGATTTTTGCATTTTTGGCGTTGCATTTCTACATTCTTTCTCTGCGTCTATAAAAAACTACAGAACTAACATGTTATGTTATACCTATATTTTTACATGTTAACGTGATAAGGAACGAAGTATGTCATGTTTGACATCATACTGAGAAACAATTTATCCTCTTCTCCTCAAAAAGGAATAAATTATATTCACTGGTAAAAAGAAAAACTAGTTCATTCCTTTTGTAAGTACAGATCCAACGTAACAGAATATTTCGTTACACAAAAATTGAATTCAGACTACAATGAAGTAAAATTGTATTGATGACCCTTATAACTTTAACTGTTGGGTTGTGTATTCTTCAAGTCAGTATTTATCATGTTACATCTTGTACTCTGTATATATAAATTGAACATTTTTAAGTTTACAATTATCAGACGCAGTGTATCATCAGATTCTCCTTGTTTCTATTTATATTAATCAATGATTATTTATTTATCGTATTACACCATTTATTTATATTAAAATTACTCTATAAAACTGTATACATAGTACAAAATTATACTTGAGTACATATACATGCGTATCACAAAATTTTCAGTGTTAAGATGAGGCTTAAAAGTTGATACAACCTTCCTATCGAACGGAACGGGTCTCGCTGCAAATATCAAGCTAGTATTTAAGTAAATATCACCTATCATCGGTTGTGTGTTACTAGGTAAAAGCTATTTCCGTATAGTGTGACGTAATGATGCACAATTTGTCGAAAATGTCTAGAGGTGAACGCAATTTATAATACGCTCATATTTACATGTAGTGATTATCAAATTGCAAGGATATTCGAATTTGAAACATATACATATTCTCTGTGTATTGAAAAATTGTTTCTAATTAATAATAAAAATCAGTTATAAAAGATACAGTGAATTTTCACTCTACGACATTAAAAGAAAAAGAGAGTTCACGTGCCATTAAAAGATTTCTTTTTTAATTGAAGCTTTTGAAGAAAGAATAATTTGGAGAATAGAAAAGATTAATTTCACGACGTAGAAGTTAAATGTCGGTCTATTTAAAAGAACATTTAATTCAATTTTATGTAACTAATTAATATACGGCTAATAAATAACTATATTAGCTTTTACACGTACCAGCTTCGGTTCATTATTCACAGCTAGCTACAATTTTCACGATTATATCGTTAAGCAAAACGGTAAATGGTAGTGCTTGAACGAAATGATCTACACGGAGAGAGCAACTGATAAATTGTCGGCAATTACAAACTAAGCATCGAATGTATCGGCTTCCCAATTTACATTCGTTCATACAAATGTTACGGGTTAAAAAATAATGTTTATCGTCGTGTCAGCGCACAAACATATGTTTACTTCACACGCTACGATGCAGAATAAATCGGCCACATCGTACAGTCTGTAAAGCATATGTACGTGTATATTTCATTGCAAATGAACGTTTGATCATTGACACGTTTTATTTGAACCAAACAACCAGGAAAACCAAATAAATGCTCTCATGTGAGCAATTTTTCCATAACACTCTGCCTAAAGTCAAAATCTGAACAAACTACCCCTATTTAAATAAGTCTTAAAAGATTTTAACGGATAAAAAATAGCTTCAAGTATCTTTATATTAATTCGCAAAAACAAACCATTTGCGTTTTGTGAATGACTTAAGATTCTTTCACAATACCGTATATTATTAATATATTCCAGTTTACAAGAATTTCAATATTCCACCAACTCTTTTGTAAATACCTTTTACGTAGTAGGTATTATATTAAATGTACTCTAACAAAACTTTAATATGTCTATCCAGAATATTTCTACAAACATTAATATCCCTCTTTTTCTATTATATACATTTAAGTTAAAATTACAATTTCAGAGATAACTGTATCAAAGAAAGCAAGAAAAACAATTGCGTTTATTTTAACTCTCATTAAATTTAAATTTCCCTCTTTTCGATTTTAATTACCTGCCACTTCAAAGTGACAACGCTTCAATTACGTTCTCCAGTTTTCAATAAATCGACTTTCTGACAGAATTAATTATGCAATGGATATCAACACCACAACTGGAAAATATGTTTCCTTCGACTGGTGACATTGAAAAACTGTTGTCAATCGCGTTTATGCAACTTCAGGTCGACTTCGTTGGTCTGTTTCGTTGCGTAATATTCGCTTTAAAATATCCAGAGCGATAGACGTGGCCACATTTTTCATAGATATACGTCAAGTTAACTGTCTATCTGCTTAGTTGTACGGCTGTTTCGTAACAAAACTTTAAGGGAATTTGAAAGGCAACGTATTTTTAAAGCACCAGAATTTCATTAAATAATACATGTACTTCCTCTTTCTTTGTATTTTTTGCTATTTATCGACTAGCTCCGCAGTTATTTTTTCGAAAAACGCTCGTTCTCAACAATGCATTTTTTTGAGGTATTAAGTATCAAATAATTACATATGGAATAGTTAATTTTAAAAACGCACGAAATTTTTTAGAACTTAGTGGTTGATCTTAATGCTTGTACTTCGGCTTAGAGCTTTAAGCTCGTTAAATATATTACGACTATTCTATTATAAACTGGAAAATTGGATATTAAAGCGAAGCATAAAGTAAAAGTGAATTTTTAAACACCCTTCTATGTTTATACCCTTAAACATAATGGTGCAAAGGCCGATCGTAATATCGATACAGATCAATGCAGAAAAGCTACAAAATAAATAATCTATCATTGCTGAGAAAAATCTAGATTGTAAAATGCAAAGATCAAGGATAAAGCTTAGAGGTTATCAATAATGACCAACTAAAAACCTTAACTGTAATGATCACAAGCTCATCTTGTATTCAAGATGTATGACAATTAATAATAATTGATATACATATTTTGCTTAATATTATTCCCAACAAAGTTATACCTACACATATTTTACCATGAATTCGATTATTCTTATATAATGTAACATAAAAAGCTTTAAAATAAACTTCCAACGTTAATACATCTTCAAGCAAATGTTGTATACGTGACAATGCTTACGTTTGAAAGATCGTCACGTGTCCGTCGGGTAATTTTTTAATGCGATAATGCTAGTTCCTGTTCCAACCACTATGTCGATAATGAACACATAATTAACCAACTTACTGCGATGTAAAACGTTGACCGTGCGCAAGCGATAGCGGCGATTACATGCGTGAACGTCGATTACTCTCCTTGCATAATCGCGACCGCGAATTTTCTATATGTTAATTGTGATACTTATGCTAGCTCATATGCATGAGGCCATTCTTAGAATTCTAACGATGCGATACTAATCAAACGACAGACGAGAGAAACAGATTGTGCTAGACGATTATCTTAAAATATAATAATTGCTGTTCGAGTATCGTTCACAGACAACAACCTGACTTAATTTCTAAACAGGAAATCTGCAAATCGCTGAACTGAAGAAAGCTCCTGGCTGAGACTTCATAACCGAGGAAACTCTAAGGGAACTTTCAAAGAAAGCCATTACCCTTCTAACCGCCATCTATAACGCGATACTGAAAGTTAGCTACATACCTATCTCTTGGAAAATTGCCCAGATTATATTAGTTCCAAAACCAGTTAAACTTGCGGAAAACGTTCAATCTCACCACCAATAGCCTTGCTACCAACTGCATCAAAAGTATTTGAAAAACTGCTTCTGACGAGACTTTTACCCACACACTGAAGCAAGAACGATTGATACCGGAACATCAATTCGGGTTTAGGCATAAACATGCCACTACTGAACGAAATCACAGAATATCCGACAAAAATCGTGAAAAATCTAAATGATAGGAAGTACTATTCAGCTGCTTCTTTCGACGTATCGCAAGCTTTCGATGAAGCATGGCGCACGGCTCTGCTAATTAGAATTAAACAGCAACTTCGCTATCCATATTACCTCTTTTCGAAATCGTATTCGACCGACAGACTTCTCGAAGTAAAAATTCAGTACACCATTTCCAACCTGTATTTTATATACTCTGCTGTTCCACGAGGAAGAGTGCTCGGCCCAGTACTCTACACTCTCTTTACTGCCGATCTACCGACAAAAAGCAATACGGTAATTGCAACATATACTCACGACACAGTAATCTTAGCCACTGACGTTAATCCAGATGAAGCCGCGGAGAAATTACAGTCACAACCCAACGAAATCGCAGTCTGGTTGAAAACATGGAAGATGGAAACTAATGTCGCCAAGTTAATACATATTACTTTTACAACGAGAACTAAAACTTGTCCGGCAGTCAGTTTAAATGCCGGCACGGTATCGCAACAGGATACGGTTAAATACTTGGACGTACACCTCGACAGACTCACATGGGAAATAAACATACAAAAGCCTATGGTGAGAAAAAGTCACATCTTAATACTACAAATTATTATCACACAAAATGATTATGAAACCAATCTGGATATATCTATTTGAAGCAAATTGATATTGCTTGTTTAATAAAATTATCCGTAGATTTCAATATTTTACAATTTCCAGAAGTATATATGTATCAAGATTGTAAAAAACTCATCTTGAAAGTTCATGGATCATGTAAAGAAATTTAAACTTACGAAAATACACAATCATATATGATTTGACGTTCAAAGGAAACAAAATTTTATAGCGGAAGATAAATCAAATTATTTGGATAAATTTTAATTCTAAATTTTCTTCCTACTAAAGACTTACAAATACAAGGACGAAATAAGCGTCGAATAAATCTACTTAAACGATCCAAATTCTTTTTATTTAAACATAGTTTGAGTGCTCATGTCAACTTAACCGGTGTTCCTTAAGATATGAAACTTTCTTTCATAATCTTAAAGAATTACTCACCGTCTGTTTGCTTTAAACAGTAATTTATGCTTTTAAAGTGTCAAACTATTTTCCCAACACTTTGCATTACCATTTACGTCCGACAATGTGTTTACTTTTTCATCATAGCCCTATTACGTCGCTTAAAAATGTTAACAGAAAACTGTTAAACACCTGTGAATGGGAGTTAGGTATCTAGGACAGGTTGGCCAGAGTTTAGAGTCTTTAAAGATTAAATTCTGACGAGGACGTGTCTCTCGAGGCAATAGCTTTCGTAACATACATACACGTACATACACATACTTAGATATATATTTTATAAAAAAAGAGAGAAAGGTAGAACCACAGGAAATACTTTGCTTTCATGTAGGCAGAACCACGAATGAAATCGCAATGTGAGCATCGCTCTAACAGGTCATAAAAGCGGAACTATAATACCACACTATCCGATTGTTACCAACCTGCATTTTCAATGAGAACAATGCTCCTCGACGTACTTTGTTAACGTGTTCTGAACTGATACATGTTATTTGCATTTCTAGACATTTTTACCGCACGCTAAACATATACTCCTGATGTAGAAAAGTGTTGCATCATTTTCCAAAGTGAATTACATGCAGTGCTATTTATTTTCTTGCAATGAGTGCCTTAATGCACTGATAGATAATCAAAGATATGCAAAAAAGTAATTATCTTGTAAAGCATAATGGCAAATGTATCTCAGAATATCCGGGAAAAAACCATTATGTATTTCAGTGTAGAAAGAAAAGAAAATGTTGCAAGATAAGTTTCCGGTAATGCTACCAAAATTAAGAAGAATAATTATTAGAAAATAATTATTAATTATAGCATACCTTCATATATTATATGTACATAATATGCCTATTTTTAAATAATACAAGAAGATAAATAAATAATAGTAGTTGATTAACAAGTTACTAGTTGTAGGTTCTAGGCTTCTTTAGAATCTCATAATTTTTCCTCAAATGGATAACTTACAATTTGTAAAATTTACTTACAAAATTCAATTTACTTCATTTGTTTTACTACTAAACTTGTTAGTGTCATGTAAAAATATTTATTAATGGCGAGAACTTGTAACTTGTAAAATTTCTCTAATAATATTAATCAATTCAGGGATAAAATAGATAGAACGTATATATTTAACTTCATAAAAATGTCCAATGACATTAGACGCGACACTGTTCTGAAATTTTTAATAATCATTTATTAATAAAGTTGAGCAATTGTTCTTCAATTACTTCAAGCTGCAAGGAAATTACATGGAATTTTACACGGTTTGGTCAAAAAGGCCGAATGCAGTAAAAAATCATAGCTTAACTGTGTTTCAGATAAAAGTACGACAGGTCTAACGATTCATTGATTATAGAGATTGATGGGGGTAGTATTCAAGGTTGTAAATTGAAATTTGATTTGATTTCGCAACTGAAATTTATGATTCATCTATTGTATAACTGTCGCCCAAACGAGTTAAATAAATAGCAGTAACTCAACACAGAAAATGACAGATTTTTAGTAAGGCTTCTGCAAAAAGAGAGTTAGGTAATGTTTGCTCATTTATCACGAATATCTACGTATAAATATTAGCTTCGATAAATCATTGAAAGAGATATTTTGAAACAAACATTAGTTTAATAGCACTTTAATGAATCTATGAAGATAAAACATGCTTGTTTGCAAAAGTGTTACATTTCATAGAATTTTCATCATTGGTGAGAAGGGTAAACGAAACTTTAGTATAAAACTTTACTTCTTTATTATGAGACAAAAAATTAGATTGCGTTAATTTCACATTTCAAGCTTCTCAAACTTGGATGATAGATCAATTGCATTACATAATTACGGTGTTTCATGGATCCTCAAATGCCATATTATAAAGACTAAAAGTGCAGCTTTAGATACCTCAGCTTTAGAAAAATATCAATGCATATGGCCTTAAAAAGTTCAGAGGGAATAGAGGTTACTGTATAGTTCAGGATATTTTCAAAACCAACGCGCTTTAATAATAATGTTTTCCAATAGAATTAAAGAGCAGACGAATTTGTTTTATGAAATCCAACGTACACTAGTAGATCGATAAGCGTGCTTTTAATACTACTTTTTAAATATTGTATTAAATGTTACTACTTTCATATAAAATTTACAATATCAGAACAGACTGTATTTCTTTTTATTCTATTTTATTATTTTTTGTAAGCGTATTAAGCAACTTGTTTATTTTACCTCTGTAAGATGTTGTAAAATGGAAGGAATGTGCTCAATAGTGACTGGACATATCATTTCTACAATCCTTTATAAATTTCACGTCTATAAGTTTGTTTTAAAGGTATGTAGGTATATTTCGGCGATCACTTTGACGAAAGTTTGTTCCATCGATGATCGGTGAGCCTTAACGTCTTTTTGTGACATTTTACACACGCCAGAAAAATTAAGAAACCTTTAACTCTACTACGCTTTCCTACAATTGAAAAAGTTCAAACACATTATAAAATTGTGTAATACCTATTGAATTAACATTTGTCCCGTTTTTATATCCTTCACACAATATTCACAATCTTGCGGCATGTTTTTGGTCTTTTGGTACTAAAAAAGCAAAAAAAGGTAGTAATATGACAAAAATGTTCTCTATTTCTTGGCACATTTAAAAATTTCATAAGCAACAAACATAGACAACAGATTTTAATCATTATGTCCGTTGGGATGTAACTTTAAAAATTGTATATAATATTTGTAGGCGTGAGGTTGGTAAAGGATCATGAAAACGATGCGAAAGCACCAAGCGGAGAAAATAGAACGCATATTACAACTTAATATTATGTATCACAGTTAATTATTTTAAAAAAGAAACCAGTAGAAATTCTTTTCAAGTAATCCATGTAAAACCTACATTTTAAGTATGTACACCGCATACTTGGAAATTTGGAAATTATTTGAAATTTTTTAAATTTAGTCTTCAGTATATTCATCCACTATAGTAGTAATATCTTTGTATTATTCCTTCAAATGCGTACATTAACGAAATATGAACATGTTATTCTTCAACTTATAAAACAATCCATATTGTTTCATTTGACTCACGAAAATATTCGAACATTTTTAAGAGCTTCACATGTTGTATTATATAAAAGATTTTGAAATTCGTAAACACTATAGGGAGACACAGCTATGAAAGTTACCAAATATTTATTGGAAGTATATATATACTTCGCAAAGATCACGGAAATATTTAAATAATCCATTATTCGCTATATATATCAATAAGCCACAATATTTAGTCCGTCCAATTTTAGTATTAACTGTAAGATTACTGTTTAAGACTACTGTTCGTGTTGTATACTAATTCTCCTCTAAATGTATGTTTGTAATAAATATCTTGTAACTTCTACATATATTTTCGAACTAGTTTCAAATTTTACTATTATAATCGTGATAGTCGCGTCTCGTTACAGTGGTAACCAAATGTCAAAAAGTATCGTATAATGCACACAATGTATTCGTACAAATTTTCTACGGGCTACTGTATATAATATTTTAATATCCAATATCACCCAACTTATACAATATTACGAAGTTTCAGAAAACTTTAGCTTTCTAATTTCAATAGGATGTTATCACATAATTTAATATTTTCATTAGATTCTGCTCGAAAGAACTCGAGCAAAAGTCATGAGAAAATTAATCAAACATTCTTTCGTTCAACACTCTTTGGCTTTCATGTTATTATCTCCTTTCTGTTTATGGAAAATAATAAAATTGAATTGCAACAATGAGTGAAAATGTATGGTTGAACGATAATGAGAGTAAAACAAAAATATTTAAAGTATACATTACATATGTTGTATTCAAATGAAAGAGACATATCAAATACCAAATAAAATGTGCTATTTTACTCTTTTTTTTCTCTTTTGGTTAATACTAGTAATTATTAATGATTGATATTAGCGGTGAGATTTCGTTATGATACAATATTTTTTTAGGTGTTTTCAACTAGTATATTTTTGGACCGATATGTTATCACAAGACCATTTTACCTCGAAAAAATTGTATTGTGTGACTTCAAGTTTTATTATTATCAACACCCTATATACCAGAGAACTGGTTGAAAACACAATGTAGTTTTATTTGAATCTCTCAATTTATTTTGCATGATTTTATGGAGGAATGTGATACTATTTAAATACCTTTAGTATTTCTTAATGCTATTATTACTGTATGAGAATTTACTAACATAATATAGATATAATCAATGTTTTATAACATTATTATTATTACTACTTTTATTATCTAAAATTGTTCTAGTTCGATACTTTCTGAACATGTTCAAGTACGTGCAATTATCAACAAAGTAATAATTCATTTCAATGAATTATTTGTACTTGTTATTATAGTGTACTAAATATTCAACGTATTATTAAATTAAGACTATAAATTAACATGAAAGAATATAATTAATAAATATATATAAATACTTGGCACATTTAAATGGAAGAAAATATAATAAAAAGTTGAAGATTGGTAAACACAGCAAAAAATAGAAAAGAGATATTAAAAAGGATAACAATAAAAGTTGATAAGAAAAAGCAAATAAAGAATTTCTCTGAACAAATTGTAAAATTTGGCACATAGTATTTCTTGGAATAAAGATAAGTCGAGAACGGCAGAAATACAATTTTTTTCGTTTCAGACTTCATTTCCGAGAACATCGACTTTGAAGAACCGTGGGGTATCTGTACAATATACATGCACTCAACTATTTTATGATTGGACACATTCGTCGTAGCTGTCGATAGTCAACAGTGTCCATGACTCGTATTTTAAACTTGATTTTCTCGAAAACCAGACCTAAAAGAAAAGGTTTTATTTTACACTTTCGACTTATCTTTAAATACAGAGTAACATTCTACACAATCCTTAGTTATTGACAGTTGGGAGTTATAGACGCATGCTGTACTATATGTACAGTAGCGTGCAAAAGTTTCCAGTCGGATATTTCTCTACTTTATTTTTTTAAAGCGATACGTGAGAGAAATTTAACTAATATTGGGTAAACATTTGTAATAAATGAAAGAAAATAGTATGACAAATAAACAGTACTCCTTATGAATTTTTTTACAAAAATATCAAAATTACGCGTTCAAAAGTTTTCAGCCACGCCATTTTACAGAAGAAATTCGAATTTTAACTTATTTTATTTTAATTTTTAATTCTCATCGTTATGCCTTTTGCTTTTATGACTGCAGGACAGCGGTGCGGCATGGATTTGATTAATGTTGAAATATAGTCTGAAAAAATTGCATTCCATTCTCTTTTAAGATTCTCGAATAATTCTTTCTTGTTGGAATGTTTAAATTTTGTTAACTTGTCGTTTTACTTATCTCCATAAATTCTTTATTGGGTTTACGTCTTACAATTATGCTGGCCGGTCTAAGTCCTTTATTTTTTGGGCAATAACTACGGCTCAACAAGCTTTGAGGTATGCTTGGGCTCATTATCATGTTGAAATACCCACTCCCTTGGCATCTATCTTTCTGTGTAGTCTAATAAATGTCTGTCTAAGATATCTTAGTACACGACACTGTTCATTCCCTTGATTTCCACAAATCATTTGATGTCCACAAGCGGACCAACCACTTGAGCAGAAAATACCCTCCAAACCATTGCATTTTCTCTATCGTGCTTTAATCTTGATATCCAATGTAAGTATTCATTCGCAAATCTTCTATTCAGGCCTTCTGATTCTTTTTACTGATGAGAGATCTTCTTGTACCTGATCTACCGAAAGGACCTACTTCGTGTAGATGTCTAGATGTCTTATTATAGTCGAGTGACTAATATTAGCAAGTTCTTCCTCATGTAATTCGTGGGCTATTTCAGAAGCAGTCTTTTTTATATCTACCGCAGATTTTCTTTTTATTAATTGGTCAATTCTTCTAGTAGTTTTTCACGGTTTCCCACTTCGTAGCTGGTTTTCCAGACCTTTTTCAGAACGATATCTTTTTATAAAATCATTTACCATGGATTTCTCGATTGTTAATATTAGCGATCTCGCGAGTAAACTTGCCAGTTTTTGACAAATCAACTATTCTCTCTCGACGATCGATAGAAGTACGTCGACCTGTGTTGGAGCTGTGGCGAAGCATCAGTAACTAATTCTGATATGTTGGCATTCATATGCAACATAACTAGAGCGTAATGGACTTTGAATACATTGGGAGACACGACCGACCGGAGACTTTTGACCCCATCGTATTAACAATTTTGCAAATATCTACATAAAGGGATAACAAAACGTTGTTATTTTGTGGTTCTGTTTTCTTTTAGTTGCCATACCTGTAACAATTAATATAGTAATAGTTAATATCGATCTACATATCGCTTTTGGGAAATAATATCAAAAATATATCTGGCCAGGAACTTTTGCACACTAGTGTATACGTATATTATATCTACAAATTTTCGAATCTAACTTTCTTGGCAGCGAGACCTTAAAAGGCTTTATTCTTTACTTTCGACTTATTTATGTAGGTAAAATGATCTTTGGCCTGGTTGTATTAACTTTTCTGAGACACACTGTACGTATGGCGACAAATATTATGTGATAATATTATATAATATAATTGATTTACTAGAAATATTTACTCGCGCTTGATTATAAATATATCCAAAGGCCTACGGTAAAAAGAAGTAATTTTGGTAAAATTAACTGAAAAATCGATCAAAAGAGTACAAAAAAGCAGACTCAATAAGCTGGCCGAACGACAAGCCCGAGGCGAACGAGAGATGCGACGGGCTGATAGATACAGATAAAAATGAAATAGAGATGATGTATAGAAATATACGTACGAACTTCGATATAGATAAAAGCAGAATTGAACACCGAAATCTACGTAGAGATAAAAAGCGATATACATACAGATATATACATAGAAGGATTAGTATTAAACTCGATAGCGGCTAAAGATTCTTCTTATGAAGCAAAAACAGGAAACACAACAATAAAATATAAAATAAGAATGAAAATTATTTTCATATTCTTTTAGGTAGTAAATTTTAAATATTCTCGACTATCTGAATATCAATATTCACAATTTATATTTGTTTCTCAGGCAATGTTTATAATTTCTGGGAAATAACTGGAACGGTTGCTGTTTTTTTTCGTGTGTTACGTTAAGAAGGAACAGGACTCATCGTAGAGCTATACGCAAAATGTTCCTATACAACATCGTTTTTTAGAAACATGAAAAATTCAGGGGATTTTCAACATTTTATTGCGACGTACATTCAGAATCGTCGCGACGCGTCAGCGTGAACCTTATCGCGATAATTTACAAGCATGGACTTATTCACAATAACTCCATTATTTCCTTGTTTATATTCAGGGAGCATAATGCAGCAAATGCGTGTCATATTGAATGTATGCCACCCTGTACACCAATGAGGAGGCGTATCCACTTGAATTATAAATAATGACGTGTGACTGACAAAAATATACGCATTGGTCGTACTCTAGACGCGATGACTGAGCTAGGAAATTGAAAGAAATATGGAGGAACAGACGAGAGGAGGAGGGAGGTGAGAAGACGACAAGTAGGAAAACGAGGAAAAAGAAACGAGCCAGGCATCGGAATCGAGACCAAGAACAGAGAGGGGACGAAGGAAAGAAAACGAGGGAATAAGACTTCAGCAAGAGGCGCAACGCATAACCATGGTGTACGACGTGACTCATCGAGTGGCAACCGTAGAAAACCCTCGATTGCATCGACAAGGAGGAATACGAGAACGCTATAACTCGACGGAGGACTGCATGAACTTACGGAATGGATGGCAGAGCGGGAAGCAGGATCGAGAGCAAATGTGCGAGCATTTGTGTTTAGGAGAAAGTTCCCTCCACAAGTTCAGAGATATATCACTCGTTCCAATACATGTGTACACAGTGTCTTCGACGAAGATACCCTCTCACCAACTAGTTCATAGTTCGCGATCTAATTTACCCAACAGTTTGAATGACTTCGAGATTGCTACACTAGTCGGTCAATGGAGAATCGGTTGACTCAGCTAATTGATTCGTTGAATAATTAAATATATCGTATAGCTCCCTGATGATGGTACGACTCAAAAAGTGAAAATGTATAGGATACATGTATTTAAAAAATTTATATGCTAGTAGAGCAAGGCTACTCAAACTTTTATGGACCGAGATCCACTTTCGTAAATGGCGATCTTCTGCGGCCCATTCGAAGATTACATAATGTATAACTGCTGTCAAGAGTTTATTGATAAAGATTGGAAAATTTATTTGATATATATCTGTGAACTGACAGAGATTAGATAGAAATATTAATTCTCATGATCTTTAATCGAACCGACTTTGAATTGTTTATCAGACGATTCTCCATGAGTAAACTCCTTCACACTTTAGGAATTAATGTTGTAGAGTGTGGAGCATTGAACTTTTTATAACTTTTAAATCTATTAGTTTAACATAGCATACAATAAATGGTATATGTGTAAATATATGTCACTAACTTTGCAAGTTCTGTCACTTGCATATTATGCTATTACGAAATTACGTGAGTTTACAATCACTTCATTACGGTTACTCTTTGGCGTGAAAGAATATGTATCTATTTGTAGATTCTATGTCTTATTTGTAGATATTGATATTAATACAAAAAGCAAATATGATTAAATTTAATACGATTAACTTTATTATGATGTTCGAATTATGTCTCAATCTCGCACCCATTTCAACAATGAAAGAACGCAAGAAGATTTTTAAGAAAAATTGTAACATGAAACATTCTTTTATATTTCTCTCGAGCTTAAAAAATTGTTATTGGTTGAAAATAACGAATAAGTAGAAAATATCTTAAAGAATGTAGCGTAGTTAAACGCACCTTTTTGTCGATTCGACGTTTAAACTATAATCTTCCTCTATACGAGAATGAAAATATTTTTATATAAAAGTACATGAAAATAAAAATACTTTAAAAATAGAAATTCGAGGGTCACGCGAATTCAATCCGACATCGTTTTCTTTTAACCAATCAAATATGTATTGAAAGCTTGAAATATAATTTGTACGCTGAAATATTATTTCATACAAATATATTATGATAATGAATATTTACTACATTCATATCAAAATTTAAATATGCAAACGAAATGTAAAATATTCATGAAAGCGATTAAATCTTTTTTTATTAAATTATTTTAAGTTTGCAACTGACACACAATAAGTCATTTAATAAACGTGATCTACGTCAGTATGGCGTGTGAAAAGGTACACGCAGATTAATAGTCCTTCAGGAATAGACTTACTGTAATTAATTATTTCACATTAGATCCTTGGGCTTTGTTCTATTTATCAAATATAAATTTAAATTATGTAAATTATAAATTATATCTATTAAATATAAATCCTTGCGACTATCTTGAACATTTCAAAAATAATTGTCATAACATTATGCTATAGCTTTGTTAAAAAATTGCGTATGTTCATCATCTACCTCTAAAAAGCTTATTTTTTTTTAAATTTAATAACTGTGTAGGTACCTGTTATTAGTAGTATATTTACTATATTATTTACTACATTAAAGTACTCTCTTAACTCTTTTCCCGTGGGATTCTTAATTAATACAATTTATATAACAACAGCTATAACATTTGCATTGACGTGAACAAAAACTGTAACCTTATTATTGTATTTTACTATACAAGCAAAATCACTTAATTAGTCGATCTTTTTCTACAAAATCTAGATTGAGAGCATCAAATACGAGTGGTTGCGTCATTGGTAACGAAGCAAACATAGAAAAGGGAGAGATACCCTTGACTACATCTTAGTCATATCTCTGTTCCTGGAATTTTAGGGGAGAATGCAAACGACCGTAAGGGGAGAAGAAAAAAGAAAAGTTTCCTAGGCAAGGACAAGTAATAGACGGCTCCACCCACCCTTCGATACGATTCTTATATGCCAAAGAAACGAAAGAAGAGACTAGCAGCTCCACGAATCGATTGAACCACGGGTAGTCACGATAAGAAGCCAATTTCGTGTCTGACTCATGTATTGCTTGCAATGCCGATGTCGAATTTATTGAAGGAGCATAATACTTTGATAAAGGCCGATCGCCCCGATCACAGAAATGTGTTTCGTGCGAAACTCAACTGAACAAACCTATCTCCAATGCTGTTGTTTAACTTGTTAGAGACCCAATGAATTCTTATCTCTATCAGAGCTATTTTTCACAGGACGTGTCATGAAAGACCATAGAAGAAAAGCAGTATATATACTGTCTTATTGATTTTCCTTTCACTTGTCTAACCTTGTAGTTTTTTTGTCGCGTTGTAATCTACAGTTTCAAATATTGAAATTTTCATTGAAACCATGCGTACACCGCGATTTAAAAGCTTCGACTGAATTATTTGATGAGGAGGAAAGCTGGAGTTTTTAATGTGAAAAAGAACGAATACACGCCCCAATTGTTCTATAGTTTAAATTGATACGTTTAACAACATACAGCAAAAACGTTATGTTATAATTATCAGTTCATACAAAATGTTTTAACGATTCGATCCTTGAAACGAGGTGTATTGTCAATTCTTTCTGCTCATATTTAACGTTGCGTAGTTAAACATATTGAGTATCGTAAAAAGTTAATTATCTAACAAGGACACGAAGTGCCATAGATTTCTCTTACAATGTATTAAAATACTTTCGAATTGGAGAATTCTACGTTCGAGGTACATGAAATAAACAAAAATATAGTAAAATATTATTATATACTCGTAAAATTAATACATATGACAATACAAAAAAAGCTACAATAATTTATTAAAGACAATAAATAATGAATTATGTTAGTTTAGATTTTATTTTCTTTCATTAACCGTAAAAATTAAAAGTTATTCCAAGGTTTCGAACGATAATATTTTGAATTTCATGTTAAAATATAAGGCACTCATACAGAATATTGCTCAGAAAGATACAGGCGAATTTAGGAGTGAATGTACATATTAATGAAACATCTGAAACGAACATTCAGACAAAGATAAGGAAATTAAAATCGAATGCAAAGAAAAGCAATTCTAATGTGACAGAATAAAATAAGGTTTTCCGTTTCAGAAATGAAAGTACCGAGCTACTTTTAACCGTAGCATGCTACGTGAAAACAAAGGCTTGTCATTATCAGCGCAACCACTCTTATTACCCTTTTATCTGTATTTTTATAATAAGATACTTTACACGCCGTCGTGCCGTTCTATTTTAATATAGCTTTGAGAAAAGGTCCAGTTTCAATGAGTTTCGTATTATGAAAAATTACTCCTTAAATTAAGTTTACTAAATTTTTTGTTACAATCAAAACCTTCCTTTTTGTTACGAATAATGATTAATCTGCACTTTGTTCGTGATTACAGGCCTTTCATCTATTTATCTATTTTATCTATTTGTGTATTTATATTATATTATTATTATTATTACTACATATCAGTATATACATCATATGTATTATATTATATTTCTATCTATAAATATTGATTTTCGAATAATGAATATTTTACAAAGGAATCTGTCAAACATGGTTTATGAAAAGTAAAAGATTTTTTCAGACACCAGAAGATTATAACAATGAGATAATAGTGCTTTAAGCTTATTACTTACATCCTTCTTAATTGCAAGTTAGGAGGTAGAAGCTCTTAAGTAGGAAACGTGACGCAATCAATCGTAATTGCAAAGTATATCACAGCGAGGAAAAGGATCGAAGTTAATAATATTCTATCGTACAAGAAATCATATTTGCAATTTAATGTTACGAATGAAGTGTAACGTGTTTATCAAAATATAAGGCGTGAAAAATTACATCGACATAATGCATAACATCTAAATCTACATTATTTTTACTGTACATAGTACCTGTAATATTTGTTCAATTTGTTTTGAGTAACTTGAACTATTTAACATTTTCAACAGCATCTACGATTATATGTGTTAAACCCCGTTCTCTTGGTCTATGAACATGTACTCTATCATTCACAACCATCCGAGAATTTTGATTGATATGTAGTAACAGCATGGAAGTTTTATCAAATTATACATATTAATCACTAAAAGTAGCATTTACTACCTTGTGATAGACTCAGCAGTTTTAAACTATCGAACTGTCTATATAATTTAACCCTGCAATGTTCTTCAATGAACTTTCATGTTCTAATCTTGTTCTTCTTCGACCAGTAAAGATTTGTAAAGTTTCGAAAAAAACATTAACGTAAACCTCAAATAACAAACTGGATAACTATTTTGCCATATTTTCCTCAAATTTAGTGAAAAATTTCCTTAATAATCGAAACACGTAATTTAAAATAACGTTAGAGCGGAAATGAGCAAAAGGTTATCCTATAAGTGCAAGAAGACGTAATATTTATATAAAATATAATATATAAGTAATATGGTTGTTTCTATTATTTGAAAATAAAAAATTACTTGTTGGTATTTGACCACCAATGCATTTTCGCTTATCATTTTGCAATTATTTATCTTTCTCTATTAAGTTCTCTATTCCAATTTCATCACGAGTTGCATTAGACTAAACTTATCTCTCAAAAAAACGACATTATTTATGCCATGACTTAATCCAATACATCAGAAGAAATGCCATTGACATAAATCATTCTGTGTGTTATAGCATTGATGCTTGTTTTGCATTATTTATTTACAGTTTTCATTAAAAAAACCAAAAGTGTATCCAATTCACAAGCATAAAAAATAAGCCACGACGAAGGGGCAAACTCTGCTTTACGAAATATTGCCAGTTGATATTAATCAAAGGCTTCTTAATAAGTAGTTGCCATGAATTGTCTCCGAGTATACTCATCCTTAAATAATGCAGGACTTTCTAATGCGTAGGCGGAGAAGGCAGTGGGTATATGACATGCTTCGAGCACGTCTTCCACATCTATGATCGTCATGGAAGTTCAAATGTTTCTTTTAATGAAAAAACATTCGTTAGACGAGTTAAAATAACGCATATCCGAACGTTGGTATTCGACGTAGACGAATCGGTAGGTCGAATGAGTTTCGCGCAGTGTGCCGTTGCGGGCAGAGTTGAAGCTAACCGAGGAACGACAAGAGTAAACAAGAGCGTAAAAGAACGAAAAAGGGATGAAATAGAGAGAAAAAAACGGAGAAGAGAGGGATAGGTAGAAAGGCGGGAAGGAAAAGGCTGAACGCAACTCGCGTATTAATAACGCAAGTCGTGAGGGCGAGACGGAAAATCGGCAAAAAGAGAGGCCTTTTTAACCCCTGACAAACCGGGGAGTTTGCTGCATTATCCCTCGACCCTAAGCAAACTGCGTGAGTGCAGATTCATCGTTCTTCCTTCGTCTCCTCTTTCTTCCCCGTTCCCTTTCCTCATCGTGTGTGCGTACCATCGCTCATCTATGTGGTCGCATAAACGCTACGGCGCACGGTGTGACTCGTATTTACGTACCTTTATGCCAGCCACTTCTGTAAACGTAGCTGCATATCCCCGATTTCCACAAATCGCGATTCTCCGAGAAAAGTCAAAGACTAAATCACGCCCAGAATATAATGCAATACCGATCGGCGAATGCGATGGGCGCGCCATCGACTTTGCATAGCATCGCCTTTCTGGGTATACTCAAGTCAAACATTTCTACACGTATTAGTGACAAAATTAAACTTTATCTGGTCTTAACCGGTTCAAAGGATCGAGAGAAACGTTGTTTTCTTACCTTTACCTCACTTTGTCAACAGAATTCAAATAACAGTATCTTAAAAATTTCCTATTTGCCGTAAAAGACACTTAATGCTTTCAGAATGGACATTTTGTTCGCTATTATTTTTCGATCCAGTAGCCCAGTGCGTTTTTTTATTTGTTGATAAACTTTCTTCTCAATATCAAAAGGATATTTAAGTAACAAATGTAAAGGATTAAATAATGGAGATCCATCAATTACCTAATTTAATAGAAGTAATAATCTTATAGATCGCTGGATGTTATATACTGATAGAGATGAAGATTGTTATTTAATGGAGAACTTGCAGACTTACTCAGAAAACGAAATTACCTGTGACTTAATCTAATATATGAAAACGTACTCCCGTGAAATCCCGGTTAAAAGGATATTCGAATTACTGCAAAATTTCAATCTGTTCCAGAAATATTCATATATAATTAAGTGAAGTACGCTCATGCTGATTAAACAAATTTACTAAGCAACAAATGGCAATCATCTTTAAAATACATTAGTAGCGTTAAAAAAATAATGATATTTAATTTACAACGTTTATCATATCGTGCATTGCCGATACCGTGTTATCAATTTTTTTTGTGACAGACAACTTACGATTAATTATACTCTATACTCAGACAATTTATGAACATTCATATAACGAAACGGAAAATCCAATATGTCGCGTGTCATATAAATTTAATAAACCTCGGTGAAATCAGTTTTATTGGATTTTGATAGATGATTTGTAGAGTCTCGAATAAAAAAGACGAAAGTGTATGTCAGAGGTTGATTCGTTGGCACGTGTGAGTGACACCGTACAATGGACGTAAATGCGTCTGCAAATATCCCCGTGATGCTCCGTGATACCGACGTACATACGTGTTGCATATGCAAAGTCACACCCATCCGAGCAAACGCGACGCTGTACACTGTACACATATATAAGTGGTTACCTATGGGGATTGTGGTATAAAATGACAGAAACAGGTAGGCAGACGGAAACACGGACAGAAACTGTCAGACGGAGGGGATATTTATCATTAGAATACGAACCGCGGAAGAATAAGTACTAATGGTCGTTTCAGAACACGCGCGGTTACTGAAATAGGTACGGTACTTGTACACAAATGCTCGCGAATAGTATTACAAAGCAACCTATAAGAGCGAAAAAATTACTTGAAGATTATACAAAACTTGCTAAAGCATAACGTATCCCATTTTGTCGGAGCACTTATTACACGCTTTACACCAACCTTGCTATTTTCCTTCTACGCACCGTTAGAAGGAAATTTAATTTCCATAAAACGACTGAATGGGAATGGAAAAATATGCCGTCTAAACCTGTAGATTTGGAATTAACAGGAAAAAGCAAATGGAGGCAACAACGAGAGACAGTCAGAGATGAAAATAGTGAAATACAACAAATGTTAAAAGCAGCAAATGCTAATTCATAAGCTCTCATGGAAATAATAATGTGCATAATTACAGTAAAATACCCTAGAACACATACATCCCAGATATATTCCGCGTTATACGGCACTTATAGCATAAAAACTAAGATAAATTCTTGTTCTGCAGTAGTAACATAACTAATTCTGTACTAATTGTGTACTAATTCTATGTAGAGATAACTGTCACGTAATACGTAAAAATCTCCTTGTCGTACAAAAGTTAACTCATGACCACGATCTTCGAGTCAATTCAAAAACGCACACACTTGCATGAAACGAATGAATCAAGCTTGCAACAGCAACAGAAGGCAAGCGCAACAGATCCATTACAAATATATACCGTCGTTGTTTACTTTGTATACTCCAAGCAATCATTTTGCACTTTTAAAATTTACTGTCACATGCATAAAATTTTTTTAAGCAATTTTGCAATCGCGTTATACAAGGTCACGGTAACAATTTTCTGATCCTGTTGTACGAGTACCGCGTTCTACGGGTTGCTACTGTATATATATATATATACACGTGGCTCGAAAAATATCCATGCGCTTACATACATGTCCAGTTACAACTGTAAAAACGTAGTCATAGAATATACATATGTGTGCGTGTACACGTTACATACCAAAGAATGCTGCAGCTCGAACCAGTCGTAAGCGATGATGTAACAAGGGGAAACGAAGCAATTATGTCGCGTTGGTAACTCGCGTGAGATTCATCGTCACCAGGATTTTAAACAGTCCCGAATATAATTGCGCAGAAAGAGAAAAATTAACAGAAAGATAAAACTTCTTGCGTATCTACGTTAATTACGTCAGTGATTGACTACGTACCGATCACGCGCGATAATTAATTCCACTGTAGTAACTACACGGTGCTGCATCATCGATCGGTAATTAATCTTATAGGTTCTCGCATAATTAGTATCGCCGATCTCTGTCTCTTATACTCACTTTCATGGCAAAGTTTAACGCCATTAAACAACATCGTCTATCGCGATCTATAGCGAGGATTTTAAAATTAAATATCGATTTATGATATTTTATTTCACGTACCTGTTGTTTAAAATAGCATCGAGTGTTCTTTAGTATTTGGTATAATGAATACGCGTGATATTCGAATCATTTTCTTTCATTTTAAACTGAGTTGTTTCACGAGCATATTAACTATAATATTATTAACGTAGTTTATGAAGAGATTTCTATTCAAAAGTCTGTCATCGCTTGTTGGCTTCCTTAATTCTCTTTTAGCGATAGCAAATAAAATCTCGCAACCAGTCTCAACCAACCTTGAAAGAAAAGAACAAGGTTGGTGTGCACAGATTTCATAAAACTCAGCGGGACAATATTTTTCGGGAATAGCGGCTGTCAAAAATATCGTAGGTATACACCTTCACAGTAAAAGTGTACCGATTCTAGTACAGTATCTACTTGAATTTAACAAATTTACTAGGGTGAAAGGGAAAATTACATTTACTTTAACCAAGGGAAATAATTATTTCACATATACGATCTAATATTTATTTAATCCAATATCTGGATTATTATATAGATAAATATACATTGTTTATTTCTCGACTAGATTTTATTTTTCTGATCTTTTATTTATTAAGAAAGATAAATAAACGAATTCGGAGAAGGATAAACAAAAAGCGTTCTTGCACAGAATGATAAAAAAATTTCAGCCACACCGTTATAATGGCCAGTATCTTCGTTACTTTCTTCGGTAACAGAGTTGCAGCAAACAAAAAACATAAATTGACTGCATTCACAGAAGAAGACTTCGCGTCGCGTCAGTCCTACAGTATACCTATATACAAAATCGCTTTCTTACCTCGCAAAAAATGTTTATGAAGGCAGCGATATCCGCGATTACACTAAACGGTGCGATGTCCACATTTCATGCTCGTTTAAGTGTTAGAATTTTCTGTCATAAAAATTTATTAAGTCACCGTACAATTCTTCAATATCTTCGGCGAAAGACACTTACGTGCGTCGGAAAATTTTATGAACTCATTATAGCGACATTGCAAGTCACTTCTTCTCAATTCAGAAGAGCGAGCATTACGAATAAAAAATTGGGAATATGTTTTGCATAAATAACAATAGAGGTGGGATCAACATAAAATTGAAAACCGTGCTTGATGGAGGTACTTAGTATTTACTGCGCATACGAATGCAATAGAATATTGAATATGCACATATATTAAATATTTGATATTCTGAGCTTTAGCAACGTCATTTATCATTTTTATGAATGGACGAAGCTATGCTGAACTACGCGAAAACTGCAAATATCGTTCGATTTTGTTAAATCGTAAAAATTATGAATTTAAAAAATACAATTAAGAATACAAATATTTTAACGCTTCGCGCAGTTAAAATTTCATTTTCCGGTTGATTTCGGTCAGGTATGTTATACCGATTTTAAAAAGCTTTTAACTATGTTAAATGGACGAAGAAAATTTATCATTTCTTTTAAAAGTCAAGAAACATATCCCTCGATTGTGACAAGAAAGTAAAGGAATTTGGATACAATAACGCTTTCGAGTGAAACGTATCTTCTCGAATCGGTTATCTTGACACGAAAAGGTAGGAAAGCGTTCTTTTCTTCGGGAATTTCCTGGGAATCTGGTCGGAAAAAAAACAAAACAGTTTCGACAAATAGAAATTCTAGCCGAGAAATCCGTTGTTTGACGGAGAAGATTCGCGAGAAAAATCAAAAAAGTGATTCTGCTCGAAGAATCTCCAGAATATTTCGCCAACTAAACGGCCGGATTTCCTCTTGGCCAGATTGTACGTCCGAAAAAAATGTAGATAGAAGAAAAGAAAGGAGGAAAGTCGGGGAAAAAGGAGCCCTCTTCTCTCGTCCGATACGGCAGAGAAGGAGAAAGAAACAAGAGAAACGCTGTCTCCCGCGGGAATGAATAATTCAGTACGGGCGCGCATAGTTGGACGCGCCCATGTACAGTCTCGTATATACATAAAGCAGAAGGTGTGCCAGGAATGAAATTGTCGTCGTGAACCACGGTCATTCCACTAACAACATCCAATCTATACCTATCCGTGCGTACCACCGAATGTCACCAAGTCGAAGATGCTCTCTATCTTTACAAGTAACAGCTTATGCTTTTCATTTGCAAAATGAACCACTTCCGTCCTGCGTGTAAACTACGTGTCGTTTACGCCTTCTGTTCCGTCTCATCGATGAACAGCGGAGGAAATGTTACTTCCTTTAATCATCGTATACCGTTGGCAAAACAAAACCTTCCTGCCTACAGCTTGATCATGATCGAGTATCCATCTGTTGCAGGCATGAATCATCTTTGTATTAAGTTCAGAATTTATTTTAATTTGCTTGTGTAATAAGGTCATTCGCATTTATTTGAAGAAGCGTCCAATATCGTTACTCCTAAATAAGATCCATTTAATTGACTTCAACTTCCTTAAGTGGATTAACGCTTAACTAAATTATTTAGCTTATGTTTCCAAAGTATCTCGTTCTTTTATCAAAACGTGTTCCAGTAAGAATATTTTATCAAAAATGTCCAATACAATAAAGTAAGAATAACAAGAATAAACGATTACCTGCTTGTGAGCAAAATATCACAAATATTAAAACAATTGATGTTTCAACGTTAATAGTATAGCAAATAATCTCAATTATGAGTAGTCAGAACGACAATGTAATAATTTTTGCTGTGTCATAAAAGAAATTTGTAATCTGAGCTATATATCTGCAGTAACAAACAATTTTTTTACTAAACATTTATAATATTTAGCTTTATTTCATCGTTGACATTAGGTTATTAAGTTACAAGCAATATTTATCCATGCTTCTTGTTATAAGCGACGTCTTTTCATTATTTCTTAATAATGTAACACTGCAAGACGAACGATCTTATTACATAATATAATAGAATGAAAAATAGAACGTAAACAATAAATTGCAGCTTTAATAAAAAGATTTACTTCTCAGTTTAAAAGCTATCTACAATATCAGCAAGCTAAAGGTGTTTCCCTTTCCCACAAGCTCCTATAACTCTCATAAAGTTGTAATTTACTATTCTCTTAATATGATCTCAATTTTGTAGTAAAAAGTTACATGGCGGCATTTTTATAGCAAAGTTTCATTGAAGGAACTATTACTTTCTAAGAGTATAGTAAAGTTTAATTGTCTATCTATAATACTGTCATTCACTAACATTTAATTCTATTTGAACTGTACATATAATATATATCTATGTGTCTCAATTTAATGTTGTACACTATGTTTCTGATCGTATGAGAGAAATATTAATAATAATTCTTTCCTATACATAACAACGAAAATATGTGCTTTATAAATCAAAAAGGATAATATAAAAAATAACATAAAAATATATAAAATATGACGTATACAATAAATGTTCGTTTATCATTAAACTTGGAAACTGAGAAAAAAATTTAATGGCAAAAAATCCATAAAATGCTGTAAGAAGTGGTTAATACGTAAAACGATAAAATTTGACAAATAAATTAAAAAAGAAATTAAATTAAACAACATATTTGAAACATACGTGCTTGCATAATGTCTAATTTTATACGATTATTAATAATGCCGCGTAAACGATACGCGATAAAACAAGCATGTTTCGCGATATGAATTTGAAATAAAGATTTACTAAAGAAATAGAAGTTTCATCCCCACCATGAGTCATTCTCCGACAAAGCGAACTATCAGTTTGATGTTATATAATACTATTTTCATATTACGTTTCGAATCGCTCTGAATGCAGACCTATAAACAGAATGAGCAGAGAAGAATACTCTTGAATTTCGTGAATGCAATTGATTATTTTCAAATTGTCTTTCTGTTTTAAAAATACAATATTTTCAGTTACAGGAATTTTTATAATACCAAACAAGACCAAAACAATTTTCTAGTATATCACGTAACATATTTTTAAGTTCAAAATTTATATACTGCAAAATTAACATTAAATAATTCTTAAGATTTGTGTTTTCAAGTCATATAATGTTTATAAAGATAGATACATTTAGCTCGAATAATTGATAAACATTTTGTCGGATAATATGTATGCAAGAATTATAGAGGAAGCTGTGATTATGATTGTTTCTCAAGAACATCCGCTAGAAATCTGGAATGATTAATTATGTTATGACAATTTATTACACATTCTACAGCAATATTTATATATTTTTGTCTTTTATTAATTGTAAAATGTTAGCATTTCTATTATTAAACAGAGAAAAATTAAGTTCTTAAATATCGCAATAAATAAATTTAACAATAGAAACCAACAAAAGGTATTAATAAATTTGCGAAATGTAGACAACGGGAATTTTCATAATAATCTCCTAGAATATTCCATCGAACTTTTATAGTCCCTTCTGAACTTAATCATTATTTAATAAACTAATTCTCTGTGGAACTAAAAATATATCGTCTGAAACTATCCCCGATGGAAAATTTACGGGAGAATATCTTGAATGCAGCCATTCTCTGCACGGCGGACGATGAAATTTGTATTATCCTCATGTGAACTCTAAAGTCGTGAGATTTACTTGTTCCCTTGATATCGGCGCTTAATGTTCTGAAGCAAAAAGATCAAAATGATAAACCGAATGCTTAATAGGGCACCAATCAAACGCGTATAATACCAATTAACGCTTCAGTGTTCGTTAGTCATTAGAGATTAATGAGCTCACTATCGAGTGAGTGGCATTTAGAATTATAAAACCACCATCTGTCCGACTATCCCAACTAATTATGGTGCAAATATAATATGGTACTATATATTTTGATCATTTACGAAATACCTACCAAATAATAGGTTTTTTTCTGTTGTTCTTATTTCGATCAGTTAAATACTTGATGCGGATAAATTATTTTATTACAAACTTTGTAATTTTTACATTTAATTTGATATTTTTGCATTTTTCATGAGTTTATTCTTCAAACTTATGCGCTTAAAAGCTTGTTAGATTTCCTACTAAAAACCTAATTTACGCAAGACGTATTTTAGCTGCGGAGAAGCAGTTTCTTACGTCCAAATACTTATTCGAGAATGATATTTTTATTTATGTATAATTAGAAAATTTATCATGAATCATTATAATATAAAGCTTCATATATTCATAATAAACGTTCAATTAATTAAAGCCTTGATCTTAATACTTACTTGATGGCTGTTTGAATATACGAAGTTGATACTTTTTAAGTTTCTACCCAATATAGATATAAAACTCATTAAAAAACAATTTCAACTTCTTTTTCGATAAGTACGAACTTACATCATAACGAACATAACTCTGATATCCTCGAAAATTATAAAAATTGGAAAAAGTATAAAGGAGCCATAGATTCAAAAAGCTTGATACACATTTACGAAAACTTCAAAGTTAAAAAGTTATTAGGATATTATCACGTTAGACTATAAAGAATCCATATTTAATACTAGAATAGTGTTTTCATAAACTTGATATATATAATAGAATTATATGCTTTTCTCTTTTCTTTACATCTATCTATTATTTTGATGACATCATATTATTAACATTCATATTAGTATTGTATTTGCTGTAATTCGGTTGTATGCATACCATAAATGATTTTGCAACACACTTTTAAATTTTAGGTATACTTTTGAAAGTTTCGTGTTCAATGCAACTCAAATTTTTGCAATAGAATTTATGTTAGAAGACTAACACGTAATTATTATATTTTACTATGTTTGGCAAATAGTTTTAACAAATTTCCGCTATACATATATATATTGAATCTGACAAATTGATTGTTTCCTTGATAATTTAGATTATTTATCATCGATTTATTTTACATGAAACCAACAGTTGTCCTAATACTTATAAACGGTAGTATACATGTATAATGAACAAAAAAGAGATACATATAAAAGAAACTCCGTTTATTCGAATTTCTCCCACTAACCTAATTAATTCTATCTGACGCCGGATGAAAATTTGTATTGCGTTTATTGTCCTTTGTTTTGAAGGAGACAAACGTGTCGTATACTCGTTTCGAAAGGAGGTGAAGGTCGATAACGTGAAATTAGTGGCTACACAAACGATCACACGATCCATCGTAAACATGGTTACATTGTATTAGAACATCAAGCTGTTTTCATGTCAGTGAATGAAACGTTCAATACCAGATTGCACGTATTCACTTGCTTTTTAAGCTAATTCGAGCGTATTATCTTTCGATCCGACTACGATAACCTTTCGCGAAGCTCTCAACGTTCATTTGAATTCCACGATAAGATCGATAATTACACCGATGTTATACATCATCGTGTCACTAAAGAAAAGAAAGGCATCGAAAGAAAGAAGTAATTGGGTCGCTAGAACAATTTTTTGTTTATAGAAACATGTAACCCTGACCAAAGCAAAAATAATAATGTAGCAACTAGCAATTTCCTTTTAATATTTGCAATTCATTAGTGAATATTATATTCAATATTAGTGAATATAGAATTTAATTCGCCGGTATTAACTTTTGTCCATTCACATTAACCTTTCAAAAAAATCCAAATATTCGAAGAATACGTTCGTTTGATGTAAAGAGGAATTTATATTTATGTTTCATTAATTTTAAGCCTGTGACCCATGGGGAACATTGAGCTGAGGCAACATATGAGAGAACTAACTTGCAAGGATGCAACGTCAACATTCCATTTCAAATAAAGAAACTTTCAATTACGCGAAGGTTGACAATTCTTTATGAGCTAAGAAAGGAATGTATCGAGTGCTTGAAAATTTACAATTAATTTATTGTACAATTGTTTTTATACTATTAACAACTAATCGTTAATTATTAATTGACAAATGGCAAATTTTAATATTTCAAATACCATATATGTATGTAATTTAGAGAAAATATATTTGTTGTATTGTGGAATGATGTACTGTATTGCTAATTTAGCATTGCACAATTAATAAAATAAATCTGTCTTAACGAGTGATGATTGTATGTCGCATACTAATTCTTAATATTATCAGTGTGTATTAGTGTGTAATAATATTTGTTTTGTGAAATTCATTTTTATTTGATAACAAACGCTGGTATATTGCAAAATTCTACTCTCTGTTCCAATTTTGATTTATTTTTTATATTACATAGAACCGTATGATATCAGAAACTAGATTCATATTGACTCTGCCAACATTTTCCAAATGACAGCATAAACAGTAATTCAGACTATAGTAAACGTCTTTTAATTAATAATATAGTCTGTAGTAACGTCTTCTTTTTTTGCATCACTAATAATTCAAGCGATTTTCAAATCTACTGTTTCTCAATTCTTCTTCATGTATCACTTCATATGCCTTCAGATATCTTCTTCTCGAATTTTCAAATACTTTATTCATGAAAAGTGTAAAATGCACCAAGACTAATAAAATATAAATCTATTGAATACTAAAAGCAAATATTTAAATCTCGAGTCCTCGAGAAAAATAACAGGGTGGAAAAAATTGAAAAATGTAATGAAATTTAAAAAGATGAACATCTTTAATTAACTGATTATCAAGCATATACTTATGTGTGAAAATGTGTTTATTTCTATTCCAAGCACCAACAGGCAATTTCTTCCACTGACGAAATTCGTGTATGCGTGTATGCGTCACATCAGGGAGGATATTGACGTTGCATATGGGTTAAAGGGTAATTTAGTGTATCGATTTTCTGGCCGCTCAGTGGACTGCACACACGCTAGGCGAAAGCTCGATTCCGGTCTAGGATGGATCGATTTTTCGCCGTTTCGTTAGTCAGTAAGCAGACGGTGTATGGCAGCTGCGATACCCTTTGCACCTGGCTATCTATATGGCGACCGAGCAAACGTGTCGTTACGATGATGGCGACTCACTAAATCTCTCTCTCTCTCTCTCTCTCTCTCCTTCTCTCTCTTCTGAAGCAGCCATATCCTGCGTATACGCGAATCTCCACCTTGGCTTCGGACCTTATACGTCAAAATAGGGAAAAAAGAAGAGAGAAGGAGCCGTACGAACAGCTGTGCGGCCCCTTTTGCGAAGCGCCTTTTAAAACGAAACTGAGCTACTCGTACGACCGACCGGCTTTTACGGTTCAACTACACACACTTCTTCCATGCTCGTATTTTGCTTCGAAGAATGCAGCGGTTAATACGTTGATTATAAATGAGACCTTTGCCCTCTCTTAACATAATCGATTATTTCCATGCATCGATTATTTAAACTTTTTCTTAAATGTTCAAGGTGGAATGTGAAGCCATGAAATTTCTGCACAGCTTGAAATAATGAGTAAGAATATAGTAAATCTTGTTTTTTTTCATTCTGTTACGTTCTTTGGCTTACTTTCGACCTACTAACCGCATTTCTGTATTTTTAATAAAGTAAGTTCAAGAAAAATATAAAGGAACGGCTCTGAATACGTGGGATTTCTCGTTTTCTTTTTCTTTGAGGTGTTTCTCTTAAAACGTTACAAATCTTTTTATTTGTTTGAACCGAAATGTGACTGAAGGACAAAAACTCAAGAGTCAAATCAAGATTAATTTTTTTTCATTATTTTTTGTCAAATAACCTTCCTAATTAAACTTTTTAGTTTAGTCAAATGAATAAATTTCTGCATCTTTGAAAAGATTTCCGAATAACAAATTCAAATTAAGGTACTGTAAAGGGGACAGGAGAATATGTAAGTATGTACATACTTTGCTATTCCAACATCGCTGGAGTTAATTTTGCGTAACTCTATTTCCTCATTTAAATGTAAATAATTATCAAGGAATAAAGTTGCATCATTTACTTAAAGACAACCAAAGAAGAGAACTGCATATAGATAACTTAATATAGGAATATCCACTCGTTACATTTATTTTATTTTATTTAATATTTTGCATAACAAGGTACGTATGATGTCAGTGAAATAATTATAATAAACTAACTAGAAAATAGATACAAGCAGAGGAAAGCATTCAATTTACACTAAATATCAGCAAGAATTTTAACACTTATGGCTGATAGTGTATACATATGGAAATTAAAAGAAAATGTTTATACAAAATTTCAAAACACGAAGTTCAAATGTAATCGTTTAAATTTTAAGTATAAAAGCTTTTAAACCATTCTGTATGTTCAGTGTCGTTTTTCTAAAAGAATCTCTATGTAGACTAAAACAGTGGTGACGGAGAGAATATAAAAAAGGCTCAGCGCTGCTTTTTAAAAATGCATTCGATATACATAGTATGTATGCCCGCATTTGTAGTCACGGAAAGTATTCTCTTCTAGAGTTTCGTTTATCTTACAATACTTCCGGGAACAATATTTTTATGCATTACACACGGTTGTAAATTTTGAAATTCTTTGAAGAAAACTTAAACATTACACCTGTATCATGATGGGTCTTCGTATTTTCCAGTTTAACGTTAAAATTATGTATACGGTTCCATCTCTTTCAGTAAATTATTTATTTATGAATGTAAACACATAGCTATTAAAAACACTGTACCTATGTGTTCACAAAATGAAAGTTTTTATTTCATTTGTTGAATGATCGATCATAAAAGAATGATCGATTCTAAAAATTTCTGATTTTATCTAAATTGTCTTTATCTTCGTTAAAAAAAATATTATGTTATATTTTTATTGTGTTAAACTTATGTTCTAACTTAAAACATTTTTAATTATACAATCTTCAATTAACTTTTCATTAATCCGCTATAACACTACGCTACTGGACAGTCACACGCCTATATAGCTATATTTCCGAAATTTTATTTTATTTACTCAAGATTATGGTTTTAAAATTATTAACAGCTGGATTTCAGGAAAAGTAAAAAACTTATAATGATTTATAGTCTCTTTTATCATAAACGGACAAGAAGTTATGGAGACTTCTAGATATATATACATCAGGAAAATTCTTTAAAATATTCTTGAATAAACTTAGTTTTACTGGACAAATTCTAAATGAATTATTTGTCTCAAATGGTATAAGTGTTATATGTATATATATTTATTTCTTTTAAATCACATAGAATGACACTGAGCTCGATGTTTTCCATCGACTTTAAATCCATTTCAACTCCATTTCAAATATGGTACAAGTCCGCCGGGAGTAGGTACTGTCATACTTATTTCGTGATCGGTAAATCGATAAGTCACGTGTATCGATACAACGAAGGCCGTAATAACACAGTAACCGTTTCGAAATATTCACCATACGAATTTATGTCAAGAAAATTGGTACACGCAGCTCATGGTGTTTTTACTAGATGAAATTATATGTAATTATGATAAACCGTTAGTTACACGTAACTGAGATTAAAACAATTTATTTCGTATGTTTTGCACAGGATGTCTCTATTATATCGAAACCAAATTCACCCGTAAAAACAGATATTTGTAGAAAAACGCTAGCAATTTTTTTCACGATATTTCTCTTCGAACTTCGTATGAAGAGCAGCGTTACGTACTATTGTAATAAACCGTTAGCTGCTTGTAATCGCTTGTAGAATATATTTTACGCTTGCAAAATATTATTCCTACCATAGGCAGTCAGTATAACGAAAAGAATTCGAGGAAACGAACTAAAAAATTTTCTGCAGCATTTACTTTTTCAACGATGCCTAACTTTTAGACGATTATTAATGTAGAAATACGAACTTCTACTGGCTCAGATATATACGTATAAGATATTCCCTAAAAAATTTAAGCATGAAATAGTGGGCTAAAAAACATGGTAATTTACGTCGGTCTTCGTACTACTTTTCATAAAATTAACTGTAAGATATTCATATGTTTGCAGCACGAAACGTAGATCAGTAGAGAGTGTTAAAACCTAAATTGATTATGAAACTAAATGGATATACGCTTACAAATTTAAAAAACATTAACTCAAATTCCTTTGAGTTAACCTTTGCATGGTACCACTACGCTTGATAGTATTACATGTTCGCGGATTGGTTACAATTTTTTAATGAAGCTTCAAATAACCTATGTTTATATAACGCATTTCTTTAACTCATATTCAGAGAATATATCAATAATGTTCAGCTAAGAAAAGCTAAAACATAAAGACTCATTTAAGCGAGCAGAAAATGATATAGAACCTTATCATTTTCAATATTTTTAAAAATTTGCACGTTTTAAAATACGAACGAGGATTTCTCAACGCTGGATTTCGTATCATTCGGGATAATAACGTCCCCCTATAACCAAACATTGAAAATTATACGATTCCCGAACGTGTAATTCTTAATTCAGAGAACGCGATAATAAAACTCAATGTGGAAAAAAAGATGCATGTAAAACCGGAGTATATACGATTCCTTTTAAAGCTAGTCCTCGCTTTCATGGCTACAACAAACGTTCTCTTCGTTGGCCACGTTTCTGCCCGCCGATACAACGCGGAATTTTATCTTTTGTAACTCTAATATTCCTCACCAGTGTCTTACAATATTTTCTCTTAATATTTATCACGTCCAAAAAGTGGAAAGAAAATACGGAAAAATATGGAAGCCAACGTTTTCCTACAGGGAAATGCAAATGGAATATTTGATATCGTACGAGAATATGAGAAGTTACAAAAACTACAGGATAACCTTATTTGCTCACTGTATCACGATTACTTTGGTACAAGGTTCCACAATTAAACTACAACTTTTTATGAGAATATAAGTAGAAAATTATACTTGATACGTCTGAAACACTTTTCTAAAGGAATATTACGACATAATGAATAAATGATAGAGTTTCTACTTGTTAATCAAATAATTTTGTTTCTGTATGCAGTCTGTATGATATCTGAGGCATTGATAAAGATATTTCTAAATATGAATATCTTATAAGTACGATTTTACTCTAGAAGTAACCACGACAAATGTATTGCTATAACAGGTTTTTCTTGTTTTCTTATCTTAACTCCAGCTTAAAAAAGTAAGAACTATTCAATAAATTATTCATATTTTGCAACTCCAATTCTTTTCATTTAGATAAGAAATATAAATTTCGGTAAAACGTACTTTTCTCCCTCTTAAATGGAAAAATAACATTCAAGTAATACATAATATCCTAATTTCCAAATGTTTATAACAAGATTTTATAATATATTTGATTCTTATGAAATATGTATTCTTAACTAAATACTCGAACTTCAATAGAGAATTTAATGAGATATACGAATTAAACAATACATATAAACATTAAATTAATTAATCCCGCTATTTCAGTCAGCTTAACGAATTCAAAGAAAATGATTAATAATGAGGGAAAAATATAAAATATCACTTTCAATACTATCATATAATCTTCAAATTAACGTGAATGTAAGTATGACAATTTATCCACAGGGTCTATAAGTAACTATTATCGCTTAATTTAGTACCATACATACATTTACATATATCATTTACACCAGCTACCGAAAATATATATATATACCCTTATTTTACAATGAAACAATTTTTTTCAGTTCTATACATTTCATCTTCGTAGTATCGTTATTTTAGTTATATGAAAGTACTGCAAAACAATACGAAATTTGATAATATTTATACTTAATTAATTTGTAGTATGTGTTATAATACACTGGTATGCAAATATTTTTTGGAAACATTGTTTTTTCCTTCTGTTATAATGAATAAATCAATAAATTTATATTAAATTCCGACATTGCTTCCTTCTATATATTAATCGTATATTAATTTCACGGAACTAAATATAAAAAATTAGTTTAAATACTACTCAATTTTTCGAATATTCTTGAGGTATTAATAAAGTATAATAAGAAGCATTAGTATTTTATACAAATATTTGATGATATTTCATTACCACAAATATAAAAAATCTTTTAATTTTAATTTTATGTGTATTGTGTAACAATGTACTCTCACTTCTGAGTGTTTGCTTTACTTATAAATTTTTATTCGTTATTTTAATTACGTCATAATAGGCATAAAATGTAAGCAAAATCACATCAAAGGAAGAAGACAAAGCAAATGCGATACACAAAACATAACACAAATAATATTCAAACATATCATATAAACGTTAATTAAATAATATGATATGTACGAGTTGTAATTAGTTGTTTGTATTTCTACAAAATAATAGCTTTCCCGGCAAGTCTAGCCGGTCGAAATGTCACCATGACAGTCAACACATTAATATACATGTATGCGTATTACTAAACAACGCATTTCTTTTATATCAACTGTAAACGATGATGTTTTCGTAAAGCCCGAAACAATTACAGCTACCAAGCAACCACTTCCATAATGAAACCAGTCGTTTTGCAATATAAATTACGACGACAATTTTTTAATAGGCTGTTGAGAAACGGCAAAGTATGAATAACAGTTTCACAGGCGACGTCCGGGCCTCAATCTTTTACCACGCACATGCAAATGAAGAAATTTCAACGGGCGAATCCAGTCGTAGCTATTTATGAGTCACAACTGTTTTTTCGCGAGGCATTGAAGGCTACTCCGGGGTTACGAGAGATGAAAGCAACCCGCGGTTTTCAAAAGGAAATTTGAAAGTGAATGGAACGTCGATACAAAATGCAGCTACGTGGGGCGTCGAGAGTGCACGCGAGAAAATGGAGGATTTCATAGAAAATCGAATGAGCCGAGGTTCGAGTAGAGCGTGTTTTACCTGCAAATTGTACCCATCGCTTTCGCAACGGAATAAACTATTGGATTAACAGTTTAATCATTCGAGAACACGTTTGTGTATCTTTCGAAAGATTTAAGTGGACGCGAATGTCATTAACACTGCCACGCGAGTTGGAACGAGGCAACTGGGCAGATATAAAAATAGAAATTTCTTTATGTAGGAGATTAGTCGTAAAGTGCTAACGAGCGACATAACAGAAGATCGTTCTTACTAGTTAACTAAAAAGGAAACCAGAAAATGCTGGCAACACTTAAGACGTATGTATTCGCATACGAAATGCGACCAGACAAAGGTAGACACGATTTAAATCACTAACGCGTACAGGCTGCGAGGGAAGATTGTTAGCTAAATTACAGCCAGTCTATTACGTAAATTATTATCGATCTCAATGTCATACTAATGCGAAGTGGGTAGAACCAATGAATCATATCGAGGGAATCGACTATTTCGAAGGCATGACGAGTTCTTTGTCACGAACCTTCCAGCGTTGAAAGCTTGCTCATTTATTATGCAAAATTCAAGAATTTATCTTAGGTCATGTTCTAGTTTCCCTAAGAAAGAAACCTGCATACTTCATCGATCACGTGCCAGAAAGTGCTTAAATAATTCATGAATTAAAAAGTCTTAGCGTTATGAATAACAATTATCTTCTATACTTATTAATCGTTCAATTAAAATAAAACATGGCTAAACCACGAGAGAAAATTTGATAAAATGGACAAATTTCACGGTACTCGAACTTCACATTAATATGTACATTATTCTTGATGATATTAGGATAAAGATATATCAAGCTTAAACCGTCGATAAAGTGATTATCAATGTATTACCTGCAACACTTAGTAAACGTCCTCTATCAGTAAGTGACGTCATCGTCGAACGAAACGACGTGCCAAGATCTTATATTCGAATCGTATTCAGTTATTAAGCGCTGAACGAGAGATCCTTGCCAATGAAACTAGTCTCAATTTCGTTCTTGTCAGGACAGAAATACAATCTGCTGATGAACATGTGCTGTTCTACTGTCAGACGCGTTATGCCGCCAGATTCGTGTTTAATATAATACATTAAACCAGGAAGATCAAATTACTCATTAAGAAAAGTCAAATCTAAAATGCTCGAACAATAACATTCGTGAAAAATTGATTTTAATGATATTCGACACATGTGTAGTTTACAGAGAATTGTTTCTTCACAAACAATTTCTCAATAATTCTTGCGTTACGGCAACGCCGTTTTCAGTTTGCATAAATTGCAAACACAATCGAATGCAACAAAACAGTGTATTAAGAGAACCGAGAAATGGAATGTGTATAGCAGAAAGCGACTAAATGAATTTTAGTTGTTTTAGATAAACCCCACTGGTTTTTGTGGCAAACCATTTTGCATCGAAATACATATGTACATTCGATGTTATGTGTCGAAACTGTCGATTCTCTTTTGGCTTTTCGTGAAGTCCCAAAATTTGTAGCAAAGAATATTATTTTAGATAGACATTTTTCTCTCAGTATAAGATAAGTATTTAAAGGAATTTATTAAAAAAAATTTTCAATTTTATAGGCAAAAAATAAAATAAAATAAGGTTTTGATTAAGAAAATTTATCTATCCCAAAACATGAATAAAGTCATACAACCAGTTGCTATTACAAAGTTTATAATATCATTATGTGTTATATAAAGAAATCATGCCAATTTCTTGTTGTGAAGAAAAGGAAATAAAAAGAAAGCGAGAAATGTTATATGCTATATATTTACTCGTTCATTTTCAGAATTAGGAGGTAATAAAGAATGATGGATCCTGACGTACCCTGATGTTTGCCGATAAATTACGAAAAGCAATTAGATTACCTATTCAAACAATGTTATCGTCCGATAAAGAATACATCTAAAAAGTCTTAACATGTCATATAAAATGTTCCAACTTCTTTTGGAATAACTTATATCTATTAACGGGTGTTTTAAAAAACAATAATAATGAAAATAAAAGTTTCTTTTTATAACACAAAAGCCTGCAATAATAAGTCATTTAAAACAGATGAAGTATATCAACATTGCGAAGAAAATATGTTTCAATCTTTCGGTATTAGTACACACGTGTATAAGTATGTATATGTAGAATCGGAATCCTTGAAGATGTAAATTCCTTTTTAATATTCAATATTATTTTCAGTACATTAGTAGGAAATTATTTAAATCTCCAATATAAATACTAAATTCCGTTTAATAGTCAAATCAAATATTTCTTTTTTGAAAGGTAGTATAATTTCGAAAAGAAAACCTAAATATTGTATAATCTTTACTTTGCAACGTGTTTCCATTCTGCGCTACAAATATATCTTTGGTTCTTCTCGTGGCACAGATTTATCTCTCGAAACGTATGCGTACAATCAACATTTTACTTTCTCCTATGTAAATTTGTCAAAAAGTTATTAGTACAACGAATTCATAACACTGGCCCCGAAACATTTGGCTTTAAATCAAATTACATCGGCACGTTACACAATTTCGAATTTACACAATACTAAATTGCGTTACTCGCATGCACTCAAACAAGCAGAACCAAACAAATACTCCTAGTTACAAAATGGTAGGAACAAATGCAGAGAGCTAGGCATATTTTACAATCGGAATTTGCCAATTACCCGAGCAAACCTAAGCAACTCAGCAATGCGTACATGGTTAAAGGGTAGATGGCAGGTAGAAGAATTCCTGTACTCGACCCTATGCATAATAGGACTATCGGTGAGATCAAACACAACGAAACAACCAGCAAGTACCGTGCACGTCATTAATAAGTCTCGCTTTCGTGATCTTTAAACAAACTTTAATTCGCTTTAGACGACGACAAGTGTAATTCTTGCCAATCAGGGCCAGTTCGTCTTCGGCAAGAATTAAAGTGCCTGTCGTCGAGAGCACGTGCTGGCAAGTCGTTAAAAGCCAGCCTTTAACTCGTCGGGCAGTCGTGCCGAGGCCCGTCGAGTAATTACGCGAACGTATAGGTTTTCACGTGTAGGCGCACAAAGCGTAGAAACTCATATACACGCGTATTAAGACTGATTCAGACAGTTGTTTAGTTGAGTAACAGGTAAAGCCGAATTTACACTGTTCGCTTTAATTCTATTCACTAAACGAGGATGAAAGCGACGTTTTTCGACGAATCAACAGCGTAAATTCGGTTTAATTTGCTATTTGACTAAACTAATGGCCGTGTCTGAACTAGTCTTTACTGTCAAGACGTATCTTGAACGGCATCTAACTGTCTAAAATTGTTTGCAACAGAAACAGCAGCATGATGCTACAAGTTGTGAACAGTTTATGAGTAAAATATAATTGGTTATAGAATTATTACAATGTCCATATATAAAATTATTGTAACTTTCAATTGATATCATTTAGTCATCAATGACTACAGTAGTTTGGATTAGGTTACTGAATATTTTTCAAATATTATATATTCAATTAATTAATTATTTATTTAATGAATATATTTCAAATATTTATCATACATATCTTTATCTTTATCAAATAAGGTACAAGATATAAATTGAAATTAGAAATAAGTGAATTGAGATATAATATATATATATATATATATATATATATATATCCAATATATAATATTCGTTTAGATTTTTACTTGAAAATTTGATTGTACAGCGAAGTAAAGATATTAGTAAGTATTCTAGAATTTCTTCAGGATTTAAAAAATGTAGAACAGTAAAAGATTAGACTTGAACAGAAACGACTCAGTTTATCTGCGAAGCGTGAAAAATAAATTTGCTCTACACAGAGTCAAAGGAGTGTATAAACAAAAATTCTTGCCCGTATCAGCTATATACACAATAATATAGATATAGCGTCGGATGAAAAAGAGAACATCCTAACAGAAGAAATATACTGACAGAGAAAAGTCTTCAAACGAAGAAATATATATTTCTGATAGAAACTAACACAGTAATGTTCATTTTATAACCAACCACCAATCACAGATCGAATATAAATTGCAAATTGACAAGAAAAATGGTCAAACGTGCTAATAACGTGTTGCATCGTATGTTACACACGTTCTAATAATGATCTCGCGAACTCTTGAGCGAATATGTAGTCGCTGGCAAGTTTATAAGCTGTTCACGAAAGTGACCACATTGCTGGCAAACAAACTTCAGAATCTGTTTGCGAGCTGATTGCGAACTTCAGTATGAACTACAGATGCTGCTAACAATTATCGATACATTATCGATAACTTCTACATACATATTAAGATATCGATAATATCGTTAATTATATCGACTAAAGTAAAATGTAACATATAGATAATATATTTATTACTCCCTTATCCCCTTTTGTCTGATTGTGATTGTTGGTATACCGTAACAATTGCCTTATTCTCGCATTAAAACGAATTTGTCCTATTTTTGAGAAATAATTTGTTAATTGGAATAGCTATATCTATTAGCAGTATACATAAATATTTAAAAGACAATCATAAGTAAACTACGAATATTTATGTACATTCAGACTTTTGTGAATATACCACCAATTAAACAAATGGAATCCAGATAGAAAATTATTTTATGTATTAAATGTTATTATTAGTACTCCACTTTGGATACTTTTGCATATGATATGCATCCTATGCATTTTTATATCTTCAAACTTCCCACAAATGGATAAAAATCCGCAAACTAAAAATAAGCTTGAGAAATTTTTAACTTCTTTCGTATTTCATTATGTCATTCGATCATATACATTTGGATAATCATATCATATAGATCATATAGATCATATCGTCTTGACAATACAAGTTTTCAAACAAGGGACACGCCTCGTTTGAAATTACCACGCGTGCACGTAGTCAGTTATCGATATCGTTAGGATATTATCAATATATCGAGTTATCTTAATACGTCGAGATAACTTTTCGATATTATCGATATTTATCGATAAGGTTGTAACAGCATCTCTAACGTGAACGCAACATTACGCACACATAACCAATCAGTCGGCCGG
The DNA here is from genome assembly GCF_011952205.1 of Bombus bifarius. Lineage (NCBI taxonomy): Eukaryota > Metazoa > Arthropoda > Insecta > Hymenoptera > Apidae > Bombus > Bombus bifarius. The sequence goes on from NW_022884399.1 coordinate 1,462,929, forward strand.
TCATGGGAAAATAGGACTTTTTAAAGCGTCTCGTAGCACAGAACGATGGAGTAACGGGTTGTTAGAGGAAAATTACCGCGAAGCTGATCTTTGTGGTTACAGTTACCGGGCTCGTTTCTCGCTGCTGCTCCTTTTCTTTCCTTTCCATCTCCCTCCACCTTGGAACCTTTCTTTTGTCTGGACGCCGCCGTTACAACGCTGCAGCTAAAGTTTTCTGCTACTTTTCCTTCCGACTGGTTCAAAGCTCGTCAAGCTTGCGCGCAAAAAGCGTAACAACGGTGTTATATACGTTTTCTCTGTGGCCCGGCGTGGACGTGCCACGGCATTGCTCAACGTATGAAAACGAAATACGCGGAAGCGTACTTGGCATGCGCGACCAAAAGGAATTAAGATCGCGAACGGATCATCCGGGAATGTGCGAACCACGCATCGAGCTGTTACGCGTTCCTACCGCTTCGGCCATCATTGCGTTTACCGGTTCGATCGACGATTCTCTACATCACAAGACAATGACAACCGGTTGGTATAATTACTGCTTGGTGGATTCAAGTATATACATCGCAAATAGATTCGAACATCGGTCGAATTCTAGATTCGACTTCTAGATTCGAATTCTCTATGAAAGTTATAGGAAGTAGCTTTCACAAGTGTATTATCAAGTACGCTTGAATCTGAACGCAACAGATCCAAGACTCTACGAATACTTTGGCAAATAAAAAATGCATTCCCAAATAGAATTGGACGCTGCTCGAATTTACACAATATTTCACAAATTTATCGTTCTTAAACAGACACAAGTGCAAACGTTCAAATAAATTTTTAGGTATCTCGTTTATTGTCTATAGATCTATGGAATTTTATAAATGATTATGCCTTTCTAATTGTTGCAATTCGATTGCTATTTGCAAGAGATTCGATTCTTTCGAATAACGAAATAGATAGTTACAAGTAGATTTTCGAAAGTTGCGAGTGTTCGCGAAACTAACCATTAAACTAACGAACCATTATATCTTACAAGTAATATTCGTACCCTATGAGGGGAAACTTGGATATTGGATTTGATTCGGATTTATAAGTTACATATTGAACTTGATCCTATCACTAGTAATTACTTCAAAGCATCCGTGGAAGCACGTCCGTCGTGGAATTTCCTCGTTATTTGTGAAACGCGACGAGTTATTTCGGTCAGATCGTTTAGATTTCGTGGATAGGTTTATACCCAACTGCTACGCTTGTATCTCTGCCAAACGGTCGAAAGTTTGGGTGAGTTTAATTTTGCCAGATGCTTATTTCGTGTCTTTGTTAGAATTCTCGAAATTCCAATTCTATATTGTTTACGAAAACTAACCGGGTAAACAATATGTTATCCAATGGTTAAAGAAAATATGTCGTAATTGTAATTGTATTGCATTTGCAACTATAACTTACTTTGTAATTTATAAGGTATGATGTACTTCAAAATAATCTTTTTATGGAGGTTTAAATCATTATAATAAAAGAAAGAATAATCGCTAAATCATTGTAAATTATTGTGAAAATTGTAAATAGGAATTATTCGATAATTTATTAAATAGAAAATTATAAAATGTTTAACAATTATATTTTATCTGGCTTTTGAATCAATTGTACGCATACATCCAATTCGATAATAACCTAAAATGAGAGATTTGCAACTTCCTATCTTTTTTTTCTAACATCTTAATGTAAGTAACTTGTTGAACAAAAGCTAAATTAAAATAGATAATCAAATAGAAAGGTACTAGAAAGTACCATTTCACAATGATAGATCTTACAAAAGATCTTCTCATGGAACATATGTTCCATTCATAAAACGAAAGGATGCCAGTAAGCCGTATAATATTTTCCTTTCATAGATCGACATCTGTCGACGATAAAAACTCGGCCCCATCAGATCTGATCAAACTGATACCCAATCCCTTGATTTTAAAGAAAATCCATCTTATTTTTAAACCTCCGGGGTAACGGGATAATGGGAAGAGAAAAATAGAAAAAGTACAGAAGTTTAGTAAATTAGTTCCTGTCCGTTCGATCGGATCTAAGCTCGACACTTAGAAAAAATTCTCGCGAAATAACAAAACGACTAATGAAATAATCGAGTGATCGCAGTTAATTTCCGTGAGCGCGGGAAAAACTCACCTGTGATATAAGTTTCGGCAGTGTGTGTGTATGCGCGTGCGCATGATTATTGTGTCCTGTCGAAGACCGTTCGCTGTTAGGCCGTTGCTGCTGCTGTTGGCCGGCATCCGATCTAAGATCGTGCCTCCATCTCAATACACCCATCATAACCGCCTACTGTATCCTCTATTACGTTTCAAGACTCTACCAAACGCGTATCGTATCAACGTCCGCACTAGGGGAACCAGTTCGATCTCGACGCTCCGACCTAACCTAACGCGAGTGTCCTGTTGCACCCTTTACGAGGCTATGCTGATCCTCGAAACGCCAGACACCTTGACGTCGACGTACTGTAGCAGAAATACGACTCTATGGAAGTTGACGTACGCTGCACCAAAATTCGAGTGAAACATACGTGATACGTTTCGCACACTCGTTTTTTTCTTTAATTGAGAAACGCGCGGGAAAGATTTTCCGAAATATGCATAGGTAAATTCTTCTGTCACGTATTCACCGATAAAACTCAGGATTTCAACAACACCAGACTACACTCTATCTTTTAGTAATTTCCGATTAAGGCGTAGGTAACTCAGCACTGCGTATCTGCTGACATTATTTTCGTTTATATCCTATATACGCTCACCAGAAAACTAAGAACCCACTCGATCCTTCACTACGAATTTGATCGTGTGATTGTTCGTTTGGTCACTGAAGTTCACTGTCATTTTCATACTTCGATCTCGTAATCGTACGATGGATCAAACGCGCAGGATATCACTTAACGGTGCGTGTCACTTTTTCCTGGCTATTCTAGCTTTGTTCGTCGCCCACGTTTCGATCAACTAAGCGAGGTCAGAGTAGAAAGTGTTTACACCGTGGGCGCGTTCGGCAGACAGGATCGTGTACACACACACACATACATACATACATAAGTACGTACGAACGAAGAAACACGTAAACGTGCCAGAACGAACGCGTACTAACTCAGTTCAGTAGCGTAGAAGTGCAGGAGCGCGACTGGCACTGGCATCGAGACCGTACGGTTCGAGGCTTGCCTCGTCTGCCGTCTCTACTTCCCCACCATCACCTCCTCTCGCTCCTCTACGCCCCGCGGTGCTCGTAGCTTGAACGTCCTGCTGTTCTTAAAACTCCCACCACCCTACTATCGTACCGTGAACAAACGTTGCCATGGTCGCCATCAAACGCGTAAACTTGGTTTCACGCAACTTCCATCATTTTCTTTCCTCGAGATTAACGATCGATCGATTCGATCGAAGCGTTTTCAAATTGTCTTTCTTAGTTAACGCCATGTCACTTTTACAACAGCTGCGAAAACGATATACGTTATTTAATAAATATTTCTTTTGATCTAATGTTTTAACGTAACCATCAAACGATTTTCTTTTGAAGTATTCATCTTAGTTTGTTGCCTGTTGTTTGACTATTGCCAAATTTAAGATTTTACAAATTTATTTAATTGCTTTTTGTTTATTAGAACGTAGATCAACGTAAAATATAAAATGGCTACAGAAAGTATTGGTATATGTGTGAATATAAGGGTACGCCCTTATATTCCAATGAAGTATTTCTTCTATCAGGATCTGCGATATGTAAATGATACGTAACTTAATATATTTGAACTTAATTAGTTAGAATATAATGTTTGTGGCCATTTTATGTATGTACCTATGTACACTTCGATTAATATTTAGCTGATTCTTGTTTTAAGTTCTTCATATTTAATCTCTACAGCTAAGTAAAGCTTCAAATTTCTCTGCAACGATAATCATATATTTTTTCGAAACGTTCGAATCGAGAGTAAACTTTCAATTAATGTACATTGTAGCCTTCGGCATTAACCCCTTGTTTGTATAATGTTGTCTCATGGTGAAAGATAGTTTTGAAGTGTAGTTGTTGATTCTTGCAACTTAATTATTAACAACCAAGTATATAATCCCGTCAGATGTTTGTACATGTAATACCAAAAATTATAGGAAATGATTCTATGATAACAGGAATATTTTTAACGATCGAAAAATTGTAAACCTTTTAATGATTACTATTAATCGCCTAAGACGCCATATAATTTGAAAGTTATATATCCAAGTACTTACATATTTAAATTTAGAATCTTATTTTGGTCATCTATTAGTATAATATACTATTGTATTTTATTATATATATTAATTAGATATTTCCAACGCATATTTTTTAATATGTAGCCATACATATAATCGAAAACTTCGTTAGTAAGCGATACACGAACATATTAGAAATAAGTAATTAACGATTGGTTCATTCAACAGACTGTTGAATATTTCAAAATATTTGTATTATCCTACATCCAAATACTGTAAGAATTACGTAAATCCAGGCATCGTACGCATGAGCGATATGCATAAATTTTTCGATATTCCTGATAATTTTATTACATTCGTTAACTGTTTGCTTTTTATCGACAATGTTCAGCGTTTTAATTTTTTCCGATGGAAACACTGAATATTAGAATAAAATCAAAAAAATAAAACATCGAGCAAAAACAAAATATCGGGACGATATCTGACGCGTTTCGAAACATTAATTATTAATTTTGTAATTGTGCGCTAATACTCTTGTTAGAATCGCTGAAATTTGCTTAGATTGGATACAAAGAACATTGTTGTTTTTATTTAGCTATTATACGATCCTATAATATATTTAAAACGTATAAAGGCAAGTGATAAATTATCAGTAACTACACCGATGATCAATCCATGATATGTTTTTTTAAGTATTTGCTCACTGTTCACATAATTAAATACAACTCTTTAATTGTTGGATAATATCAATGAATCAGATATAATAACTTACGATAATTTTCAAGCAACAAAAGTTGGCCAACTCACTATCATAATTAAGTCACATATTACAATAAATTAGTTCCAATAATTATATTTCGTTCGTTTAATTCTGAGAATGCTTACTGTTTAATTTCAATAAAAAAGTTTGTTTCTTAAATTATGTTACTAATCACTGACGTTTCTAATTTTGAAGAAAAGAAATTATTTCATAAATACATATTTCCTACATAAATATTTCATAAGAAACAAATACAAGAGCTTAAGACTGTTTATAGAAAGCAAAAGCTATTTAAGCGGTAGGAAATGTTAATAACATAATTTCGCGAAAACATTTTTTCACAATGACTATGTTGATGTTGCTAATATGTAATTTATTGTCTTACTGCGATTCTGTGATATATCGTCATCCATGACTGTATGAATATTATAAATTATGGTACATTTTAAATTATGATGAACTTACACTGTTCCTCCCCTGTATTATAAATTACAGAATGTCATCGGAATTAATGATACTAGATTTGTTTCTCTGTGTAACAAGCTTACTGAACTTTATTTGCTCGACCTATTTTGTAGCAGGGGATCATGTTAAAAAGTATCATTAATATCGAAAAGACTATTTTCGAACGAAATGACGATATAGTGCCGTGTGCATAGAATGTTATTGATTTAAATTAAAACTGTACTTCATCTTCCTTTTTAAACGATTTTATATTGAAAAATATGTTTTGGTTTGTCAATAAGACACCCACCTTTTTCATAAAACGAAACATTAATCCTCAAATAGCATCGTTAAATGACTGTAATAATTTGTGATAGTTTATTAAAATTTGGAGTACTTCATTTCATTTCATACATCACATTCTTCGTGATAGAGATCAATAACAAAATTAAAATGAATTAAAGATTCTAAAATTAAGCAGGTAATTTAAATTATTATGGTCCTCGGTAGTTCAAAGGCACCAGTTAAGAGTTAATACGTTTAATATTGAAATGATTAAAATTGATACGACGATGGAAACTTTGTAAATCAATTCCTTCGAACGTTTGCTCCGACAACTCTAACAAAGAACAACTTAATACTAAAAACATGACGTAGAATGGGGAACAAGGTGTCCGCAATCTGATTTAAATAATCGGAACGATGCTCGACGAGAAGTTCTCAAGCGGCGACGATGATCAACTCTAAAGGAGCAAACCGCAATTCAATCCTGTCCGAGTCAATTCGTTCGAAATGTATTCGGTCCAATTGTAGCAATTTGCAAGCACGGACGGAGAATGAGTCTTACATGGCGAAAAGAACGCGATCACATGGTAAAGCCGCACGCTTCCGTTAAACCGAAGAAATCAAGAGACAAATTCTTTGGTATTCGAGAAGAAGTTAACGACAGGTGGAGGGAAGTTGGGGGGAAGGTGAAACCAAAAGGAAGCAGACTGCCATGGCAGCGAGAGACTGGCAGCAGAGCGGATGTCATTTCGTGGTCGACTTATTTCGTTACCGGTAGGTAGATAGTACCAAGGCTTCCCATTCCTTTGTGTCCACCTCTTTCATTATTTTACCCAACTTCCTGCGTCCGAAAGCGACAGAAGACACAACAACGCGCTCCTCGGTTACGAGCATGGATCGTCTCGCGATGCGGTCCCCCTCTTCGCCACTTCCTCTTTCGATCCCTGGCCCGTCGTCTCTCCTTTCCTTCACGGTCGGCCCATCCTTTCCCCCTTTCACCGTTTCTTCCCGCGTATCTTCTTCCACGTCGCGCGACTCTTTGAAAATGCTAACCTTGTTCCATTCTTAACGACTGCTCTTCAAGTCAAAGACATTGGGCAATAAGCGTCGACCGAACTCCAACTCGAACTCAGACCCGCTGTCTCGATGCGTGGGTAGACGTTATTTTCTATATTCTTCTCGAACGTCGAAGTTTCTCTCTGAGAGAATAACTGGTCATAGGGTAACGGTGAAGCTTACTTTACGCGTGAAAATTTGTGCTATGATTTACGGCGATAGGCTGAGCTGCAGAAGTCTCGGAGAGGAAAGACCGCGACTGTGCTCGACTCAATGAAAATTATATCGGACAAAGCGAATAGATAGCGATATCGGCTTCCTTTTACCCGTTTCTTTCTGTTCTCACAGAACTAGATTCGAATTTAAGATAACAGACAGGTGCGCTCCGGTTAAATTACTATTGTTGAAGAGCAACGTGTCGAATCACACGTATCTGTCGATACACGGATATTTTATTTCGGCTATGTTTGACTAACCGGACGTCTGTACTTTCTCTTTTTCAATCACAGGCTTCTTTAGTAACTTTCATGAAGAGAGAAGAAACTCGTTTCGAAAGAACGATGTTCTTCCATTCAGAATATCAGAATTTTAATGCTCAGAAAGAATGATCGATAATAACTGGAACGTTAAAGTTTTATTAGATACGGAAAATTGCAATTTAATTCGACGAAGATAAAAGATGTAGTTAATGATTCACGATGCCACGTGGGCACGAAATGTATTACGCAAATAAATGCCACTTTACAATGTTTCTTTGTGTCAAATTAAGAGGGTATTCTATTGTTGACACAGAGACAATTAAAATTAGGTAACAGAAACGAGAATTGTTGATTATCATGACAATACTTATTCACACGTCTCACTTTTAGCACCGATGAAAACTGAACGACCTCGATTAAAAAATTTCCTCATATCTCTCTTCCCTCTCTTTCCGCAAACACTACAGGCTTCCTTCTGCTTTCCACCATTTAAATACTGATTTTAAGAAAGATATCCTTACATCAACATCAATACTAGAGACTAGTAGAATTTTACGATTCTATAGATTTATCTTGTTTCATCAAATTCGTTTATATGAATATTTATAACATCGAATATATTATAGCATATTAAAATTAAAATTATTTTTATATTACGAAGGACAATTATTTACTGCGATTTCCTCTATTTAGTAGAAATTTTCTTTACAGTATTCGTAACACGGTCCAATAACATTTATTTAACAATAAGTCTCTACTTTCAGCAATAATCATCGTATAACGACGAGTTATACATATGTATTGTACATACCTAATTATCTTTTTAATTAAAAAAAATTACTTTGAGCTATCTTTTCATGTATAAGAAAGAGGAATAGCTTAACCTTTATTTATGGCGCTAAACTAATTAATTCACTAGTCATGTGTTTTATGCATCACTTACAAATAAGAATTTAATATGTGTTAGTACGACACGCAACGCGTAGTATATCGTGTTACAAACAAACGAAACTATAAAATGCAGAAAACCTGATCATTATACTAGATACAGAAACGTTTTCATAAAGCGCTCAAAGCGTAACGATGTCAAGTTCGGGCTCTGTTTGCGCTAGTTTCGGGGTCATTCCCACGTGAAACCAGCGGATACAATAACCTGTTGTATACCGTGAACGTCGCCAAACTTGGATCTCTGATCTTCACGGGTTGCGAGCAGACAGAAATCAGAAAATCTTCCCGGCCATTCGGTTAAAGCCACACCATGACGACCGGTCGTGGTGGTTCAACCGACACTTCCGGTGTGCGTACCTGCACGGCCGGAAGCGCGCTCCTCCCCCTTACATCCTGAGAGGATCATATATGCACCTTGCTTTACCAATAACAACAACCCGCATTTCGAACATTTCGGCCGATGCCTATACCATTTCCAGTAAAACATAAAACCGATTTACAGCCTGTAACTTTTATATACCTGCTGCTTTGTCGAACGAACGTAGAATTTTAAAGGTTTCAACGCTTCGAGCGATTCAAAGAAAGAATGATGAAAATGTGTCGAATTAGTGCCTCTTTGAACAAGTAAAATTTTCATAACCGCAATATAATATAATATATAGGTATCCTAATGTAATATAATGTAATAGATATCCTAAAATACCGCAAGAGTACAATTACTTATGGCAAATGTAATGGGAGAAAAAAAAGGTAGAAGTTGGTGAGTGGTCCGAAAGACGAATTGGAACTTTCTGATTACAAATGATCGTAACTTCGGAATGAATGCATGAAATTGTAAACATTCGAACGCTATTTCGTAAAGGAAAATCGATATTTATGTAGTATGTGAAAACATATCGTTCAACTCGTTAATAACAATAAAACGCGACAAGTTAAGGCAAGGTATTACGATACAAATTTATTCTGTGAAATATGTTCGTTATTATAGTATAACTCACTTCCAAAAGAAGATGAAATGCATTGAATACGAAGAATTATTGTTATATTTCATCGTTTTCTTTCTTGAGCAGTTTTTTAACAAAAGCATCACTAACCACAAATTATGCAATATTTTTAACTTGAATAGAATTTTAGATGCATAAATTAGGTACAAATTTGATACTTTTTGATCATCCTTTTGTCCCATTTTTAACTCTTTAAAAAACTACGTTTTTATGTAAATTCGGCTTATGTAAATTCATTTGTAAAATTTATAAAGTTAATTCTCGTTTTGTCTTTTTTTTCTCACTGCCGACTACAAATTTTATATAATTCTTTTTAAATGCTTATTAATTTGTTTTCAATAGCCTTAAAATTTCTGAATTGAAATTCACAGAATAGAGTCAGTTTAAAATTTAAAATAAATTCAAATAATAAAATAAATTTTTCTTTGATGAAATTTCATCTAAAAAAGTATAAATACTCGTACTTTGAAAATTAATTCACTATTCGTATACTTGTTTGATGCTTGCAATTAATCTAATTTATTATTACCTATATTTCATTTCAGAAAATGTGGATGGTTTGTTTGATGATGTGAATGATTTGTTCGTTATCAATAGTCATCCGTATTGCCATCATTGCTATGAATTTATATCCGACAACATGTATGACAAAAAATAACGGGCAATGCAGACAGCCATCTCCCTTGCGAAAAGTCAAATTTATCTAAATATGTTTAATAAACAAAATTCATTTCTTTATATGCCTTTAAATTATCTTAACTTATAAATAATAAGCAAATCATTCCGAATGTCCATAGTAAAATACAATACACGAAGTAGCTATAATACTACGTATACACGGAGACTTATAAAATAAAATTAATCATTTTAAATCCTTGTCCTCCTTGTTTATCATACATTTCCTTACAAAATAGTTATGTGCTTATTTGTTTCTTTAATACTTAATAACGTCAAGGATTGTATTGCTTATATTAATTTGAGTTGTCATTATTGCCTTTTTAATGTATTATTTTATTAATATGTGTAAATATGTATACATAAGACAAATTAACATCCTGTAATTTTTTCGATTTGGCTAATTGGATATGGCATTAACATATCGATAAGAATATTGATACATTGTTCTGCTCTTAGTTTATCTGTTATAATTTATTATTATCTGTTCGTAAATTCTTTATATATTATATTTTATTGTTAAAAAAATATTTAAGCTTGTTGTTCAAAAACTAGGAAAACATTGCTTTGTTTTATTAAAATCGGATAATTTTTATCTACTACTTTTTATTTATGAGTAAAATTTCGTATGCTTTCTACTTTTCGCGGAAAATAAAACAGATTTCAAACAAGTAAACCTGAATTGATCACAGCGAACAGAAAAGGTTTTATACTAACCAACTGAAAGTGTATCAACTGTCGGTAAGTTTCCTTTACTTGTTGCACGTACTTATCATACGTCGCTTTTTCCGTGATAAAAGAAAACTACTATACCGATACACGGTATAGTAATTGGTCAATCGAATAAATTTTCTCAATACTCAGAAGCAGAAAGCTTAAAAACTCTTGCGAATCCAAGTTTCTCACGACATCATTGTCACACGTGTTATACACATGAGTACGGGCTATTGCATTTGGAAGCCATATGAAGTAGAGATACAAAAAGACAGATGGGATGTACTTGTCATTTTTATTTTAACCTGTGTAAATGATAAAAAATTTAGATTTTTAACATAAGGTAAGCACACAAATCTCTATAATATACATATAGTTTTATAGTTATATTTATATGTCTATATTATAGAAATTTTTATTTTACTATCATACTATTGCATTGCCGCCAAATTATTTTGTGTACGTTTTGTAATTTTTCCGCACTTCACTTACAAGATTCATTAGTATCAATCGCTCAATTATTCCTGTCAGTTTCCAACACGTTGCAAACGTGAAAAGGGTAGACTTCTTTATTTTTCACAAACCTGTGTCAATAATTTCTAGCCAGAAAAGATACCCAGTTCTTCTTGCCTCGTCATTATATATATTACACTACTATGGCAAAAATTTGTCAACCTTTATCTTCGTAAACTCACGTTAATCTCCCATCAAAGTTTTAATTTCGTTGTTAAACAAAGAAATAGTTTTGTCGTTAGGTTTCATTAGATAATCGCGGTTCAAAACGCCCCAATGAACGAGTTCCATGATCATTTTCGTTCGCGCGGACTCTCCACTTGGAACGGTTCAACACGTGACTAGCAAGATCCTCCCCTAGAAATCGACAGACCGAAAATTTTATAGACACTAGAAGGACTAGAAAGGCCGGCAGACAATCCTGATTGAAATTCAAGCAGCGCGTGACCAAACGATTCGTCCTAAAGCTTTTTGCTACTCGCACCGTGGATGATGACGTTCATTTATCTTCGAGTCATTCGTGGCAGACAGATTGAGATTCCGGCTGCACGTGGATACTGACCAGACAAGTAAGCAAGCGCACCGTTCCAAACCGATTCTGCATACGAACAGATTTTTCAACCACAATAGCGTCTTAACTACTTGGGCCCCTTGCCAAAGCCTTTGGTCGTGCGTTTCTTCTCTTTTTACTGGATAAGATATACATTTGATTCTTTCGACTAAACAACGGCAGAATGGATCTCTGATTAAACAAGGTAAACTAAGTGGATTGAAATCGAGGTACATGATTGGTCTTTCGATGAAAATGACGAAAGTGTGCTTACCATTATTAGCCATTATTTACTTTTATTAATTCCTTTCGATTATTGCTCGATGCATACGATTAAATGACGACCGTTCGATAAAATTTTCTATTTAATTCAATTGAAATTTTTAATTTGACGAAGTTTTATAAAATTGAAAGCTACGAGTATTATTTTAACATTAATTTATAAATGTGTAAAGTATAGTAATATAATAAATGAATTTAATTAAATATAGAAAGTTAAGTAATTCTAGATCTACCTCGTAAATAAAATAGTTAATTACATGAATTCGTATCATTTCATAGAGATGATAAATATACATTTAGAACTTAAATGTTATTCATTATTTTATTGTTATGTGTTTCAAATGAATCTAATTCATGTGTAATATTTAATAAATTTAAGATTTTTATACTGAAAATTTATCAAATATATAGACTGGATACTCCCCTAATTATATTGGTTGTTATCATTAGCTGTTAATCTCGTTATTAGTATCGTATTGTTTTCAATTTTTTTACTTCAATATTAAGAATATTTTCTTTCATATTTTTATTATTTAGAAAATAAAATAAAATAAAATAAAAAGAATATATATCTCCCTACAGAAGTTTCATTATTTAAACAATACAACATGAGTCCAATAAGAAATCGCCAGACTGTTGCCAATTTCAGAAATAATGTTTATTAAAATAAACCTTAATATTATGTATTTAATTTTCTACCAAAACCAGTGAAAATGACTGGTCTTTAAAAAATACGTAATAATAGAATATTTTTATATTTATTGATTTATTACCTTCTTACAGAAGGAATTCCATGTTACATAGCACATTTTTGGTATTATTAATCCATCTGGGACCATGACCCCTAAACGAGGGTTGACACATTTATAAAATTGTAGAACCAGTCATTTTGATTGCTGTGGTATTTCTAGTATTAACGCGCGTCACTTTCAATTCGTTTTGTAAAACAAAAAGTTTTATTACGTACATTTATTTACATCCTAGATGTACTAAATGTCCAATAAATTGTTCAGTAGCATCAGAAAGGAAATGTATGATACTAACTGTCAGGACGAATGGGAAAAATACTTTCAAAGCTAGAAAACGATAGAAGGATCGTGAAAATGGCAGTATTTGACAAATTATTTCCGGTATTAGGAAAGAACACGATTAACACGTAAATAAAATGCTGTTCAAGTTGGCATCATAAAATTTGTGTAATTTGTTTAATAACAAAAGATATGAGACTTATACTGAATTAAACAAATATATTACGTTACCTTACTTTTTCCTAGTACGTGTTTGCTACTATGCCATTATTTTTTTTTTTTTGTAGATAAATATTTCTCTATCAGGAAATACCCTTTAAGCGAACGACGATGCTTCTATGCTAATCCGTAGACTGGGATTTCCACTAGAGTGCTTATACTAACTACGCCTAGTATTATATTTGGATCATGAGTGGAAACGTTAGATATTCATATCATGGATAACTTAATCCAATTGTGGTTATACGACGTATCAATTAATTAGAATTTATGCATTGATATTGATAGTAACATGTATCGGAGTAAAATAATTTGTGCCTGATTAAGCTATTCGTCTCTTACAAGCATTAGAAAACTAGTAGCTATATTTTTAAAGAAAGTATCCCATTACGGTACATAAATATATGCATTTTTTAAAGCTAAACAGTAATTTGAAATAGTTTTCATACGATGTAATTTAGTTATAGACTATGGATATAAGGAGTTGTAATAATTTTATTCTATATTTTCATTGCAGAATACTATAATATGAGGAAATAAATTTTGAAATTAAAAAGTTAATTCCTAATAATATAGGATAATGTAATTTCTAAGTTGCAGATCACAGACATAAAGCGAAGATTTTTTCAAGCTTCATTAAATTTCTAACAGTTTTCATTTCACTTGATTATTTAACTCTCTACTAATTATTAGTTACTGTTATAATAATGTACAATTAAAATGATAATTATATGTCTGACGGATATTTTATTAATACCTATCTTGTTGTTGAAAGTGGATATAAATAGCCTTGCTCCACTTGAAATCCGATCAGATCATAAAATTTAATCATTTGATATAATGAGCAGTTCGATTGTATATTTTGTCTTTACAATTCTCATTGTGGGAATTTTTAATTACGATGAAAATCATATATGTGAAAGGCAAAGCAACTTGTTACACGAAAAGTAAACTATGAAATCCTTGAATTTCAACTAGTTATATATCGACAGCAATAAAAGTACCTAAGTCCCTTAACGAACTGTAAGAAGGTCGAAGTTGAACAAAATAAAATATTTCAATGTATATGGTTGGACGATTACAGATGATAATGGTTATTAGCGAAAGATATTAGCCTTCGTAAACTTCTTAATGGAGCATTTTAATCCAGCCAATCTTTCTAGAACCAAAGCTTCTGGAAAGCATGGATTCGACTCAGCAGAATGGAACATGAATAAGCATCTTAATGTGTCTCTTACCTGAGAGAAGTACGGTGGTAAAACGCATCGTTGATCATCAAGACGCGAACACTGCACTCTTTCCAGCAATTCGAATAAATCTTGCGTAGTACCCTACAGAAACAGAAAACCGTAGCGTTGACACGGCTAGTTCGAACGAGTTTCCATCGCAAAATCAGTCGCGACATTTTGGAATTTTTGATAGAAATTGTTAAATCTACAGTAAGTAGAAGAAATATTCATACAGTAGCTAATTTCAACGAAACGAATTTTGTAAAACTACTCATATTTGGGACATTTTAACTAATAAGAAATGTGTACATATTGTTAAGAATCTGGAATATGACTTCATTAAAAAAAAATATTATTTCTCGTTTATTTCGAGCCAGCCTTACCTTTATCTTTTCCTGGTTGGCACCTTGAATATCTTGTCTTTCATCTTCGACAGCGGTACGCCGGGATTCAGCCTCACAATACACCGATTGTTCGAGCTGTTGTCTCCTAGAAGAAAAAGATTAAACGTTCATATAGAGATTGCGTATATTAAATTGTAATGTTATACTATTATTTATTATTGCATATTATTATATACTAATGATATACAATATTAAATACTACAAATGTAATTCACTATGCGTAACATCTATATTCTTGTTATTTTAAATTATTTTTAATTTCCACTGTGTGTTATACGGCATTAGGATTCAAATTAAGCTTTCTGTAGAAAATATCTCTTTGGACGAAAGTGCTTAAAAACTTCAAAGAGAGAATCTTTCTTCTCAAAGATTATTAATCTACAGCCGCAAGTAACAATTAACGTACAGAGTATTAGAAAATACGAATTTAACGAAATAACAGATGACGAATCTTTATTAAATCTTGTTAGGATTTTATATAAATTATCAACATCGTATTTTACTTCTATATGTATCCTTTCGTGTTACACTCCGGTTTACAAACTGCTCTAATCGAGTTCCGTTCTATTTTTGATACCATCCATCACTCCTTATCGTATCGAACGGTTAAGACACTAGGCTATTTAGAAGTGAAACATCAAGAAGCAGATGGGCCAGAACATGGAGTTGTTAATGGCTACTCTCGACGTTCCCGAAAAAGTCGTGAAGATCACCTAATTCGAGCCTCTCCTACGAAGATTCTCCGAAACAACCGCGCATCTGGTAGCAGCTGCTGATTTTTAAGCCATCGCTTTATGTCTCACTATCGAATCTTTCTGTTCGTTTAATTTGTTCTCACATTCTTCTAATTGCAATTATCAGGAAAAAAATAACGTTGATCGACTCGCATCGGCGAAAAAAAGCATTGATTTTTTAAAAAATGCAATAAAATATTTCTGAACGTAACAACGCACCACTTCGTCAATGAAATTTGGCAGCAAAAAGAATGATGCTCGTAAAACGTTATATTTGATGTAGTTCGTAATTAGCGAAAACTAATTTCAAATTACGATGCTAAGCGTATATTAGGAAAAAATTGTTTGGTTAAAAATAAACCCAAACTTTCACTTTCTTTTTTTTTCTACACTTTGTAATTTGTCTATGTTGTATGAACACATAATATTATAAATACATGATCACCGATAACCTTTACGCACTATGCTTAATGAGTAAAGGGCAGTCATTTGATTCTACTAAAATTTTATGTCATAATATTGCCAAGCACGGCTGATTGGTTGGCTTTTATTAGTTACTTTTTTACGCATCCTGACCATCTAAGTAGAAAACAGATTTTAGCTGGCTCTGTTTCAAATTATTTTAAAATTTTGTTTAAAATAATCGATACTTTGAAAATATCTAATATAAGCATTTTGTGAAATTTAGAATGCGCAAACGTTGGATTTGTCTTATCATAATCGTTGCGTTTAAATTCAATTATTACAATTTAAAAATCTTATAAATATATGAAATATATGAAATTTAATGTATATTTAATATATATTATAAATTTTATATTTATATATCTTATATACATATACGTATATTTTATATAAAATGATACATTGTATACATATATATAATATATAAAACAAAATAACAACTTACGAGTAATGGTATTTTGTTTGAAAATAATAATATATACATAGAATCATACACTCATGTATCTATATTTTTTAAATTTTTATCGACCGTTGTTCTGTATTTAATTTAATTAGTATATATACTAAAACTAAACGATATCTTTGTCACAATTATTATTTTTAAAAACTAAGACAAATATGAAAAAGTATAATCTTTTTTCTCGTAAATAAATAATTATAATGGGCTATTTCGAATAAAAGAGGTTTGTCAGGCAATAACGAAAAATATGAAAATTTATCGTAAAGAAACGAAGAGTTTCTGGTTATAAACTATTAACAAAGAACTTTTAGCTCCTGGGGAAATTTTCAACATTGTTTCGTGCTAAACAAATTAATTTCCAATAAATTCATTGTAATCTGCAATAAATTTCAAATAACCTTACACCGCAGCGTTAATCTACTCAAGTATATAGAAGTATAATTACGTTGTAGACGAGAGAGAAAATTTACTTCCATTTACAAATAAATTCCATTGCAATGTAGAAAAGTGCATTTCTTGCTATTGAATTCCCTCTAATATAATAATTTATTCTCTTGATGTTAGAAATGTAGTTTTAGAAATTTCTTTAGAAAACATTAATATTTTCTACGATTCGTCACTATTTTCTCTTATCTCCACTTTCCTGTGTTACTAGACACAAATGCACGTATCTGTTTACAATAGGTCGCGAACAACCAATTTAAGTGTGAATTCAAGCCGATATATTATGCAAATTCAACATCGTCGGGGTCGACCTCGCTTTCAACCAATTCTGCCTTCGAAAAATTCGATAGTACGGCTCAAACGTACAAAAGCAAGAACGTTCGAATCTCTTGTTGTAAACCCTGCGAAGTATTGATTCGGAGGTTCCAATCTTTTCGACAATCTAGTTTGGCTGTGAAAAATGGAAAAGTTACAGAATCGCTTAAAGGTAACTGGGTTATGTTACGTTGAACAGGATACATATATTTTACGTGGTTCAAGTATAATATTATCAATAAGAGAATTTGCAATAATTTTATCCTTTAACAAATATATTTATAAACATATATTTATCCCGTACCCTTAAATATAGCTACATATATAGTAGAATATTGTAGAATGATAAAATTGGGTTTTGAAAATGTACAATATATAGTGACGATATTGATATCTGTAATTATCAAGAGCTGCTTGAATATCAAACAAGCGTTAATCTTTAAGACGTTTAATTTCTATGCTACATATAAGTAAGTTAAAAAAGATTTTTGTTAACTAACAAAAAGGTTATTACGATTACTTTAGCAGTGACACTTACAACTAATGGACATACATATCAATGTATGGTTGCTAACTGTTTTATTAACCCCAAGTTAGTATTACAAGAACTGACTTTCTTTTATTTTTATAAATTTTTAATGAGAAAGATTTCGGAGATAACAGACTCCTTAGCTGATTTCACAATTTCATTCTTCTTTTATATCCTTCAAGATTTTTTTAATTCTTGGGAAATTAATATACAGAAATGGATGACTCAGTAATCGTAAAATTCGACTGGGATTGTAATTTAAATGTATTATCTACTAATTCCATGACAAAGATAGTACGTGGTATTGATTTATTATTGCACAAGTTATTAATTTATTATTATATGTTGTATACTTTGGTAAAATTCAGATGTTGTTACTGCAAATCGATCGAAATAATTGGATACGAGCGGTAGAATTTAAGTAGTATTCTTTAATTTAAATTAAACAATGAAATGAAATATCAAAGGCTTCGTAAATTTACTCGGGCAGAGAATTTAACTGTTTGGAATGCAAAAATCTCGTATTGCACTCGGCGACCGTAATATGGAAACTACCGTTAAAATTGTATTTAAGCGAGAAAGGAAATCAGAACTCGATGCGAGACGAATAATGTAATTTTCGCGTTGTAGTTGAAATTCTGGGGAAGAAAGGCATATTTATTTCACAAAGCTGTAATGCGCTCGACGATGCTAAACTCGATTAGGAGAAACGAAGCGCTGGTGTTCGTTCCAGTCTCGGTTTCACAGTTTTAGCAGAGAATTGTTCCATTTTGATGAATAAATTAAAATACCAAACCAGACTGGCTTTATAACTTTAAACAAAACAACCTAAACACACTTTACTTCTTTCTCGATTTTTGAATTGCAACAAATATTTTATCGTTCTGATATTATTCTACAGGAACAAATCGAAATGATTGCGACAATAGATAATAAAGATCAAGATCTTTCATTTGGTGTAAAAGTAGCAAGCTTCGAGCGATAATTGAGACTTGGTAGCAAAAGAATAATTATAAAACCGTTTTGAGATATAAATTACAAATTGTAAATTATTAAATTATAAATCGATTATATAATTGCACAAAGCGACATGTGGTTTCGTAATAAGTGAATTGGAAGGTACAGATAACTTGAGATAGTATAATTTAGGCAACATGGGATGTAATTTGTTGCGACCATTATATAATGCATTTTAAAGGTGACTTTACTCTTAAAATTTTTTATTTCATTACTAAATTTCGTTCGCGACTTAGTGCGTGTAGAGCTGGAGAAAACTGATATTTTTCCTACTTTTTTGTTTGATATTATAATACTTCTATATAAACTACAAATATTAGTTCTATTACTGGTAAGAATTGATATTGATTTTTTAAATTTCTTTTTTAAACTTAAAAATAAACCGATTATGTATAATTATCGGTAAGAAAAATATTCTTCTCTTAGGTTGGGCCTAATTGAGGCAGACGTTATTGTGTGATTAAGCCGTTGATGGAATCAACCACTTGCGAATAATTTTTTATTCGTCGCTTGTCACCATACATTCTCAATGAATAACCGAGTTAAACTAGCTCTCGTTTTTATTTTCTACCATAGGATGAGCCTAAAAAATGTTGTTTCTACGACGTCGTTTTCTTCGACGTAATAATAGAAGCAAACAACAACGTTTTCTCTTCGAAATTCATTATGTTCTTAGGCTTGTAGTGTGGTTGTTTGTCGTCGGTACGGTCTTCAAGCGACCAATAAAAAATGGTTCGTGAGTGGTTGATTCCACCGACAGCCCAACCACACAATAACTACAAGCAACCACCGTTTTGTGGTTGTGACGTGTTCTAAAGTGGTTCGCCTGAGTTAGACCTTAGACCTATACCCACATACCACTCGACTATCAGTCGAGTGAGGTGCAATCGTGCGGTGGAAACCAGGCTGCGTTAATTCAACTTGAGTCGCATTCATGCTCACGATTCGGTTTTCTGAGTAATAAAATAATGTCTACCTGAAGGAAATGTACTTTCGCTTCTAATTGTGCGGTAAGAGAATTATGGAAATCCGTTGAATAGTTTCTGAGATTATCTCCAACATACATACAGACTTTTTCTCTTTATATAATAATATTAATGATATCATATATAATATATTAATATTTCTAAATACACACACACAAAATACAATTACAATCATTTTGAGCGTTATTACTAGATCAACTTAAAATTGACTTGCAAGAACAATTTAACTGCCAACACACATTTATCATTTTCTTCCAAATTGTTTTCTCATCTCGTTCAATTTTAACTTCGCCTGCTTTATCATTGTTATAAAATGTATACATTACCTAAACGTCTGTAATAATTATCGGGCATTATAGGATAACATCAGCAGTTGCAACGTAAGCGCAAGCATCATAATACTAACAGAACTTTCACGGTCGAAAGTGTTAACTGCAGTACTCTTAACTGTTCGAATGCTCCAAATTGCTCGAGCAGATGTGCGTTCCGATTTGAAGTGTCCGCGCCCAAAGGCCAAGATATTTCCGGCAATATGCTCTAACATACGGTGCCTTCGATGTAACTCTAACCTTGCTTTGTGACACTTTAGATGACTGTCCTCGAAATCGACCGAGTGGGAGCGGTACCCTTCCATTGATGGAAGAGTCGATCAACTGACTTGAACATTTTTTTTAAAGAGAACTTTAATATTCAACATTATTGTTGTAGAACAGTAAGTGAAAAAATTGTACAGTATCACATTCGATTGTCTCATGAAGTAAAATAAAATAACATAAATAAATCGGTTAAACTCACGAAACTTACACATTCGTGTAAGTCTATCTACAATCAAATCATCGTGAAGTAAATACATTCTTTGAAGCTCCTATAATATCACATGGATTGAAAGCTACATACTGTATCTATATCTATGATTTATTAGTATTATTTTATACGTTTATTACTGTACAATTTTGTCTTATTACTCCACCATTGCTGTTGAGCAATCTGTTTATCTCTTTAAAATCAAGTTTTCCATTTGTAACACGTATAATTGCCAAATAACCCTTTTTTTTTGTTTTTTAGAGATTTAAAGTTTATTGAGTCCAAGAATACAGTTTTAGGTACATATTCACAATAAACGGTGATTTTTTGTAATGGTATGTTAGGCAAAGATACCGATACGCGGCGGTACGACGTAGCCATGCTGTATTATGTGTCGGCGCTTTACATTTTTCGTTGTATGATACAATTTTTGGGTTTAAGCCGCTGGGGAGTGGAGCTTTTTTATGTATTTTTTTTTATTCTTTTTTCTGTCCTGAAAACTTGGTCGCAAAACAGGACGCTTCGGTAGTTTGCTGGACGCTTCGGTAGTTTACCAAATAACCCTCTTTAGCATCATGTGATTTGATGTGATTTGAAAATCACCTACGTACGTTACATGTCTATGTACGTTTACACTTTGTTATTCCGCTTCGTCGCTATATTATTGCTATTAAGCATTTTGTTTATAACGATTATTAGTTTCCGTTAATCATAAACGGAAACAACAGAAATAATGCTAATAAACCTAACAAAGTAGACGTAATAAATAAAAGTCACTTTAAACTCACGTATTCACACCTACTTTCTAAGACCGAATGTCCCATTTGCAACGTGTATAATTGCCAAATAGATCTCTATAATCTACAGCATGACATGATTTAAAAATTACATGCTTATATGCATCTATTATACCTTTTAAGTATTAGTTTGTACGTTTATTACCTACTCTACACTATTTCCTTTTATTACTATATCGTTACATCGCAATTACGCAATGTATATGTAAGAGTTACTAGTTTCTATTCCTTGCCTCAGAATGAAAATGTAATCAACCGTAATAGTAGCTGCCTAGAAGCGCGGAAAAATTCGATTACAGAGTTTAAATTGCTCAAAGTAGATGTACTGATTATATACTTCGCTGTGTACCTGTTCTACTTTCCAAATTAATAAAACTTCCAATGAAAATTTCAGAGTTCATAAGCAATTATTAAGAGTATTCTCTATCTTAAGAGATTTAATGTTTTATATACTTATAGCTTGAGTTCCTCTAACTCGTAATGCTTTTAAGTGAAAATTTTCAACCTTTATTCATTTTAATAGAGCTACACTACCGTATTAAATAAAGATAGATTAACATACTTTATTAAAAATTGTTTACATACGCGTATTAAAAAATATTCTATAGGAAAATTCAAGTTCTCATACAACCATGTTAATGGATAAAAACATTGCAAGGATCACGGGAAATACGCGGGATAAGTTCATTTTTATGGACTCTTCTGATTTTAATATCACTCCATAATTCAAAAGAAAAATAGCATATCCAAGAAAGGAGAAATTTTTAAATAGTTACAGGCTCACGAAATTTTTCAAAAGATCAGCGTATTTCTCATATTACGGCAAACAATATTTCTGAGATATAATAAAATAAACAAAAATAAGCAGTGTCTTGTTTGTTTTGTAATTGTCACTCTATTTTAATTACTTGAAAATCTCAAATAAGAAAGAAACCTATATCATCTTCTTTATTATCATCTAGTCTTTATTTGTTTTGATCCTAACACTCATTAAAATGAAAAAGATAGAAAAAGGTCTACAATTAATTGGTTCTTGAAATTAATCAAATAAAATATACGACGTATAATACGATTTCGTGTGACACCTCGATGCAAAGGAAATCGTAACTGTTATGGGCCAAATAAATGACGCGATCTTATCGTTAGCAGCGGCTGTTCGTCACCTCGTGGCGAGCAAAAGACATGGGGGAAAAATAACAACGACGAGTCGCTGGATTTCTGCAACTCATCCAGTTGATCATCCATTCGATCGCGATTGACCGAGTCGTATTCTGCGAGAATCGTGGATCGAGGATCTCTCGCGGCGCATCTTGCCGGTATTTCGTAACACCATCGCAAGAGATAAAGAAAGAGCTGTCCTTTCAATCGCAGAGAAAGGAAGACTGTGTGACGTGACAGTAATTTAAATAACCTAACTCTAAAGAAGCACCGTATCGACGTATCCCGTGATTGCTTCTTATTTTTCTGTCACTTTGATTACGATATAAAACGACCGGGTCAAATAAGACCCTGGCAATTCTATCTTATTATTTTACGTTCTATTGCCTGCATTCTGTTTGTGTTTCGTTGCGATTACATTGTATTCGTCTGTAATGCGTCGTTATTAAGAAAAATCGGAACATATTTCTTTGAGATTTGATCGTCTGTGTACTAACAGATGCAGTTTAAATTTAAATTAAATTAAAACAAATATATGATTGCGATTATTAAACCGCGGATATCTAAGTAAATCCAAATTTTTGCGAATATAATTAAAAAGAAGACCTAAACAGAGATTTGTTTTATTCGCTAAATATTATAATGATTACTATACTCTGGACATTTGACGTATTTCTGTATTATTAGGCGCATTCTGCGAATTTTTATACAAAAATTTTTCGACTCGATTTTTCACAAATGCATAAACATCTATAGTATAATGACGATTTAAAACTTCTAATTAAGAAATGTACCTAACGTATTGAAATAAATCTTTTATTACAGATTTTGTTTCATTTTTACAAGATAATTGTTTCCTTTCCTCTTTTTTTTTTTTTGCAACGTTAGTGTTAATTTTTAAGCAAAATCCATTATGTTCCTGCTCAATTATAATTTGCTATCTTTCGTTCCTTTTCTCGATTCATCAAAATCACTTTTACTGTGACGATCATTTCTAGAAAGAAAATGAACCAGAATTACTACACTCAATGCTAAGCTCTTTTTAGAAGAGCTTACACAATCGCGAGCAAAAGCTCGTAAAACTGTCCATTCGACCAATCGATGAAACATTAAGTCCTATCTGAAGTATAAATTTACATGTTATTAAATCCGTTCGATTCACGCCACTCATCAGCTTTCATAATAAATCCATCACCTTGATCAACGATATTTGGATCATGGGCGAATCTGGATTATCTTCAACGCATCCCTGAGCAAGATGAAAGGACGATTCGTTCTTGTCGAAACGTTATGAAAAGCGTTCGAAAATTCCACGTGCAACCAGCATGAAATCGCGAAATCTCGTTCAATAAGGAAACGTACACAGTTGTTGCCAAGATTTTCACGCAGGATTTAGAGATTCAATAACAACGCGTGCACGTAGCCGACGATCGAACGTTGCGAAAGAAGGTCGAACGAGCGAGAAAGCGGACAGCCAGGCCGGTCTGCCTCGACAAGGCAAATCGGCGAGCTTCTAAAACGAACTGCAATCATTCTGCGACTGGCATTTATCGTCGTATCTGTCGATAATCGCGCATTCCGCCTCGTCGAGTGCCATAAAGGAGCAGTGGCATAGCTCGAGTCGCGGGGTGTCCTACCATAGCTGGCTCTTGCCACTCGAAATCGGCACAGACTAAGAAAAAACTACGGGAAAAGTAAATGTCCCGGTAGTTATTTCACCGTGATAGGAATAGCTTTCCGTTTTTTTTTTTTTTTTTTTTTGTAACGTTTAAAGTGTTTCGGATAGCTCGAGCTTTTCCCCTTCTCGCTCATCTTATTCCTTTGAAACAAGTTTTCATGTATAAATTGCTTTGAAACGAAACGGTATTGTCACCGATTATTCCAGTCTTTTTAGTGTGCACTGAACACAGACTGAGACCAAGCCTATGTTATTATGTCATTTCACAAATTCTGTCGCCTTTCCTTTATTAATTTTTAATGAGGTATTGATCGAAGTCTGTTGAAACCATGTTGTTTTGCCATTGTATGCTCTTTCTTAACTAGTATTTATTTTTTAGCAGATGTAAATAGGTAAAATTGGTAGAGAAAAGAATGACAACCGAAAGTCGAAATCGAAATTATTTGCAACAACACTGTATCCTTTATCAATTTTGTAAAAGGATGAAGCAGCGGTGGAAATCGAAAATGTTGATTCAATTTATCCGCAAACGTATAAGAACACACTAAAGATGGTTTCCGAAGTTTCAGAAAGGAAATTTTTAGAGATCAAAAGTTAGATTTTAAATGGAAAAGGATAAGGGAAAATGCATCGGTAACTGAACTGGATTCTTTCTTCTAATCTCATGTTAAACTTTGATTAAAACTTATTAAGTGATCTAACGTAAAGAACAAATAACACGAATATCGCAAATCCGAATAAATTTCAGTATCTAAATTTCTTTAGAATAGATTTAAATATTACTTGATGCAGTAACGTTTCAATGATTATGTGTACATACTTGCAGTGAATTGTTAGATTTATAACTGGTTTAGAAATTCAGAGTGATCTGTGGGTTTCGAAAATGCTAGTAATTCAATGCTATGTCAATTGGTCAAAGTTTGAACCTAGTTACGAGCAAATCCCACCATTAGTAATGAGCAAACATAGCAAGCACTAAATATTGCAAATAAATTTGAATAGGATTGAAAAATTTCGAATCTTATATATAGATATCTACCTTAAAAAAAAGTGGACATCTTTAAACAGACTCGAGATAACTTTTTTAACGATTTGTAAGTACTTTGAGAAATGTAAAAAATAAACAGATAAGTACTTTTACTAAGCTTCTTATAAGCACTTCATCCATTTTATTTTATACAAATATGTGTATAGTACAGACTACGGTACTCTTGTGACAGTTTACTGATAACAACATTGAATTCGAACGAAATCAAATTGTAAGTGCTAACACTTACGATATGTAGTTTCTTGTCCTCCAGAGCACTAGTTTCATAAAATTAGATTTTTTCAAATATCATAATAAAATGCTCTTTCCATTTGCCAAAATAGATTCGTATAATTCGAGTACTTTCTAATAATAATAAGTACAAAAAATGAAACATTGATTCTTGTGAGTAGAGATCGAATCTTATGAAGCAAAACATTTATATTAGAAGAGATTTGAACTTGTAAGTTCATATTGAAATTGACCTCATCCCTAGTAACGAGTTATTTCACATTGGCAATTGGTCGTTATGAGTGGAAAACGAAAGGAAAATTACTTTGCTTATTCTGTTATTTAAAAATAGCAAAGAGAAGAGTATTTATTCCTGATAGTATAATTAGCGCATATTTTACGTAAACGAGTTTAAGATAATAAATACTTAATTGTGTGGCAGCAGACCAGTATGATAGCGACCTTAAGCTGTGTTATTTAAATTATGAAGGACATGGTATCGCTGGTTAACTTTAATTGCTGCAACGTGGTTACGAAAGGATCGAACCTAATTTGTAAAAGGTATAAAAAACGTTCGATGTTTGCAACACGAATGCAGCCCGTAGATATACTGTTAAAATGATCATTTAGCGATGTTGATATCTTTTTATAGATATTAATTACGAATTAAACGACTAGTCAATCATCACAAGCTTATCAGAGATAATGTAATTGCAGCTTTCATAAATTATCTTCGTATTTTTCGAATAGTACAAGTTTTACCTACTTGATACTTTAAATGGTTTCATAGTTAATTTTCATGTTGTTTTTAGAAAAAGCATTCAGTTATTATATACTAAACTTCGAATCCCTTCTATTTATATAAATAGAAAGATAGCACGCTTTACATTTTACTCCATTGTAATATGTAATTTTAATATCTTATTTAATTCTCAACTATTTAGTATCACCGGGTCATAAATAATTACAATAGTCAACATTAGGATATTTAATTCTTTTCGTAAATATTCTTTGTGAATAAAATACGCGTATAAAAAGTAGCCGATTTTAATCTAGAAATGCGAATTATTAGTAAATTATCTGCTGTACGAAAAAAAAATTCAGACAGAAGTTGAATGGTTTTAAGAGTGACATAATTTGGCGTAATTAGTTTTTCTGTAGCTAAACGCTTATCTAGCTGAACGAGATCATATGAAGGTGACATATATAAGTTCTTAAATCGAATCATATAATTTTTAATGTACTAGTCGGTCAGTCTTGACATTTTCTATAAAAATTATTAACCTATTCATGTCGAAGAAGTATTTAGCTCAGCAGGTACTTTAATCTTTTTGAAATTAATGATTATTTATGTAACAATATTTAGAATACCTCTAAAACTCTCTGTCACTCTGCTTATTAGCACGAATCAACAAATATTTAAAACATAAATCGAAACAAAATAAAAAGCATTATACGAGTAGAAAGCAAGGAATCTCTAACGTACTGTACTCTTTCTTGTTCAAGGATATAAATGTTTGATTCTTAAAAAAGAATTGTTCAAAAGGTGGTCCCTGAGAAATGATATTTTCATTCTTCTAGTAATAACAATTTCTCAAATATCCTTAATATGCAACGATAAAAACTAGAAGATACGAAGAACGTGGATCAAACTTCTAGAGGGTACATCTAATGCTAAAAATTTTCTATTGTTTACGAAAGCAAAACGACACACGTATTTCAGCTTTACTATGTAACTTTAGAACCTATCATCACATTTGAGAGAATTGGTACAAAATTATGCGAACAAGTATCGATATCGAAGCTACGTTTCGTGAAAGCAAGCGGTAATGGCCACAAACTGTCAGAAGCGATTATTTGCCTTTAAAAAAGCATAGTCGCCCTTGATATTGCATTAACTAAATCTTCCAGTTTACAATGTCAGATAAACACAGACTCGAGCCTAGAACAAGATCGAGCGCAAAAGAAAAACTATAACGCGTATCCTCTGTCGTAACACGGATAATGTGTACGCTTTCTCGGGGTAAAAATGTACTCGATAATGAAAAATACTTGCTTCTCGATTCTTGTAAACGCGAAGCTTCCTATATTTAACTAAAAAAGAAGAGGAGAAGGGGCAAAAGAAAAGAGAAAGAGAGGAAGAAACGTGAAACGAAAGCAAAGAACAAAAAGACGAAAAAATCAGGGAGAACGCGATGATGACTTAATTTCTGGAATTATCCCGATCATAACGGACGAATGATACGCATCGACGCATAATGCTTGCATCCTATCGATGTAGGAGAGGGCTGTCGGCAATTAGTTTGGAATTACGGTGTACCACTTATGCGAGACGGATGAGCGGCAATGAGCGCGTTTTCGATGTACCTCGTTCAACTCATTGCCAGCGACATCGATCAAAACGAACAGCAAGTAATAACAGTCGTTAGATGGATACTAAAACTAATCAAAGCGCGACATGGGATACAGTTACACTACCTATCCAATCGATTTAGCACAGATCGATCGGCCCAGATCACCGTCGCTACAACCGACTCGGTCGTTCATATGCTTTGTGTACACACTGACTATCGAGAATTTCTGCTTTCAGCATCTGGGAGGAGACTAGTAGCGGTCCATTCGGAAGAATTTCATATTCAGCACCGTTCTGCTACTGCTGTTACTGCATGATACTCAGCTCGTATCGCTGGCAACGGAATATAGAGGTAGCGGATAAAGCACAATCGCCGACCTAAATAGCTATAATTTTTGTAAATTTGACAGTTGCTTCGTGCTCGGGAACTTGGAGTCGGCTGATTACGCCGATGAATTTCTTCGTAACATACAGCAACCATACGAACCACACGGACGTAAAGAGAGAGTTACATAAAGGTTTCATATCTGTTGTTTACTCTCCAGCTAATACTCGGTACTTTCACTGCATGCAGGAAATGCTTCATTGAAGTACAAGTACTGTAAATCTGGTCGTCGATTTGAAAAAAGTGACATTTACTTTTTATTGTTAATCTCAATTCATTTCTTGAATAGAAGGATGTATCGAAATGATGTTAATATATGTAGCTGGGCATAAAAATGTATTGTCTGAAATTATAAATCGTTACTTTTGTAAGGAAATCTATTCTCTTTGTGTAGCAGATGAAGAGGAAAATCTTTCGACATAGGAATACAATACGATCGGTAATTTTCGGTAGCTTTATTCTTGTCCTTTATATATGATAATCCATTAAAATAAAGACGCCCTAACGTTTCCCTATTAGACTGATTTTAGAAAGAAACTTCATTAATAGCGCATATGTAAGTAATTAATTTTTCGAACAAACCTGTACCTTTTCAAAATCATAAATAAATCATACGAAGATGTATTTCTTTCTAAATCAAGATATTGTGACTTAAACTTTCCATTTTTCCCAAAAGTAATATAAACTTATTCTAATACTGATGCAAGATCATTTCGTTGTATTTATAATTGATACGGGATTCGTTAATATAACATTAATAGTTAATTTTATAATAAACAGAAAAAATTAAAACTCCAAATATTTTTTGAAAACGAGGAATCCATTTACAATTTGCAGAGAATGTAACTTACCAATTTTTAATTTGTTGTAGAATTCGTTAAAAAATGGATTTAACAAATTATAATACATAAAATATTTAGCAACAGCACTAAATATATGCATTAAAATTATAAGTAGCAGATTTTAATCAAATATATTGCTTTAAGGATACAATTATGTGAAACCATAGGTATTAAAAAGAAGATAGATTATAGTAATTATACTTTTTAAATGACTAGTTATTTACTACTTAGTTAGCTCTCCTTAATTCCGACTACTATGCTATTATTATACCTTTACACATTTCCACTTGAAATATATTATTTGTCACTATAATTTCACATAAGAGTAGATTCTCATTCCAATTTAATGCTCGTTAATTTTATAAGTGATATACTGAAGACGACAGTATTACGTGATCGTTTAAAGATAAACCCTATTCGAGCCTATTTATTTAATTACGAAATAAGATGTTAGAAGAAGTAAATCACATTTCATTTAGAAAAAATGTCTTTATGTGATATTACCTCCATATTGTCTATCTTCTCATTTATTAAACTAGACAAGAAATGTAAATATAGAGATTACAAACTATTTTAATTAGTATACTTCTCAAATAGAAATCTAAAAGACTTTATAAATGAGAATTAAACTTCATTCACGTGAAAAGTTGCATTTGAGAAAAACTCAAAATAAGATTTTTGCTATTTTTTTTTCCGAATTCATCAACCATAATATAATGTATGTTTCGTACAGTCTTACAATTATTTCACTAATTACACATTAGAAAGCGGAAAATTCTTGTATAAATAAGACATTCGTCTGAAACAATAGCAATCTAGTAACGAGTTAATTCATCTTAACAGCTAAAATAATCTAATTGTCTCCTTTTATATCTTACAGTGGTTTTGTTTGTAATTATGAGTTATTTTATATATTGAAATAACAAGAAAAATTGATACACTTTGTTTCGAAGAAGATAATTCGTTAATTCGAACATGATTCGGAATTCCAAGTAGCTTGGTCGTTATGGTCCTTCCTATCGATAATCACGCATTCCTTTTCGTCGGCTACCGTAAAAGATCGGCGTGCTTGAGTGTCACGGTATGTATTTCGTGCACGTTATCGTCTTACGTGGTTGTAAATTGAATTATACTACACTAAATACTGAATCTTATCTCTAGTGCATTCTCACCTCAGTTTTAACGAGTTTTACTCTGCGTTTCCGATACACACTCACGCGTGAAATTTGAAATTCTCTCGTTTCTTACGTTGTATTTCTCCTTACTTAGATTTACAAGTATATTGTAAACTTATAATGTAAGTCATTTAAAGAATTTTATTACACCTTGTTCGACTAATATTATAATCAACCGTAAATTTTCTCGTATGTTTTCTATGACTATAATTATGTAATGTATCTCGTCTTCAAAATTTTTACCTTTTTATAATAAACGCAAAAGTACTTTTATAAAAATTATATCTATTATGTAATGCTGGGTAACATTACTAGGTATCACAATCGTAATTTCGATATTATCAATCTTTATATTCGGTAGTGCTTGACTTTAATCAGTACTACTTTCAAAATATGTTAAACGGCAATAAATAAATCCTTTGAACTCAATTTATTAGAAATTTCTTAGAAAACTTTCCACAAGACATCATTTCTCGTTTTCTAAACAGGGCAACCATAAAGATAAGTTTTTCCTAAAACAAGCATTATGTAAGAATCTTGAATGCGATAATAAAATATAGTCTTCCCATTAAACGTATTTGTTCGAAACAAAATACTTAGAATTCTAATTGTATTAAATGTTTAAAACATGTTTAAAACTAATATTTATAGTACCCTACAAATCCAATGAATCAATTTTATCAAAATAATATGCGAACTTCTGTTTGAATAATCTAATACAAATAACTGAAATGATATTTTCTTTCTTGTTGTAGCATGCAGAGTTAAAGCTTGTTAAATAAAAAATTGATTAAAACGATTCTTTCCAAACCACGTTAATACAATGTTTCACTTGCAATTTTTTTTAGTCAATTTACGTTATTTGATTCTTTTTTTTAATACTGCGATTAGAAAAGGTAACTGCAAAAATTTGTTTAATATTTTTGTTGCTTGATATTTCTTGTTCTACCTAAATCTCACAATTATATATAATTATGTTGTATACGTATATATGTTGTATATGTATATATACGTACAATTATATACAATTATTAATAGTATACAATTTTATGAAGCTTACGTTCACGCGGCTTTTACGCATTACATATTTTCTTGCTTCGTCTTTAATGAATGAAATGTATCTTATCTTAAAAGTCAACCCATTTCAGCATGAACGTTTGAATTCTAAAAACGTGCTACGTATTTTGTCAATCTATCGTAAAACGTGTCCATACCGTGTGACTGGCAAAACTAGCAAGCTGTTCTTCAACGAAGCAGCTCGCATTTGGAAGTTGGAAATAGTTCTAGCTTCGTTCGAGATAGTAGAAGAAAGAAGGGTAGCACATAGGAGACACGAGGAAACTATGGAACGACGTTCGTTCTCATAGGAATCAGGTTTCTACGGGAGCTGCACGTGCGGTCGCTTGGTGAAATAAAAGGACGGGTCCAATTAAACGAGTTAATTTAATAAGCGCTCGTGACGAAGCGTACGAGAGAATAGGCGCGGTTAGGCCGCTAGGACAACGAACAAAAAGACCATTTACGCACGCCAGGTTGAACTTCCTAATAGATTTCTTATTTTCGAACACGTCGTGGCGACAATTGCAGTAACACTAAACGCCGCTTCTCATTTTACAGATCATTTCATGAATTTATGCCATGATTGGTTCATATACTTCATGATATGTTTTATTATCTTTACCTTCACGTAATGCAAAACAACCAGTATTAAAGGTAATCGGAAATGAGAAGAAGATTTAATGCGACAACCGCAGAAGAAATCGATAACGGATCAAAAAAGAAGATCTCTTACAATAATGAACAAAACTCAGCCTATATCCCTGTCAAGTTCTTTCTATTTGATGGAAATTTCAAGTTAAGTATTTTTAATATTAAGCATTTAATTTCGGAGAATGCTTTAAAATTATTTGTTTTTAGCTTCTGAAAATGTTCCAAGTTTGATTGCATGTCGTTTGTTGATTTCTTTACAATTATAATTATCAATAATATCACTTGAAAAGTGGTCCATTTTATCTACAACTGTTTCTCATATTTTTAGTAATGTGATATTAGTTTGGTGCATTTTGGTGATGCATTAAGAGGAGCAGGATTATATTTCTTCGTAGTGAGGTGATATGTCGTGATAGGGTCGGAAGGAAAACTCAGATTTATTCAACGATAAATGTTTATTCACGGTAATGTCAATGAGTACACTTGATGCAGGACTCGCGATTATATTCGGTTCGCGGATGCGCGGTTACAAGTTAGAGCTCGGATAGCTATGATTCGAGATGCGCTACGAGTGTGGACAATGGTTGCACGAGGTGTCGAGAGCTTAGGTCGTTGTATATTGACTCGCTGTAATAGACTGACTTTTTTGTCGCGATGCTACTGCGGAGGAAGACTGCGTTGGGATGTGTCTAAGGATGCGAAGGCATCGGATTCGTTGAGAAAAGCTTTGGTTCGGAAAGTGAGGGAAATGTACGTTAATGTTTATTGGCTAATTCGTGTTGCTCGTTGGAAAAGGATGCTAGCTGCCCTTGAGAGGGTGTTGCTAGCGGGAAGCATCGTACGTGAGGGATAGCAGATTTCTCGTGTGTCCCGGTGGTAGGTGGTCGACTTCGAGACTGATAAACAAAGACTGTTTGTCTCTTTGGAGGATCTTAGCTAAAATAAATCCTAAGATTTATAGCGGTCCTTAGGCTAGCTGGAAATATTCGATACGAATGTATCGACATCTGGCAATCATCTTGTCCGCAGGTATAGGGTCTTTGTGTCGTGCGTCACGCGACGTAAACTGTTGGGAAGTTTACTGTCAAGTGCCGCCACAGTAGTACTTATCTTTCTCATATATTTACAACTCCCTAAAGTTTGTTTTCCTATATAACAATATTATAACTTGTTAAATACCTGCTTGTTTACATGGTAATTCTAAGTCTTACTCAGTGTATGCAAGCATCTAATTGAAAATTATTACTATCCATATACGCAGAGTACATTGGAAACATTGTATTTCAAGTACTTGTACATACATGACGTTAATAAATTACGGAATAACATTCTAAATGCACGGCCCTAAACGACAGAATAAAAGCTAAGAATTGTTGAAAAAGAATCTAAAAATCACATAATTAAGAAACATATTATTTGGAATAATGGAAAACCTGTGGATGGAACATTTAAATAAGAATTTATTGATTAATTGATAAATTCTATGTGGCAAATGAGAAGGTTAAAAATATGTATATTTCCAATATTGAGTTAAATATGAGTATAATATACAATAATTGATATGATCGGTCTTAGGGCGAAGTGATATATGTCGATTGTCGAATTGCGTAACTATTTTATCTTACGAAAGTTATCACACCGGCCGTTTAGATCTAGTGGACTAGACGAGTTTATCAGTTTCGGGAAAGTTCCTTCGGGTTAACGTGACCTCTGCTATTGAACAAGGTACGCAAACGCTCTGATCCGCCTTAGATTCTGACTGCGCGGACCTTTCAGCTCTCGATTACAAACCAACCAATTCGAACGCGGTGGTCTCGCGCATATTTCACGTACTTGAAATACAATCGCGTTTCTCGTTTTTCTCATAAAACACTTGTATTGAGAAATAACTATCGTGCATGAAATGCTTAATGCCACTGGTTTTCTTTGTACATTTATTTTTCCTTATCCTCTTGATGCTACATTTTTATGATATAGTATTATCTTGGTATAATGAAATTATTACAGTAGCATTGTTATTTATATTATCAAATATCGAAAAACCTATTATAAATGTTATAAACAATTTTGTAAATAACAATAAATAATTATGCGTACCATTTTTAATTAAGTATTGTATCAATATCTTAATATTTTACTATATGTGGAGAAAATATGTGAATATAAAATATCTTTTTTAAATTTATTGTTATATTATCTATATTTTTAAATATCTATATATACAGGGTAGTTAGTAACTGGTGATTCTACGCGAAAAAGAAGTCGAAAATATAGAATAAAAATTTTTCGTTTGAGGCTCTGTTTTCGAGAAAATCAACTTTGAATTTTCGTTTGGTACGCGTGCACTTTATCACGTCTCGTTATAACGGATCTCACTGTAGATTGTTGTCTCGACGGAAAAATTAAAAAAAAAATTAAAAAAAATTTTTATTCTATATTTTCGACTTCTTTTTTCGCATAGAATCACCCCCTTTCCGCTTGTACCGTCAGTTACCAACCACCCTGTATAAAGCTACTTATGCCAAAAATTAGTTTTGAAGAGATTTAGAACATTTATTTGTGTATCTTTACTAAAGATTAGACACATAAAATTCAGCTGAGTAATAGACACGGAGGAGACATTTTAAGTTAGTCCGTGACAGGCTTAATATTAGAAAAATAGATCGTAAAGGATTAAGTGCTACAATTATCAAATTTTTACGAACGAAATCACTGCCAGTGAAGGTAATCTCGAAATTATATTCAAAAACAACAAGACTTTGTTTGTATTGAAGTTAAAACTGTGTTAACTAGTGCTACAAGTTTATACGTACAGGCACTAATGAAATTTTACAGGAATGTGAAACAACTACAGCAGCATACGTAATCTAACGTAGTGTAATATGTATCTAACCCCTAATAAATTCTTAATTAAATTCCGGATGAAGCTTAAAATTAAATTCTATTGCATGATAGAAATCTTAAAGTAGAGATATGAATATTTAAAATCTAAAATAAGAATTAAACGTAAATATGTATAAACTAATGGAAACTAAAGTAACAATACGTTGGAATAGATTATTAAATGTATAGAGCTATTCTAAGTACATAACTTTAACGCTGTAATTTTATTTTCGACATTAATGCTAATTTTCCTTTAAATACCTGTTTTTCTGGTAATTTGCAACTCACCTTACTTAATCCCTCGCTAAACAACATAATTAGCTTGCCATTTACTACAGCTCGTTATCATAATTATTAACAACACTTTTACACGCATATATATGAAATATGAAAGCGTAACATAATTTCTGTAACATACTTAACTTTTTCCCAAGCTAAATACCAAGCATCACTGAAACAAAACTAATAAAAAATAAACACATATCTATTCCATTGTCAGTTGAACAAAAGGTTAAACAAATATTAGGCCTTCATCTCGTGTAAATTCCAATCTACTCAGGTTGTCAGTGCTAATTTTCTTATTTAAAATCATCAATAGTCGTATTAGTGACCCCTCTATTTCAAGACTGATAAATTGCAACCGTCACGTCATGATATTCCTCACCATCCATACCAGAGTTCGTAAACAGGTTCGCAAATAGTGCGAACTACGAACCCCATTCTCGTGAAACTGTTCGCGAACAGTATGCGAACTTTACCCAAGCGTTTAATTACATATTTCGACATGTCCTATGATTGGTTTGTTCGAAAACTGTTTGTAGCCAGTTCGCTTTCAGGGCGAACTTTCCGCTTAACGAACACAAGAGAAAAATACATTTCTGTATCCTGGTTATAATATGTCTACAATAGAGTAAAAGAATGGACTATTTTTTAATATATTAAAGTGAATATCGTAATTGGAGAAACATTTACTTTATCCATTTAATTACTTCAAAATATTAAAAAGCACAATCAATTCTTTTACACTATTATAAACAGGTATATTCAGTAATATAATATCTTGTACGCCACGGTGCCGAAAATTAATATGTATCACTATATATTTTTGGCTATTTATTGTAACCAGTTATGAAATGATCGTACAGGATAAGGATTTTGGGGTAGGTATAACGTCTCCTTTGTTGATTTCATATTATCGATGACAATTACTTTATATAATTAAAGGTTTTAGACTTTTGTGCGCCGTTCTTGATGCTTTAATGACAAATTATAAATCAGAGAGGCCCTGAAGCATTTCTCCAACGTACGATGAACAGTATTTTGGAATTCCGTTTTTCATGTCAAATAGCCAATGTCATTGCCAAAAGTCAATTTTTCAAATTTAATATTTTCTAAGAAACTGCAACAGAGTGTAAGATAATGGTGCCCGTTTAGTTAATAATGCATAGGTCCGAAAGATCATAACCGAAAAATATAATTATTTTATATTTTTTATTATATCACTACGAAGTGACCTTCTATTGTAGTTGGATTCATGAGATTCGTAAGAAATGACCTGACTCCGTAGTATTTTATTTCACTCCGCCTATTCTACTTCACTCGCACTGTCGAGGTACTTCTCACCCCAAGCACACACGGCGTTTGAAAATCTAAGGAGGTACTTGGACAGGTCCTTAAAGATACATACCACCGTATGTATACTTGGTGTTCGGTAACTATTCGTCAACTTGAACAAGCATGTTCGTGAGAAATCGACTAGCGGCTGTAACAACATATTTGCGAACTGCTCGCAAACATGTCTTCTAGCGTGACCCCCATTTTAATTACCTCGTACACTTGTCAATTCAGAACTAATCTCATACGCATATTCTACTACTACTAAAATTTGTTCAACTAACAACTTATTATCCTACTTTTACTGAACTCACTTTTATTGTTCTTTATACAAATTATAGCCAATTATATACAAACTCTCCAACTATTTAAATAGTTTTATGTTATTAATAATTTGATATTAACAATATATTGTTCACTATAGTAATGTAAAATATCTAAGATTAACATAAAAATTCCTAGAAATCCAAAAAAATAAGTGTACTTTTAGAAACAAGAATTCAATAATTTTAAATTTGCAAGATTTTCGTACTGTCAATATATTGCACGATATTACTATGTTTATCTTCTATATTACATTACTGAGTTCATAATAAGTTATAGATAATGATATTATTTGCAAAACAAATATATTTATGATTACTCATTTGATATTCAAACATTTGATATTAGAATGTACGCGTATGCGTAGTGCATAAATTCCAGTTCCAATTATCAAGGAAACCGTAACAATAAGAAAGTGTATCAGCAAAAGTACCATAAAAATCCAAACACAAATACAGCCAGTCTTCCGTCACAATCATGTCAGTAATTATAGAAATAATTTAAACTATACAGGGTGTTTGCAATATATTGAACTGGCATTTTTATCGAAAATAGCAAGTTTGTGAAAAGAAAGTGGCAGAGGGAGAAGTGTAATGTCTTTTATGGGGAACATGATAGCATGCATGATTTTTTCACATTTGCAAAATGATTTCATCGTCACGGAAGTGAATTGGAAAAGCCACTGTCGATTTGTCCGAGATTTCGTTCCGGTATAGCGGTTTCCATTTAAAAAACACGTAACAGAGAACAGAAGGGTGCAAGTTAGAAATTGACGGACAGACAGATGCGTCCAGAGAGCATGTATCCTCGCAATGTCACGCATGAATATGTTAATGCATATCAGCCATTGCTACACGGCCGACAAGCTTACTCGATGATGGATTACAAAGCTCAACCGTGTACGCACTTTCTCTTTCGTCGTTCCTCATTTTCCATGGTCCTCTCCCGACCCTTTTTCTCCCTGACTGTTAGCTACGAGAACGAGCACAACAAGGGGGCACACCCGACTCACATTGTTGCCTCCGATTACTGAATTTCACCTGATCGATCGATCGATCGATCGATTCGCGGCCTCGTCTCCAGCACCGTAATACACCCGACAGCGAATGCTCGATGATAAATGCATCGCGTTTCTCTCCGTGATCACTTTATTACGGGGTACGGTTCGTGTACACGCGTCGATATTTAACATCGACCAATGACGCTTTGATGTTGGTTCAACACGAGAGAGAGAGAGAGAGAGAGAGAGAGAGAGAGAGAGAGAGAGAGAGAGAGAGAGAGAGAAAGCGAAAATGGAAGAGACTATCAGTTAAGAGGAATGAGCCGACTCCCGCAACGTACATCGCGACCATGAAATTATTAGCGAGTTTGGGCTTTGTGTAACAAGAGTGGATCAAGAGTAGAAAGTTCCGAAATGTACAAAGCGGAACGACAGTTCCCCGCAAACTTTCAACCAATTTTGGTAATTTTATCATGCTATTAATTAACGATCTACCTGCTCCTCTGTCTGGTGCTCCTTTTCGTATCACGTTTCTTTCGATATCGTTTTTCAAACTCGCTTTATTTGTATATTTATTTAAAATCGCAAACTAGGAGGTTACTTTCATGGGAATTACAAAGGATAGAAAGAAAACCAGCCGTCCTACTTATTTTTATTCGAATCGCATATTTTTATCGATGTGATGTGCAATATGGCTAGTAATTGTGTTATGTTCCAAAGCTTTTTATTAATACTACTATAAAAGAGTACAATGATTGAAACGATGCGATATATAGTCCCATAAATGGTCCAATAAAAACACATCGATGTACAAGATATTTAGAATATATAAAATATAATTTATCATTTGATTGAGATTAAGAAAAAACAAAATAAATATCAAATATTTCTTGTAAAAGCAATATACGTACAACAAGAATGCATACATTTTGAAGAAAGCATACTTTTTAAATATTCACTATCCCTAACTAAACAAAGGAGATTGCCAAATAATTAAAGCTGATAGACAAATCTACCAATAATTTCTTCTGTTCTAACATGTATCGTGATTTAAATTTAACACACTTATTTCTAAAAAAATATATAATTACTTCTAAATTTTAGTTATTTGTACATTACAATAATAAATACAAATTGATAAAAATGTTTAACCTCTGAGCAGTAAAATTTTAAATCGTTAAAAAATAGGTAAGCTTGATGTGAAAAAATAAGGCAAAAAATCTTGCATTTCTTAAATTATCCGATAGCATAAAATACAATATCATATACGAGAATAAAGGAAATCAGGAAATATTATACCGCAGTTTACGACGCGTAGTCAAGCCTCGATTACATTATGAAGCAATATCCTGTTGCGCTTATGCGTTTCATCCCGGAAACCACTACTGTATCGCACGTAAAACTCCGCGACCCAAAGAAATTTTTACGATCCGCCTCGCAAATCAAATTCCAGCAGAACTCGCCGAAAGCGTGCAATTAATTGCCGTTGACA
The DNA here is from genome assembly GCF_011952205.1 of Bombus bifarius. Classification (NCBI taxonomy): domain Eukaryota; kingdom Metazoa; phylum Arthropoda; class Insecta; order Hymenoptera; family Apidae; genus Bombus; species Bombus bifarius. The sequence continues at coordinate 1,502,156 of NW_022884399.1, forward strand.
AACTTGAAAACACTCAGGAAAATACTTAGTTCGTGCGTGCAGTCGAGTTGCTTCTCAAAGGGATCGATATTTGTTCGGATTCGACGCCACGCAAATATTTGCCAGGCACGAGATGCATTGGTGTCGATCAATCACCGAAACACGGTACTCCTTCGCAAACTACAATGATCGGCGCGACAACTTCATTACGATGCATGGAAAATCAACGAATCGATAGGACGATGCGTCAACGCCAACGGGCGTTACCCCATTGTGATTTATGGCAGGCAAGTTTGCCAATATTAACGACACTGTCTCCACAGACGAGGGGCTTCTGAATAGCTCCGATGATTCGTCCCGGTTGACCCCTGGTCTCCTTCGTTCAACGATCGAAAGGGACCGATTGTTCCGTGAAAACCGCGCGATACTTGCGTAATTTTCTCAACGCCCACGTGCTTTACGTCGAAGAACCTCGTGAAAACACGCTCAAGTTCTGGACACATGCTACTTCTCTTTTCCATTTACCGATGCCAAATCGAATAAACTGGCGAATATATTGACCCGTACGCTGGACGTTTCCAAAGGTTTAGCCGATCTTTCTCGATCCTCCCGTGAATTTAGATACATGAACATTCCATGATTATATTTCTAATGTATTCAAATTTTGCTGGCTGGCGCGCGAAATGTACGTTCAGGCGAACACGCCTGCGCGGTTTATTCGAACAGTTGGGCACGAGCAAAGCGAGTTTATTGTATAACTGATTCTTGAATTAAAATTGTGAGCATCAAGCGTAAATATTTTAGTCAAATATTCTATTGCGCTTAAAATTACAGTTGTGAGAGTTCATCACGTTTTGTGGCTGGAGGAAACTTTATAGCCGAATTTGAAATTCTAATAAACATTAAAGTATTGAATTTAAAGAAGTAGCATTTGTAACATATATTTTGTTCTTCTGTTATTTCTATCTTTTTTAAGCAATATCTTTATTCGTTTAATGAAAATTTTATTTTCTCTAATTTGAGCTACTGGAAACCCACAGAGCAAAGAATTCATTAAATGTTTAGATATCATATAAAACTTTATTTATTTTTATTTTATTTTGCGTATGTATAATGAACTAAATTATCCGTATCTCGCAGCACATATTGTCTTTATTTACAACATAGTAAAAATCGACTAATTTTATTTAAATTCACAAATTTAAATAAATTTAAATTTTATTATTCATCTAACAGAGAGAATGATCAATTATAAGAGCACGTTAGATCATTGACAAAAATGCAAACTGCGAGACTTAGTATGGTATTAACGCAATAGCATACACGTGTGATTACGCTGTTTCTTAAATGTGCAGCACTCTATCTGTTACATAAATCAAGGGTTAAATCAAAGTACAACAGTGTATCAAGTGCACGAGCATTTATAAAAACGAGGCGCCCCAATTATTTTGCGCAGCACATCGGTTATTCGTGCTGACAAATACCGACGCGACCTGCTTTTAACCTTGATTCGAAACAAGCTCTACAATTTTTTTCCGAACGTACCCTGTAATTTGTCACGTAAGTGACCATGCAACGCACCACTTAAACATCGTCCGATATCAACATCGTTGATATCCTTGCCCATGTCCTTATACATGTCCTTCGTGTTTGCTCATTGGCAACAACTGGCACGCAGCTCGTTTATAACCAAGCAGCAAAACAATTAAACCTCTCGAACGGATACGCGTGACACGAGGAGAAATAAAAGAAAGACCGGAGGCGTCGAAAAATAGTGTTACCATAGGACGCCGTGCGGAAGGATTTGTTTATCTTGAGACGATTAAACAAGAATTAACATGGAGCCGCGAAAACATCGGTCGAAAGACGCATCGACATCGCGCGCGCCGTATGTTTAGACAGAGGGTACCGACCAAGGAGATGAAAGAAATAATAAACAGTGGCCCCGTAATTTCGGGGGTTCGGCTGCTCGAGGGGTTGACAACCACGTGATATATGCGCAACCCTGCGTCGAGCATATGTCGCCTCTACCAATAGCCGCATGCCTTTAATCTACACGAGAAAAATATGAGACTGCTTTCCCTCTCTCTCGTCCTCGCTCTTCCTCGTTTTTACTTTCGCTTTATCTCTCTATCGCGCTACTGTCACCGAGCTTCTCTACCGTGTCCTGTCTCTGCAGACTCGTCCTTGCATTTGCATAGCCCATATTTCTTTCTTCATTACCATTATTATGAGTATTTCGGTATTGTGCATCGAACATAATGCGGCCTGCCGTTCTCTCCCGGTGACATTTGCATCCCGACAAAGAGAGCATTCACGCCTCTTGATGGCACCCTCGAAATTCTCTGCTCGAGAGACTTCTGGATCCTTGATATCGCTCCTCGTCGAAACACATTATCGAACGTTTACGCTTATGCGATACGAGCCCCTGTTCAATGCGATCCGACAAAGCATATCGATCATGGAACGCGGCGTGTCTGCCAGAGACGTAGGAGGAACGATGACTTCCGTCTATAGAACAGGCGCTGTAGTCGTACTGCATACGAATTTACACGCGTTAAAGATAGTTTTTAAACACGAGGAGGTGTGAAGTATTAAATTTGTCATGGAAAATTTGTCATAGTTTAAAATCTAGTACAGGAATAGAAAGCTTTGCTTTTTACATCGAGTCTTACTTTGTTACTATATCACATGGAGATAATTATCTGTATTTTTATATACAGCGGTATGTTATTTATTACTTGAAATAGCTTTGTAATCTTGAAAAAGACGTGGAAATTCAACTACGTACTAATTGAAAACCGTTTAATACAGTGCAATATAATTCAAAACATTTCGATCCAAATGTCTATATATATGTATGTATATTGACAATAATATAATGGATATGTGTGAACGTATAAAAAAGCAATTATTTAAATAATTTTTAATTAATGCAGTTATGAAGAATATTCTTAATATGTGTTTAATTCGCGTTTACATATTTCATTCCAATCAGAGAGAATTAATTCAATACAATAATTATACTATGTCATTGTATCGTATTAATTTTGATCAAACTAATTTAAATAATATGAGAATTACTTCTATGTAAGCTTGTGATATATGTGTCCATACTCGTTTGAATACCACATATGGTTGTTATATACACTATAAATCTCTCACAATTGGTTCCATTATTGCCTAAACGTATAATAAAATGATATTTAATTACACATAATTTCCCTTTGTATCACAAAGCGTAAATTATTACTTTCAGCCGTTTTTTAAATTCTTGATATACTCAAAGAACCTGTGTTTTAATTACAAAAAAAAACCTTCCAACGTTTCTCTACGGCAAACACGGAAAGCGCATAAAATGAGACTCGCAGCTGCTACTAAGATTTCCCTCCGGAACATCCACAATCCACAGAGTAATAAGTATAGGAAAGGAAAAGAATTCGAATTCTCGCAGGAGACTATAACGCGAGCCTAATTAAAAGAGAAAATATCATAACAAAAAGAGACGACTGTTCTAGGTCCACACTCTCGTGAGCTCGGTCTATTATGACGACGGTCATAAACGAGAGACGACCGCGCTATTATAGAATTCATTTGTATGCATCTCGATGCAATGACACGAGTGTTCAGATCTAAATCTTATTAGGCGAGTTCCCAAAGCAGATGACGGTCGAAACACGAAGGCTGTGACGATTGCACACGGTGTGGATTACGTATCTCTATCCTGTATCGAGATAGAATCGCAATCGTGTCGTGTACACGCGTGCTCGATACACGAGGCATTTGCAGACCCACGTGCTCGAGGGCCTTGGCTGGCGTTTTCATTTGGTCGACCACGACGCGGCACGCGATTCCAGCGATTGCTTCGACACCAGTTCCGATCGGCCAACACGCAACGATCGGCGTGCCAACGGAACGTCCATATGCCGAGAGACCATGATTCAACCTAGAATATATTATTGCGCGCCGAGGAATTTCATGTAATAACGCTGTGTACGATATCGTGTTGTGTCTGCCTCATGTTCCGTCAGTAATTACCTGAAAGTCTCGAAAGCCTGACAACAGTGCGCTGGAGCCGTGCATGAGAAACGATGGAACTACACATCCAATCTCAAAGTTCTATTGCATTAAACCAGGATACTGTCAAAACTGTACAACAATTTAAATCCTTCATAGAAATAAAGTGTAATAAATTGGATATTATTGTAAAAATGTTTCTTATGCAGTAAAGTTATGTATGTAATAGAACTCAATATCTGCATAAAATTCCAATCTTATGTAGATTCTATCCAAAATTACATAACGATTTTAATTCTCCGTATAAATAAAGTATAGAAAATTGTGTATTACATTGCGAAGTTCTTTACTGGACTAAAATAATTCGATGCACATTGAAATACAAAGTTCATTATATTTCTTCGACAAATTTTTAAGGTTTTTAATATAATTTTTTAATATTTGTGATGGAGTTGGTTTATTTGAAAATGAATGCAATGATGCTTATGATGAATGCAATAGAAATGGATATACAATTTTCTAGGTAATTTATCTGTTGCATTAACTAGTTTCAAACAACAGATAGTGGTAATTGTTATGAGGGTCACTGGTCAGTTGATTACCAACATTGGTTTTTATATTGACGTCATGGAGGTCATTGATAACAGGCGATACCGGAAGTAATTATAACATTTAAATGAATGGTTATAATACAATTTTCAATATATTTAATATCACAGTGGCAAAGTAATAACAGGCTAGATGCACCATAAATTGCTTAAACACTATTAAAGCGAAATTAATGTTCTCACAATATATAATCTTTACTTGTGATTCTTTCATTAAATTATGTACTGTCAAGAATAAGCAAGTGTCCATACACATTTGAGCGATAGTACTATGTACGGTATATGTTGCGCCCTGTTTAAGCTAAGAAATATGGTGTCTGAACCTCTGCATGCTTTGAAGTGTCGCACATAATTCTACATGGTAAGTACTTTACACGCGAAGGAAAAACTGTTTGATGTGGCGATGATTCAACATGCACCTTATTATTTTACAGAGCATTTACGTTGCTGGTTTCGCGATGCTAATTCGCCTTATTACTCGAGTACGTTTCACGGGGCGTGCCCGATTGACACGCTAAAATTCTCTGTTCCGTCCAAACGCGACAGAAGCGACCGTCGCTGTTATTAACGGTTGCCACGTGTGTAATCCCAAGTTATTTATGCCCCGTTATCCCCATATGTTAGATTACAATATCAGTTTACCGAATGATATTTAATAAATACACCGTGACATGGATATGACAGTTTGGATAACGTTGCAGAACTCGACAACTAAGAAGATGCTAATACCCATTACTTTTAATTAACCAATGTCTTCGTTCCGTATGCCTCCACAGTCCACACACGCTTATCATCAACGTTTATTAACGCGTGTCATCTCGAGGATAATGGATATAGCACGGTGTTTAAAACGCGTGAAATTCCTATATATCGAACAGACAAATTTGTAATTTAGGACGACAAAGGAAAATAGATAAAAAAACAGCGATAAAACGCGTGAAAGTCCTGTAAATCAGGCAGATAAATTTGTAATTTAGAACGATAAAGCAGATACCTAAAGAAACAACAATAAATTATAATAGGATACGGCATCTACATGCAACATTATGTTCGTGTTTAAAAATATGTTTTTATGGAAGTTTATTATTAGTATATACCTGTTAATATGCCAAAAAATTAATTCGAAGCTTTTCTCACATTTTATTTTTAGAAATTAAAGAGTAAAAAATATGTCACTTTTGATTAATCCATTATTGTTTTGTCCTTTAAATTACAGCATATAATTTTCCATTCATATATTATATATAATTGAATACGTATTACATTCTGCATATCTGCTGTTCGGATCTGATATTTCGCGTGACCTCTTCAATTTACTGCGAAATACGGATTCCAATTTTGCGGCTTGAAATGCTTGATTATAAATTGCACAAATATCATCCCGTAACTGGATAGCTTCGATTTGTCAGATATTATTAATTAACGTGTCAGCAAGACGTGTTTCGATTGCTTAAGTTTGTTTATAGATGACGCAAAATTTGATTTAAAAAAAGCAATCGAAGAAAATTCATCTGTCTTAAACTAATTCCTGAAAATTTGAATAAAAAACAGTATTATTTTTGTACGTATGTCTTGGCAATTAATTCAATTTCAGCAATGGCAATAATCAATTCATATTTATTAAAGCTTATTTCATAAGAATGCTGCCCACACAGCGCAATGATATTTATAACCACATAAAACTACGCGTTACTTCCAAATATTGCAAATAAATTAAAAGATATAGAATGCATATACGTAATATAAAGTGCTGCAAGATCTTGACAAATAACCAATAACTAACGATACAGCTATATTGGCTCTTGAAGTGCAGAAAAACAATCAGACGTTAAAATAGAAATATTTTTATTTTCGAGAGCATCTAAAAATTTCGAAAATACGAGGAAAGTTACACCTTTTAGTAGAATTGAATTCAAAAATATTTTTTTCGTACGATCTTTATCACGAAAAAGGATATACAGATACATATTTATTTTTTATTGCGAATTACTTATTACAAACTTTTTTAAAAATAATCTAGCAGGGTGTATAATAATAATTACAGGTATACTTAGTAAAAAGTTTAATTTAATAAAAGGTTTTAGAAAAAGTTTGAAGAAAAAAGAAATGAAATTTCTTTGAACTTTGATCAAAGATACACCATAAAGTAATTTATCTTTGCAACTTATTTTTTTAACTTCCCGCGTTTGCTTACCTTCATTCTAAACTAAAACAAGTTCAATGTAGTATATATAGTACAGCACCAATATAGCAACTGCTATCAACGTTCACGGTATCGTTTCAGTGACTGGTTTATCGGTTTACTAGCCATCACCTTTCTCAATTATTCCATCGCGTTCACGCTGCAACCAAATTTACGACGTGAAAATTCAACGCGTGTATATAAACCAGCGCTTGGCAGTTAATCATTTTTAATTGCTTGTCGATAAAAGGGGCTGCTTTCAACGATCGAGAAATTCCTCGGTTGAAAGGGAAAATAACGCGCCCCCGCGTAGCGTCCAACGTCTGTTATGCATCGCTGCGTAACCACGGACGAGCATTTCGTGCATTCTTTTCGATTGTCTGTGGAAGATTAATTCCTCGCGTGGCTTTCGATATTATCGATGAAACCATCAGTAACGCACCGCTGCCTCATCGTAACCTCTGCTTACAATAAAGAGTGGTTATGAATATCTACGCTACTCTGTTATTTGGATGCAAGGTATACCAACAATTTAATACCGGCAATAATTCTCGATCGCAACTGCTCGGCAAATTTTCTTCTGCGGCTTACTCGTGGCCAACTAAATAGACGCGCACGACTCGATCGTATACGATGCATGCGTGCGTATATATCTCTTGTTTTTCCCGCAACCTGCTACGAATCGAAGTCTCAATAAAATACGAACGCGTTTCATGCTCGTACCAACCATGCAGAGTTAATGTATTCACTGTACATTAGATTTTTATTACCTACAAATAATTTTCCTGGTATCAGTAAAGCCTCAGTATTAGAGTGCGGATTTGTATGAATTTATGGGAAACTTGAGGATGCAACAAATATTTGTTACAATATCTAGTAGAGAGAACAATTCTTTACCTAAGTTTCATATTTTTTGATTATATTTATAGAAATATGAATTTGCATGAGAATCGTATATCATAAGTGCTTTACATATTTTGATATATATTTATATCAAAAATATGCAATACATTAAAAGCATTAATACGTATGTTGAACAGATACAAAGAGTTGATTGATTAAGAAATGAAAAAATGAAAGAGACTGGTTGATTAAGATGAAAAATCGCACTAGTAATATAGAAAATGCAAAAAAAGTTGAAGATTAAATAATGTTATTCTAAAATTTACACCTTTAAGTGAAATTAGTCACACAGTATCAAGGTCAAGTGAAACTATTTTTGTTATTCAAAAATTATTACATATTTCAAGATGCGTTCAGCGAAGTTTATGAAGCCTATGCGAGGATGATAATTTATCGGATATCTCTGTGCATAGATGAACATCAACAGTGCAGTGAGGCGAAGTAACGGAGTACCCATCTTACCCCTATGTTGCAGTACCATCTCAATTTCTCATCTGTGCACAGTACCCGAACTTGATATTAGCCTTCGATGTTTATAAAAATATCCAATAAATCATTTTTTAGACCTATACTTCGTACAAATTCAGGATAATAGAAATATGTATGCATAGGCAAAAAGACGATATTGAAATCTCAATATAAAGGATTAAACAAATTCGAAAATTTCAAATATTAAGTTTTTTTTGCTAAAGTGAATAATTTCATATGAAAATTTTTAGTAAATATTATTACATCATCCTATATAAGTATTTAATAAGTCTCGTTGCAATGGCAGTTTTAGGGGAGATGAATAAAAGACTATTTGGTATATATACAAAATGTAAAAATTCACTTCTATGTATATAATACTATGAGAAAATATTTCTTAGGGATATAATACTACGTGAAAATATTTCTTGACGATATGACTAGATTGCTATCTCGGTTGACCTAAGACTTTTGTATACTACTGTATACATATGCATGTCTTATATATAGGAATGTAAAAACACCAAGAATACGAATGATGTATGAGTGTATAGAAAACAAAAGAAGGAAGGTTGGAGGTTACTGCAAGAAGATATATACGCGCAGGAAAGAAAGTTTGTCTGACAGCGAAAATGCGTGTTGTACGATCACATGTTTTATATCCAACATATATAATATTTCATCTTTAACAAATACAGTATTAACATTTTTCTTGTTTTCTTGTATGTACTCTAGGTTGGACATTCAACAATTACTGTTGAACTTAATTAGTAAATCTAAATATTTACTAAATATTTAATAATACCGTGTACGTGTAAAATTATACCGGGTTTATGCTGCCAATAATCAGAATTTCATCGTTATCTCGAAAGCATCAAATTTCATGAAGCTTCTAGTCGTGACGTAGCATAGCTAACAGAACAAGTCCAATTAGAAAGCATGGCCACATTAATGAAAATAGAACATCATTAAATCAATTTTGTTATTATCGTGAGATTATTTTAAAACAACTTTTAATTAGTTTCAACACGATAGTTGCTTCTTGCATGTCTATAATAACATACTTAAATGATATGTTCAACAAATTTTACACATTTTCACAGATAATCTTTTATTATATATTTATGAACATGTGATACTTTTTAATAGGCTTTAACGTCGCATCAATTGCACATATGTGATTATTAGCGACAACTTTAATATATAACATTAACGTTTTTGTATGAAACGTTTTGTTATGTAATATCACGTCTTTGTGACTGAGATTTCTACTTAGTTTTCTTATCGCAATTCACAATTCTTCTGTTGTATATTAAATTTCCTTACCTGCAAATATAATATATAAATTTTTGTGTGTCGATCACAAATTTCATGATACAGGAGTTACTGCATACAAAAATATGCTTAGTATTTTCATACGAAAGTTTTACGAAAGATATAAAACATATCGTGTTTTGATTATGTTACATATAGCTAATGTAGTGTAATGTAATAATTTTCATATATACGTTATGTACATAATAATTACTTTTAAGGGTCTCTTTTCTACTTTCTATTATTGGTCCATTCAAAAAAACTAAGTTTTAGTTAAATAAAGAAATTACTTTTATACTAATCAAGCTCGTAAATAACAGCTTTTAATATTTTTAGCATTTTTGCTAATTCTCGTTCAGTACGTTGTAGATTATTTATAATTAATATCTTGATTTTATCATGATGAATAAAGGACGATCTTCCAGAGTGTTCTTGATCTTTAATATCGAAGTTGCTGTCCCTAAACTTCGTAAACCATTTATGAACAGTTCCATCAGATATTATACCTTTCTCGCAAACATCATTTACTGTTTCACTGACACACTTTCCACTTTCTGATCAAAGAAAAGCACTAAATATGTCAAATGTATTATATCTTTCCTTATCTTTAAAATATTATAACTTCTAGAGAAACGAACCAAGTTTATAGAACCAAAACCAAGTTTGAAACTTTGACAAAGGAAATGTTACACGATAACCTTTAAAATTATACTCATATTCGTTTTCATTCGTTTTCATTTATTTCGACTCAGTCAATTGTTATACATTAAATATATTGATACGAACTTTTCAAACAATAGGTACATCATAAAATATTAAAAGTTATTAAAGCAATAATATTTATTGTATTAATTAAAAATTTGTTTGTATTAAATTTTATCTGAGATTTAACTACAAATAAATTAAAAATTATTCGCAGAAATATGACAGCATATAATGAAAAAGAAATTCTATATTGCTACAATTTTATGTAATTGGTGTAAAATTCGTTATTACAACGAAATTTAAATAGATATTTAGCAAAATTACAATTATTAAATCGCGAAATAAAATTTAGCAACGAACATTGGTATATTAACGTTCCTCGGTACACTGCAACCATCAACATTTGCTAAAATCAATGTTGCCAACTCAATGAATTCCCTTTATACAAAAATTGATAAGTATATAATTCAGTTTCTAATAGACTTATCCGCTAATCGATTACAGGCTCAACAAGCCAAAAGAAAGAAACAAGAAAAAATGAATCGCGTAAACTGAATTGCCGACAATGATGATCCCTAGGGCTGTTGCAGCGGATGATGATGCATGACTCACAAAGTGCCCACTGTGCCGTACACATTGTCGATTATCATTACTGTACGACTACAATGGGTCCAATGACCAGTTTCTACCATTCGTTGCGTAATAGAACTCATATTTCACGTATGAAAACGTAATAACGTAAATAAATCAGCGATATTTGGCCTAACGCGGGTACTGTTGTATGCCCTCTGTTCACATTATTCAACAAAAGTGATGGGAATATATAGTTAGAATAGAATAGAACAATATAGAATATAGTTAGTTATAGTTATGGAAAATTAAAAATATTGTTTGAACGTTATAAAGAAATGATTATAAATAGACTAAATATTTATGCAGGTCACAACTACGTAAAACTAAAAAAATGTGGAACTCAAATAAAAATTTTCTTCGTTTGCCAAATGTTATAACATTTACTTAAATTTAGTTTGGATTGGATTTAAAATTTACTTTGGATATTCTATATATTTTTGCATATTATATGCATTCTATACAGTTTTGTATATTCAAAATATCCCACAAATACATAAACACCTATTCTCTAGATACAAAATAATTGTATATTAAAAATAACTCAAAGGTAATAACATAAAAATAAAAATCTCGCAAATATCTCGATTTATTAATAAACATAATACTAATTTCTGTTTACTTCGTTCGTCCTAATATGAACGCACTGCAAATGTTAAATTATGACATATGGCGATACAAGCTCGTTGCTCCACCCATTTCCATTATTGAATTCATTTTATCAAAGTCTATCGTCAACCGCATTTCGAACGCCTGCCTGTCCGAAACGATTCGACAGCTAGCGAGCGCGTTAAAAACGAGATAAAAGCGAGATAAAAACGAGACAGAAAAGAGAAGAAAACCGAGGCTGTGCGCCTGACATAAGCTACCAGCATCCCATATCATGAATCGTATTTAAATAACAATCGGTCACTCTCGAGTTTGTATACGATAGAGCGAAGTGCACAGAGAAAGAAGAACAAATTTCACATATAACTGGCCAAGATAGAATAAATACGAAAATGATAGGAAAGGATATGAAAGAATAGGATGGTAGAAAAAGAGAAAAGTATCGAACGCTTCCCGCAGGGGTCGTCGATGATGATCTCGGGAGGGGTGCATCAGTGGATGACGCGTGACTCACAAAGTGCCCACTGTCCCGCACACCCTACCGATCTCGTGGTATTGTCGGAGCCCTGACCGGGCAAAGGGATATACGCAGTCCCTCCTCGGTATTATAACCACGCTTCCGTATACGCCGGAATTGCGGTTACGCTCGACGACTCCATTCACCAAGATTACGTGCTCGATAACGTCTGTTTTGTGCAAACATGACTCCCTGGTCCGGTATAATCGGATTGATTTAATAAAACGTTGATGCGAGGCGCGGAATGTCGATGGCACGTTAGCGATGATTACGCCTGCGACTCTAAGGCAACGGTTTTCTATTATATATGGTAGGGCCATAGGATGCTGTACATATTCGTATAACGCGATTAGAAAATTGCTATCGTATTTTCGTGATCATAGAATCCCTTAGAAACTTTATATATGTATATGTAACAGCAAATTTTAAAAATGCAAGAGCATATTATTGCCTTAGATATGCAAGGTAAATGAACCAGAACAAAATTTGTAATAATTTGGTGTACTCCCCTTCTGTGTTTTCTTGCGACTTACTCATTTCTGGCAGACGAATGTATATATTTTTTAATCGTTTCGAAGATCATATTTGCGCATGAACTTTTGTACAATAAAAAGGACTTTATGCATTGTGCGACAGTTATTTTTACACATAATTAGTTTTGGTAATTTGGAAGAGAATTTATCTCAGTTTTTACCTCGTAGGTCTCCTATAACACAGAATCTCCTACTGTAGTTTATAGAAAATTATATTTATTTATAGCGGCTACAAGAAGTATTGCACAATTGTACTTATTTTAGCATTTACATGCTAATTAATTAGGCAGGATAATATTAAATTTCATATCACGTAGTTATACATGTAACATTCTCATGTAACTACAAAAATTTGATATTAAAAAAATGAAATGTAAAACCTGATAAAAAAATGTTTCATTGGAAAATTAAGATATGTGGTAAATACTTTTTGTAGTGAGTAAAGATGTAGTGATTGTATTGTTCGATATGCAGAACTGTGTGAAAGCGAATTCTAGGTACGCCACAGCTGTCAAGTATCGCATGGTTATTCGGTTAATGTCTCTGTGTTTGAGAGCTGTGCGTGCTTCCTTCTAATACCGTGTCATCTACGTGGGATGTATCTTAATCCCTTTTTGCTACTACAAGCAATGACTCTCTCGATACTTTTGGTTTGCTTTTATACTCTAGACGTAAAATAAGTTTTATATGTTTTGTCGAAACGTTTAATGAATGCTGAATTAAAAAAATATTGTATTATAACATTTTCTTATATGTTTATGTATATATAATGAAAATAAAATTAATGTAATAATATATATAAATAATTATTATAATTTATTGTATATCATTAAGAATATAATAAAATTATTATAATAATATATATTAGTATAATTTATCTAATCTCAGATAATGGTATAATAATGAGGTATAATTATTAAGTAACGAACAAGTAAAATAAAGTTTTAAATATAATGGTACATGACTATGAAATTACCAAGTCACATGTAATTATAGAAAATGAAACAAAAATCTATTTCATATGTATTCAGATATAACAAATTCAATTAATTTACCATTATAACAAATTTATAAATATAATATAAATACAATTATAATTATATTATATTATTATATTTATAATATAAATACAAATCAAGAGTTTAAAATAATTTAAATAGTTTTCAAGAATTTTAAAGTTCTCTACCAGAAATTTCTAAGCATTTACAACTTAAACCAAAAATAATTATGTTTAATAAAAAAACGTATTTCACTTCACAACAGAATAATTTTATGTTATTTCTACTTGATTTAAGGATTCATCGACCAGTGGGTTTACGTAATTCAATCTGTTTATCTTGGTTAGATTTCGCAGATATGGAATCTCCTGGAACAGATTTTCCGTAATTCCACCGGATTAGATGGTTTTATCGTTCTGTTGCCGATCGTTAGTTCTGCCTCGTTCACTAAACTGCGATTGATTTTCATGCATTGAAAATCACGTTTACTTAGACCATGGATGAAGTAATGTGATTTGCCAGAAGGAATTTACCGCATAGTAATCCGAAAATAGCGACATTTAATTACTGATAATGAATGATAGAAATAATTGAGTTTAGCGACGACATTGGAATTAATTTCTGCATATAGGGGACTCTTGACGTTTTAAATGCTACTAATGTGATGGCAATTATTTTCGTTTAATTACATAAATGTATCTTTATTTAAGGCGTTTTATTTAAAATGTGTCAACACTGATAACAAATACTTTAAATGTATATTCATAGCTTCATGAATGCATTTAACTTTTTCATTTAATATACTTGCTTTTCTATACAATATATATTCATTATCATCTATATTCATTATTACCTAATTTGTTTATATAAATAAATTATTTTCAAATATTATAATTCTAATAATTCTATTTTCTCTACGTAATTGTAGTAGTAGTCTTTATTTCGGAGAAACAGTTTATTAAAAATTATGTAATGAATAAAAAATCTAAAAATGTTAGATAAAATACATTTTGTGCAATTTCTTAAACATGTTATACTTGTCATGCTACTTTTTATTTTTCGTACAGTGAAGTTCGTATGATTGGAAATCTTCTTCTTCTGACTTCTGACACAATTGTAAAACAGTCAATATAATGTAAAAATAAATAGTAAAATTTGCAAAACCTTTTTTTTGGGTATAAAATACATTGTTTACAGATAACAGAAAAGTTATATATCGTGCCAAATTGGCGCAATAAATGGATGAAGGTTAAAAACAATTTACTATCTGGAATTAAACACAAACAAACTTTTTATCTACAATTCAATCGAATCTTACTCGAATCCCGTGTAATTGTATCACTCAATGAATCAGAGCCAATTGAAAACTCGAAATTCCGATTGTTTGCTCTGTTTGTCTAGAAATATTACTGGCCTCGTCTATCGCTATTCAAGAAATTCTGGTTTCTTAACGACACAAATGTTAGCCTGTGTTTCACGAGCAAAGTACCGTGACACGTTCGACGCACCGCGTAAAATACAAGCGCACGACCTAGCTAGTGGCGCGAAATTTGTTGCAAACATAAAATCAATGCTAGACAGATTTATCATTGACACCCGGTGCGAGCAGGGACAAAGAACGCAGAGCAAGAGAGAAAGAGAAAGAAGAGAAAGGGGGAGAAAATTCTTACGGCAGCCAATAAACGGCCCTTGGAAATTCAAAACCGGGACGCAAGAAAATTTCTTATCTCGTGCAAGCGATCTACGTGGTAAATCAATTTTACACATCTTCGATTATTCGATTTCTCCCGGTGCACAGCTCCAACTAAATCACCGATTTTATTGCACCTGGATCGGAGAGGGTCCGTAAGCATAGTCAGAGATCGGCTCTTATGGCATTCCAATCACGATCGTTTTACAGAGAGCTCGTGCTCGCTCGCGCACACCACACGGTCTCGCGCCAATTCGTGGACGAGTTTACGACCTCCTTTTTCTTTTTCTCTTTCCCTCGCTCTGTCCTTCCTCTTTGCTCCTAGCTACCCTTTGCCAGCCGAGGGCCAAGCTGCTGCCTTGCTTGCTACTTCGTCTCTTGTGTGTGAGATAAGCTTGCTCTGGCCACTTAATTGCTCGTTTCCTGTCCAGAAGCGAAACCAACTGAACGCCTTTCCTGCACCGGAGTCGGAACTACGAGACCCGGCACCTCTCATCGGAACCACCTCGCGATACATCGACCAATTAACACGGGAATCGACTCGCCTTTCGCGAGATTCTTCGACCGTTTCTCTGATTCTAATCAGATTACAAACGCATCGCGTCGTTACAGGCCGACCCTGTAACATGTCCAATCCTCCCGCCGCGCCGCAAGATCAACATCTGTGGTCGCGTTCCAATCAAGGTGGTGTAATAACCACTGTTATCAATGCTAAACGTTCTGCGATATACAACACGTTCTGAAGCAGAAAAACTCGAAATATCATTCGCGTTTTCTATTTGTCAATCGAGAACAGTTATTACTCAGTATCGAGTTAGACGTTGTTCGATGATTTATTACGGCAATCAGTCTTCGTTAAAAACCAATTAAACATGGAGATTGGTAACAAGATTGATCAAATTATAGAAACATATGCAGACAATTTTTTTGAAAATACCATGATGATGTCGATGATAATGATTATTTTTGAGAATAATTGACTTTTACAGTTTAGAAAATAATAACACGGTTATACCATAAAGAAATTTTGAACAGTTTGAAAAAAAATAGTCGACGTTCCAAATGATATTGATGACGATTGTAGTTGCGATAAAATCAATATAAATAAATAAAATGTAATAGAACTAAGAACATTTTTACAATAACGGATAAGAAAAATAAAAGCATGTAATATAATTTTGAACTATTTCTCTGAAGTAATATTTGACATGTCAATAATATTTAGCAACTGTCAAACCATAAGAGATTTAAAAGTATTTGACGCAGAAAAATAACTAGTCACCGAACGCAATTCCTGGAGCAATGAAATAGACCGCAATGTATATATATTATGTATTAGTATACAGTGTCGTAAGTTAATGAAAATGCAATTAACAGTGAATGCGTTAATATCCAAATTAAACGAACGATAAATTTGGAATTTTATTAAAGAATATAATGACTATATTTAAATACAGATCTATAGTTAGAAAGCAATGTTGTGTAAATTAAGCTATAACAATTTGTCACTAGTACATTGGGACTTGAAAAAGAATGTCAATAATATTTGTTTTTATCTATTTGTCCAGCTGAAGCGTGTACAAACTGACGGGCATTGCAAGTAATCTACATACATTGTCATATGTAGGCATATGATATCATATGTGGGCTATTACACTGAATTATATGTATATCCTGTGTCGCATAGTATGTATGTATGTAGGTACATACTTGCTTTGTGTTCATATTTTACAGAATTCTGTAGTCTGGACAGTTTATTGATATCCTTATATGTAATACGAATATGTATCTGCAATGTCTGTAACTCCATGCACGGCTTAAATGAAGGGTATTTTTAATTGTTTATAACTTACTTCGTGTAGTTTGAAAGTGACAAATCCACGATGAACTATACTTTTTAAATACGTTTAAAATACGTACTTTATTTTGTTCTTGCGTTATTGCTTTATCACTAAGCAATTTGTTTATATCAGCCATTAGTTCTTACTTAACTTTTTTCACTTGATATATATACTTATTTCATATATATATAAATCTTAAAATATTCCTATAAAATTCAAAATGATCTGTGTACTAAAGAACAAATCTTTCAACGATTCTTAATTTTCAAACTTTGTACAAATTCCTAGAGATATTTCAATAATATGCATACTGAGCATATGAATTATTTAATTCCATTACCCTCTCATATATATAGTACAATTTCATGAATAGTGCAACAAGTTTCAAATATAGTAAACGCATAATAATTGAACTCCTCAACTGACGAGAGGCGTAAGTCACTGCAATCGCGTAAGACTTAACTCACTTGTCAATTAAGGAGCTCGATTAAAGCAGTATTCCCGCATTAGGAAGCTCAAGTTATCTTTCAGAATCTTTCTCTTTTCCTTCTATAACGAAACCATAATTAAGAAAAATCTCTTTGACAGAATTAAATATATCCTTAGTTATTATACTTTAAATATATTTTTAAAATCTTTTGATTATTAATATACTATAGGACAGTTGGAATATTCAATTGTTTTAATCTATATATGTGTCTATGGTTGATAATTGTACTTGAGAGGTTTGTCTAAATAATGTTTAACCCAGATTATATTTATTTACATATTTTGTTATATTTCGCGACGAAACTATTGGCCAGTATAATTCTTTATATGTAAAAAGATATTTTAATAAATTTATTTAAATAAAAAGCAATTAGCATACATCATTCTATGCAAAATCCAAATTTATCTGAATGTAAAATTTATTTTCAGAATTCTGAATGAAATACATTATTGGTGAAAATACTGTGTTATGAATAGCTAAACTTGGAATCAGTGCTATTTGTAAATGAATACATTCGCCATTGTACTTTTTTCCGTATATTGTTATCATAGGAACAAGGGGAGTCAGAAAAAAATTACTGTCAAGTAAAAAGCCCAATATTATGTTCTTCCTTTGTTATCTCGCTCTTGGAACAATGCATGAGATATAATAGTAAGAACAGCCTGTTTTATTCACGAGTATGACATTGGCAGCATTGCCTTAAATGAGTGAATACTTGGATGTCGTCCAACAGTGGATCAAGTAAATAGTGCTATTTAGGCTAATATGTACAAAGTTCCTATTATAAATATTCTCCAAAGTAAAAGTAATCTCCTGAATTTCTCTACCTCATCAGGTGGCTTCGTCATTCTAAATGACGACAGTAATATCGAAAAACAGCTTGCATACTTATACTAACTGTAAACTACACGTACTTTCACATTAATTTGTTCACAAGAGCCGCTGTACGTCCCACGTATTTTTAATTTATGAATATTTGATCTTTCACATCATATTATATTAATTATACCGTTATTATATTTTAACATTTCTAAAGCAGGTTTATTTGAATCAAGGTAGTTAATTTAGCTTAAATGATGAAAACAGGCTGTTTAACTCATTATTAACGTGGCATTATGAACGATGAAATACATCGTATATTATAGTACGTAGAAATACAAATACATAGTCTTATACGAGAATATAATTTCTAAAGATGATTATTCAGCTAATGTTAATACTCTCAATTGTAATTATCATAATTCAGTAGCGCGTGTTATTGCTTCATTTCTAAAAGTTATTTTTTTATTTATTTTATTAGATTTTAAGTAATACCTTCTCACTGACTTAAATACCCTTAACACAGGGTTGTTAAGATCATTTTCTCGTTTTTGATATTTTTTTCTTACGTTTTTTTTTTTTGGACCTGAAGTATACAATATTTTCTTATTCTTTCGTTATTATATTAAAGACTAATAGTGTCATAATATACAACAAATTTAATTATTCTATGTGATGTTCTATCTTGAATTTTAAGATGACGAAGTTAGCTGACTAAAATAACTCTGTTTTACTATATGTATCATTTTTAATTTTATTTAGAAATATGAAGATACGATTGTGTTTAGCATATTGTTACAATCCTAGTTTTCTAGTTTTCCTAGTTTACAATCGAGCTTTTCTGAACTCGTTAAGCCATTAATGTAAAAAGCCTTGTTTATTCGAAGCTACAATGACAGTTCTATATGCAAAACGAATACAAGCTGTCTACATTCATTTTCTCATTTCAAACCATATATAATTATATTTCGTCAAATTAACTTCATCTTCACTACTGAATGTGTCTCCACTATAAAAAGAAAAATACATTGCCATTACATAAAAAATCAACTCATAATAACATAAATCAACTCATGCGAGTTAATAGAAAAGAACTGTGTAATGGAATTTTTGAAGATTTTTCATGTTATTCGTGCGGTAAACTACATCAACGAAAATTCCTGTGGTTGATTGCGTTTAATCTTGCAATAAAAATAAATTAAACAATACTTTTAGTGACAAAAAATTTTATGAGAACGAAGTTAGTATATTCAGAATGACGAACATTGTGATTCACGACATTTTCTCCTTAATGGTTTTTCTTCGAATTTTCAAGATCATCGACATTTTCTTTCAAGCAAGCTACATATCTTTTCATACATCAACCGATGTCTATAAAAGAATGTTTCATTTTCAACTCCGAAGAACTTCGTAATTTTCTTTGCAAGTTCCACACATTCCATCGACATTTTCCACGCAAAATGAACATCTATGATGCAACTTACACAGCGTTAGTGTTACGAGAGAGGAAGCAGATGCTTAATTAATTCCTCACTGCTCTTAATGGTAAAATACGTTTCGTCTGATCCGGCAAGTGGTGACGCAATACTTTGAAAAACATTCTTTTTCCCGCGATCAACGAGTCCTCGTCTGTCTGGATCTTTGACCCGGCTTAATTTCGTTTAATTTTCAGAAGCGTTCCACATTCCTGTCGGATCGTGTCACTTCTTCCGGTCTGTGTCACGAACGATGATGTAGCAAAACAAAAGTGAAACTTTTCTGGGAAACTTTTCGCTCTTCCACTAGCCATTATAAACGTGACTTCTCTGCATTATAACCTGCTTTCAGTTCTTTCGAATGTCTTGAATATTAAGATAGGCAAAATGCGCGTTAGTTGGAAAGCGCGTTGATACAAGTTGTGCATTGTGGAAAGTTTCTAAATAGACAGGAAAAAGAATATAGTAGGTACGCATCTGCCTATGCATATATTATTCTCAACGAAAATTTCGATACGTGTATTAAGTATTTTTATACAAATTTTATAGAATCTAATTTCAAATACAATAAAATATTATTGCGTCTTAAATAAAGATAATATTACGGCGTCTTTTTATAAATGTCCAATTGAATTTAATCCTTTGTATTGAAAACTTTTTCGAATATTTCCTTTTTGGACTTTCATCATAATTTAGTTTTACGATATTCCTGGAACGTAATGTACCTATTTGCCAGCTGTCAGCTGCTTTTTTGTATTTTGTCTACTGTTTTAAGGAAAGTTTCGTAAAAAAGAAAACCCATTTCATTTTTGATCAATACAAAATGGGAAACACTATAATAATTATAATTGTAATAAAACGCTGTATAATTTACCACAATATCTTCTTAGTGTGTGTAAGACGAGCGCATATGATAAACTGATCACAAAATTTGGATACATGAAAAAAAAAAAAAAATAGCAGAAAGCATGAATAATAAAGGGCCAAAAGAAAGTATAGATCAAGAACATATGTTCTTTCGTTTCGCCCTAACAATTTCGAAAAATTGCCCATGAAATCGAGAAGACCCGACTAAATTTGCGTGTAATTTCCCATAACCAAAAACCTACGACTAAATTTAGAGCAAATGCCAACGTCACGTAATAACTTATACCTCGTAATCGTATCAATACTTTTAAGAAAAAAAATGAATGCGACAATCCGGAATTTTTTTTTATTAAACTGGATCTTGTCAGTCTATAATTTCTAGTTACGAAGCAAAACATATGGTGTATATAAACTGAACGTCTGTCATTTATTAATTATTTAAAACATAACTAATTAAAAATGAAATGTTGATATATTTTAAAGAAGACAGTTACATTCAAAATTATTATCTTCAAACTTATTATCAACGAAAATCGCGTTTATGTTCCCCAAGGTGCAACTCCATACATTTTCCTTTTTACTTTAGATATCGATAAACTCGAACGAACGCGATTAAACGTTTTATTATTATTCGATATTAAGTAAAGAATAAGAACGTAATTGCTTGCAAATGAATATA
This sequence comes from Bombus bifarius, assembly GCF_011952205.1. NCBI lineage: Eukaryota > Metazoa > Arthropoda > Insecta > Hymenoptera > Apidae > Bombus > Bombus bifarius. The sequence continues at coordinate 1,523,480 of NW_022884399.1, forward strand.
GATACATTAAATAACATCATCACGAGCCGATAATATTAAAGTAGAATTAACATAGGCTAAGATTTCACTAACAATCGCCTTTAAAATTTAATAATTGTTAATTACATTCAACATACATGTATAATTATTCTAAGTATAGCTGAAGTACTATAACGTTGATAAATCGCTCTAAAGCAGAAATGCAAATCCTATGAAAAGTTGATCGTAGTTTGAATTCAAAAATAGAATGGCGACATTGACTAAATGTGGATCAAGCAAAATCCCGAGAAATCAATAAATATGCGTCAGCTAAATATACAAGGTTGTAATTTGAGCGCGTAGGATGTAAGTAGGAACATAGAGACTAAAGTGCATACATTAGAACGCGGTGTGATGAATCCGACAGAGCGCAGCCGGCTTCATGAAAATGTTGGGGCTTCGTCACCCCAGTCCGGCGACTTAAGCGCGTGCTAATCCTCCCTCGTGATCCGGATTTTCGAATCAAGGGTCGAACGAAACCTCCTGCCGTAGACGTGGGGACTCTTGGTCGAAGAATGATTTAGTGTTTGGTCCTCTTTTAAGGGGAACGAGCACCTCTGCCTTCAACCGTGTGACGAAATCACTAAAATTGAATCGTTATTCACGATGTTTATTCTAAATAGGATTCATTCTAAAAAATGTTTAGAATGTTTCCACTTTTTTGAGACAAAGGTAGAACAAAACGTAATTCCTTCAATTTTATAATTAATTGATTATTTAACACGTTCTAAATATCCACTTTGCTGTTGACATACCTATAGTAGAAGAAAGACACAAGGGATTATACAGCTGTAGTTCATCGATCGAATAGGAGAATTTTGATCATGATATCTTATCCTATTTTCTAATTAATTATACAATTGTGCTATAATCTGATTTTTTAATTCGATCGTTTTGTGATGGCTTTTTAAAACTTGTCTACCATTGGAAAAAATGTGGGATAAAAACAATCAATTATTATAATTACGTCCACTATGAAAGCATCTGAAGACCAAACTGGAAAAATATCCTAAGCTCATTCTTGTTAATTTTCGGGCTTCTGTGTCGCTTGATGGTTGAGAAGAAGTATTTTAATATGAAATAATTGAAGAAGAGAAATAATCCGATCGATTCGAAGATATACCCACATCTTTTGAGAAAATTAATAAATGATATTTTGTAAGAGACGAATAACATTAGTTTACATGTGACGTTAATTTAACTTAATTAATATTAGTCTACAAACCTTTAATGTTATTAATATTTTTTTAATGTTTTAGAGGATGCCAAAACAATTAATAATGTATAGAATTAAAAAATTACTCTTCTATAAAGGTACTTACTTACCATGTTTCTTAACCCTTTCATTTGATAAATACAGTTTTAATTGCACGATTTGTTTCGTAAATTAGAATCTTAAGCACCTATACTATTTTGTACGGGTTTCCCCCATATACAGACTTGCTTAATGATTGTTCATTAAAATACGAAATAGCTGCAGCACGGCTGAACTTTGGTGATCGGAGGAAAGCTATTGTGAATAACTTCGCACTGTAGCATGAAAATTCCCAATGAAGAGAAACACACAGGAATAGCGGGTATAAAGTGTAATGGCTCCTATCGAGACTATCCCAAGCATTAATGCTCCATTAAATGACTTTATACTGTAGCTGTAAAGTGAATGATACTGATTGCGTTTAATAGAAATAATCAACGCGATGTGTTTCTAGAGATGCTGCGAAGAAACCAAGACACATTGTGAAACCGAATAAAAGCTCAATTATACCACACTACAGACATCCGTAACAGCAGTTGAATACATTTCATACGGCCGGGGATTTATTCAATGGCATACGGAACAATTAATTGATTGTATTTCTAAACATCTCGAGAGAATAAATTATATCGCATAGAAGGCATTTGTTTTCAATTTTGATAGCGGTATATTATTCCTTATTAAGGGTAATATTTTAATGAATAGATATGTTCATTCTAACGATGATATTCTACTTCAATATGAAATTATATATTAATTTTTATACACTGACATTAAAACTTGATTCATTGTTGCTTTAATTGTAATACTAGCAACGTCTAATATGAAACAATTTGCAATAAACTAGGCTACCCTTTCACTGCCTATAAAATTCAATTTCTTTCAGCTCTTCATAAATAACGTACTTTGATTGTTCCATACATATAGTATACGTATAAATCACATAGCCCACCGTAAAAATCCTTATAAAACGTAATCTTTGGCATTTTAAAAACGCGAATTTAAAACTGATCCAAAGGCGATTTAAGTCGGATTCTACAAAATAAATTTAAGTGTCTCAACTGTTTGCTTGCTCTATCCAAATCCTATTTCACACATTTCATAAATCTTCTATACGTGTAAACATCGGAAAATATTTATGAAATACTGAAAAATAACGCACACACATAAAGTTAGACAAGCGTGTAAATTGAACGAAGTAAAAGGCGTAATCTATAGCTGGATGATCTAAGGATTACTTTCTGTAAAGGGAATATTGCAGCACGGTTTTTCCATCCTATAGAAGAATTACTCACTTTTGCTGTACGAATATTATAAGCTGGAAATCACATACTTAATTGGATTCGTAATTCTGGGAATCAGGCTTGAGGAATCGTCACTGCCATTACACAATGAACCATTCTATTCCATTATTCCTCGTTTCCGCGAAAACCACCGAGAGATACGGATATCGTCGCGATGCAATAAAGTTAAGAACGAGGCGCCTGCACGCATGCCTCGAATTAATGAATGTAAAATAGGCCAACGTTCCGGACGTCTTCCGGCTTTTATGCAAAATCAAACTTCTACAACTATGACATCACTCTTTCTCCTACGCTTTTTTTACTATAATAATACACTCATCTTGTGACGTATAAAAAATTCTCAAGTATGTATCTCCACTATAGCACATACTTTAAGGGTTTGCTTGTTAAATCGTTGAAAATCGCAAGACAATCAAACAATTATGGATGTACTTACATTAAAAAATAAAGCAAAAATTAAATCATATAGAAAACTAACTGTTACATTACAAAATAAAATAAAAGTATATTAGAGTTGAGTGCTAAATAATTTTATAGGAATACCAATAGAGAGCTATGAAGCACTGTAGGAAATTAATTGATCAGCTTATATAATTATCGCATGTTAGATTTTCTTTCTCTATTCTTAGCTTCAAAATACACGTTCCTTACATTTGGCATTGCACTTTATTCAACCGTATCACGGAGGTGACCTAAACTGTGCTTGCAAGATATAATTTTGAATTTCAAACGACCATGTACTCGGACGGACTAACAAAGAACGTTGATAACATTTTAGCATAGATAAGAATCGACTACATTTAAAACTCGTTTCTTATCGTTAATTGCAAATATGTCGTATGAAAACGTATTATCTAAATGGCCCACCAAATGGACAAACCGAATGTTACACTGATCTACGTATTGTAAAATATAAGGTTTTGAAAAAAACATATATCGCTATTATTTCTATAGCTTTTACAGGATAGTGAGTTAGAAAAGAGCTAAAAATATATTATCCGCATAGGTGAGGATCGAAGAAGTAGTTTCAGTGAACTTTAACTATAGACAATAAAATTGATAGTAATTATTTTTATATCATGGCATACTTTACCAATTTTAATGATCTTGAAATATGTTGTCAAAGTTATTCTGAACAACTTTCCTCAACACATGTTACCGGCCTTAGTTTTTGCGATATTTACCAAGACCTTCAATTAAATCTACTTCCAGTACACTTCATTCTGGTGTATATAAAAATGCACCCAGCTACTCCAAAATAAAATGTAACTGTAAATTAAATTCTATTGAGGTTTTTTGTGAATACTTTGAAAATTAAGGACAGGGGCGGTAACATGTGTCGGGGAAATTATTCAGAACGATGATCTTGACAACATACTTCAAGATTATTAAAATCGATGAAGCACGCCCTGAAGTAAATAATTAACCAAGCTTAATGTTCAAATTGTTCAGATGAAGTATGTAATAATTTAGAGAATGAAAAAATTAATTTCTAATTTTTAACAATGGAATTATTGTGATGTATGTTTTTAATTTTCCAGTTGTGAAATAAAATACTAGTTTCGAAATAAAAATAAAGAAAATATGTAAAATTGCAGCATAAACAACGTAACACAGACAATAAATCCAATTTCTTCGGGCTATTAAACATCCAACGAGATTAAAGGCAGGAAATGCGAAGTTTTATGCAGATGAGTTTTGCGATAAATCAGCCTGACTGGGGCTGTCCTTCTTTTCTAATTGCCGCTCGAAAGTCTTCGATCTCTAGAGAAAAAGTGGCAAAGAAGAACAGGAATAGTCGATTTGTTTTCAGCTCGGGTCACCGGGTCACGTTTTATATTCGACGTGAAATAAGAAATTTATGAAATAAGCGAGAAAGAAGGGAAAACGCCGATAGTTCGTGATTTTCTTCGAGAAAAATCTCACTCCGACCTTCACGAGGCTTTCAGAATCGATACAAACCGCGCAATGTCGATGATGCCAATAAACTAATTAGTCAACTACTTACAACGTCATTACGTCAAACAGAGTAAACGAGATAACGCAGTGCACACAAAATTTAATTATAATATTATCCTCTCTTTCTCATTCAGCTGAAAAAAATATGGAGACTATATTTCTTACGTAATTAATTGGCGCCATTTCTTTCATTTCTCTTCTTTCTTTTTCTTAGTTTCTTTGAACAACATACGCTAGCAAGCAATTTGTGTAATTTCTTATCATTTTATGTAGTTTTTGTATTGTAAAGTAATTTCTTCTTTTAACTTCAAGAAAATAATCAATATAATAAACAATCGATTAATCCTTAAGCATAACGTTCGTATTTTTGTCATTACCAGAGTAACAGAAACGTTAGAACTTCCAAATTTCTGTATTAATTGCAAGTTGTGGTAGTAAAGTAAAAATTTTAATTCTTCTTAAAATCGAGTGTTTCGTAATTAGTGTCAATATAAACAACAAATTAGTAATCAACATCGTATTCCACCGTGTCCATTCAGATCATCTCCAATATTTTCATTAAAATATATCATTATTATATTCTCAAGAAAAAGGCTACATGTACCTGTATTATAATTGAAACTTACTGAAACTCAAAAGGGCGGCAAAAAAGAAAAGATAAGTAACTTCTTGCGAATAAATTTTATCCTAATTTTTATCCAAGATATCCTGGATATTTTAATTAAAATATGCAAATTATCACATTCTCTAGAAAGAAACTGCGTTGTTATCTTATTGTCACTGTAATTTGATCTCGCTGAAATTTAAAAGCGGGGGAAAAAGGAGGAGATAGGTAGGTAACTTTGTACAATGAAACATCCCTCGCGAGAATCGAGTGCCACAACTAGCCACAGTTTAACGTTTACCGATATACCAAGGAACTGTCACGAACAGCTCTCAGTGTTCGAAGAAAGTTCCGATTCGACGAGTTTAACGACGCACGGTTTCCTTCGTGCGACTGCTCGACCGATTGAAAATTCGCTGAATACCGTACGAGTCACAGTGGTTCGATTCATCCTGGAGGATCGAGGGACGGAAAGGGGTGAATAAACGAAACAGACTTCGCACGAGACGGGAAAAAGGAACGACAGGCGTAGAGACGGAACTCTGGCAGCTGCGACCGCGAAGAAAAGGAAGGATCGAGGAGAGAAGCTGGTGAAGATATCACGAACATACGGTCACTTGTTCTCTCGACTTACATGTTAATTTATATCTGTGTCCCAGCCTTCGCGACTTGTACTACGGGTCCATACAGATATTCTCGCGAACGATCGCGAATATACAAAAATGTGTCCAACATTTCTTAAGTCTAGTGTCCGTCCGCAGTACGCGCCACGTGTAAATCATCTATTGTCATCGAGGTAAGCGCGTTCGAATATCTGCTGGAAGATCTCTTACCTACGGTTAAAAGTGCGATCATTCATCTTAGTTAGCTTCTTATACTTGTCTCAGGGTAAAACTTTTCAATATAATATGTACTGCGTGATCTTTGCTGTTTCTTGAGTTATGTGTGCTATAGTCATCGAATCTGATATATGAAGTACAGAAACGAAGTAAAATGTAAGAGTAAAATGAAGAAGAAAAGAAATTATTCATTTTACATAAGAAATACAAAAAGCTTCTTTTGTTTAGGTATATATTTATTAAAAGATTTATGAAAAGATGTTCCAGTTTTCAGGATTACCATATCAATATATTTATTATATCCGTTGTTGCAGGAAGGGAGATTAAATGGAAATCTTTACCTAATATAAATTACAGCTCCTCGTGTTAAATTTATGTTTGCATTTTTTCAAACTTTAGTTCGTAATGTTTACATGTGTGAATTTCATCTCGCTTTATATTCAAATGGTTTTACACGTTTTATGTTAAGCTTGCGTTGTTTTCCTAGTAATAGGATATTTATACTCGATTGTAGATAGGTATCGAGCAATGCATGAATTGGTTGATATCAGATCATATCTTTTTCGCCATATAAAAAAATATTATCTTTTATTCAAAAGCTATAGAGAATTAAATTATTCAATGTTACGTTTGATATTTGTAAGGCAGAACACTAAAGTTCTTGTAAGTGAATTTGCGATCATATAATATATTAATAAAGTAAATGTTTATTTTAACATGAAAGAATAGAAATTAATTTTATAATAAAGATTTTGCATAATTGGGAATTCGATAATATTAAAGATATGATATTAAGATTTCAACGAAATAATACAATCGTTTAATGATTAAGAATAAGATATGTTTTAAATGGTTACATATATACGTACAAACTTCATATGAAAATTTTGGCAAGATTTAAAAATAATAAGGTAACGTTTACTTTAGATCTATGGCATTATCATAATATTTAATATCTACAAAAGTATCAGAATTCTACGTTTTACAAAATTAATTACCAATAAAATAGCCGCATAGTTGGAACAAAATATGTAAAATGGATAATCTTAACATAATTCACTTTAGTTTCAATCAACATATTTTGTGTATATGTAATTTTCTATGAATCTATCGTGTCCTATAATTTCATGTAAAATTATAGCATTTTGTCTGCTGTATAGTGTATAAGCAATGAGCGTGTATAACCAATTACCCGCAGCACAATTTTTTCAACATGGATGAGTCGTATTATCCCTTTTACTTGAGCAAACTAACATTTCCTATGAGATTCTTGATATATCGTATACCCTTGACCAACCAATAGATCTCCGCTGATGATAAAACTTGTTGCGGGTTCTGCAGATGAAAACGATGATGAAATCCAATAAGGCGATCTCAATAACAACGATGATTGAAAGGATAACGAAATGGTTGGAGACATTAAGGTCGATATATCCTTCTCGACTGTACTTATATTGAAAAAAAAATACTAATCAAAAGCACGTATGAATTTATAAATCGTATAGAATTTCTATATAAATCTAAGTACTAAGTAACAATGTTAAAACTTTTTTACAAGACTTTTTTTTATAACAGAAAAAATAAATGTACTGAACTGAAATCAATTTATTTTTAGAAATTTCAAATAGCGATAAATGCACACTGGCCAAATGAATGAAGTATCAATGAACAATAAACTTGAAAAAAATACTTTAGAAAATATTTCCTCATTCCTATCACATCAACTGATTCTCAAATTTGACCTTATATTTGACAATATTCTGACATTGATTGAAATGTAAATTCCATTGTTGTAAAATAGTAAGCGTATACAAAGTAACAGTAATAGAAAATATCAATGTAAAAATAAAAAGAAATTCCACTTTCGAATTTTTTTATATAAATGACTTTCCTCGATGCAAAATATGATATCTACAACTCACGTAGATCTAAGTAATTTCCGTAAATACAAAAATTTATGAAGTTTCTCGAAAAATGCTGCTGTGATATATACTTTTCCACTTCCTTCGGAAAAAAAGTTTTCAAACGTTTCAGTCGAATTATTCGATATATGTATACGAATTAATACAACATTTGTAGACGTAACTCCTTCATATTCTTGTATATAAGGGAACCAGTAAAATCGACGAATTCATATTCATCCTTCCGTTACAGTTCATCTATACGTTCAATTCCTGACGATCTCGGCGCACATTCAATTGGAGACCTTAAATAATGCCTGGTGTGTGGCTACAGTTACCCACAAAACGTTTCGTTCGTGGAAACAATTATGTACATAAAATATATGCCGCAATTGTGTATTACAATTTGGTACACTAAACTTTAACATTAACTCAACATCGAACTTTTATTTCAAATTTATAGATTCCTACTTTTGTCAAAAATTAAAATCTGGCTGATAATTAGCTAAAAATTTTGTTTTTTCTTCGCTACTAAACGCTTTTGTCCTATCGATAATTGTAATATCGATAATATCAAATTAATAATATTTAACAAGAAATTAGGAGACGTTACAAAAAGTGTATTTTATAAAAATCTACGATAGAAGGAAGAAACAGACCGGGCGTATAAAGAAACATATAAATATCTACATGCTACGGAATTATAATAGATCCATTACGAGAAGCGGGATAAATAATATTTCGGAATCAAGGATAAATGCATCGGTAATATATTTGTAAGAGTGTGCTGTACGTAGGTACATGAGATATTTCGTGTTAAATAGAACTTCAAAGGGCACTCGCGTTGCCGCGATGTGCATTCGTAACGAAAGAAAAGGGTCGAGGATTTATTGGTTCACCGTCGACTTAACGCTGACCGGCTTAACAGACTTTTCAATGAGTAGACACGCGTTACCGAAGGAACATGTATTACATAAAAGGGGTGCACGGACGATATGTATTTGCCGTTCATACCTGCACGCGCCCCAACCATCCCTTTTCGTCTCCTTTCAACTAAATCTGTATTAATGTCAATAATTCCCGGGGGTTTAACCGCTCCATCTGATGTCATAATTTTCATGACGATGTAACGTGTCGGTTAATTTACCTCAACGATATATTTCCCTTGTACGTTGCTCAAAAGAAAATTCAAGTCATCGAATCGGTTAGCGTGTTCGAATGAAACCGAACACATCGGCTTGATAAAGGGACCTTTATATTTGCTAACCGTCACGAAGCACGTGTATGTTAGCAATAGAGAAATGCAGAATCATAATAGGACCATCGATATTCATACTAATTGACATATTCGACTGTTCTTCAATGGGAATTTTCATGCAGTATAAAACATCGTTTAATATCAATTTGATATGATCTTCAAAATATTGTACAGTATATGTACATACATAGTAGATACTATTGTAGTATTTGAAAAGAGTTCTTTAAATTGTCCTTTTGCGTGGAGAAATTTGAATGAAAATACGTATCTTTGCTTTTTAGTTAAAAATGCTTTCCAACGAGGAGGTAACACGCCATTTATGTATCTACTTGTAACGAAAATTCATGTTCATTGATAAAACCACACTTTTTATATTTCTGTCATGTGTGAAATAGTTGTTTCCCAAAAAGTTGTTCAGATCTCTAAATAAATGAAAATCTGTTAAACAAGTTTTATGAAGGGAAGCAGTATCTTCTCACTATAAACATCGACTAAAATTTTTTCAAAAGGCACAAAACGACCAGTTCATAGCCCAGACGAGTCCAAATAGTTATCAGCCGAAACCAGGGCTCTTCAAGATCTCCCGCTCTTACCTTCTATGAAAAGAACCAACCCAACAATACGAAGAGTGTAATACACAAATAACAATAGACCACCTGATTTTGAACTACCCAAAGTACAGTATGCTGCGCGAGAAACACGGATCGATAACCCTTTTCTAAACGAGGGAATATTTTCCCACCATCCGAAAGATAACTTGAAAGGCAAAAAAAGTCATGACTTATTAAGGTTTATCACGGGAGCTGGGCTATTTAACGAAATAGCGTAATGTAAAGTACCATACCATCCCTCTCCATGGTTTGGCTTGTAACTGCGCAGTTGATGCGACTGTAAATCTTAATTAAAAAAAAAGTTCTATCTTAGAAATGTTTCATGGTTGAATGAAATTTTGTAAACCAATTTCTGACTGAGCTACCAGAAATGGTTTTTTCTTCTAATTGATCTTTAAGCTAACCTTACTGTTTCAATTGAATTGATTCCACTGTTAAAACCACAAAATGTACATAGTAATTATTTTATTTTGATGCTAATCTATCTCTTCAAGGGTAAAGAGAATAATAAGATCGTCTGTAATATCTCTTACTTGACTGTATTTCTTTCCTATGGTTCTTTTATGGTTCTTGAAAGGCAGTTATTCTTCTTGATAATTGTTATTATATACTTTCTAACTAACTACCACTTCAGACTGAAAGACTTACGTATACGCTGCTCATTCAATACGAAGAAATTTTGTAGCTTTTCCATGGATAAATCATGTACTACCTATGTATTTAACAAGAGAGAAATAATTTTGCACATGACATTGAATAAGAGTGTTCGAAAGCGAAAACAAATATGTATGACATAATTCCTATCTCTAAAGTGCACTTCTGTACATCCATTGCAGAGACACTTTCTTACAACAAGGTTTTAATATTTCCAATTTGGAAGTAGCATTATTACGCTAATCTTACTGCGAATAAGCTTACTATGAATAATATATTGTTTCATTGTTGAGTCAAGCATAATAATGCATAGAATATTACTTTAGTAATCACTGCTGTCCAAATGGTTTATTCGCACAGTCATGTGGATAGATTTATACTAACAATAAGTTATGCAGATACTTACGCAGGTCTCATAAACGGAATGTTGTAGAATGTTTGTGATTTAGAATAGGTAGAACATAATATTACGAAAGAAGAAGGAGCGTTTAAATCGAGTATTGTTCGAATAACGAAAGTCCTTGTTCACCCATAAATTTCGACGTTTAAATTTTCCACGTTGCTATTTTTAATCGGATTTTAGTATCTTGATGATTCCATGCAAAGCACCTTATTTTTTACTGCTTGTCTCCGGTTTACTCCCTACGTTAATGGCGACGTAAAATTTCCGAAACTGTAGTCGAAGGGAAACCGCGCGCGCGTGTTGACGTTTTATATATTTTAGAGCTTTGTACACTTTTTAATGTTATTTGCATCTCATACCAAGAGAACAAAACAAGTGGAGTTAAAACGTAAAAAAGATAAAAATACACGACAGAGTAATTTTAATCGATGCGTATATAATTTGAAAATAAGTGTATAAATATTTTTGATTTTCATTACTTTCTATTCTTTGCGGAAAACTGAAACAGCAATTTTATTTGTTGCAGTATTTAATAATTTCTTTAATTACATAAATCTCTTTGTACATGTAATTGAAGGAAAATGAAAATACGTTTGAAAATTATTGTTGATATATGTACATATTGTAAATATTAGCATTAAGTCAATAATTGCATTACGTTTTACAATCGTAACTTGTCAGTAGTAATAATTGCATCAATTGGAATATTTGTTATATCCTATATACCTCATGCATTAATGCATCAGTTTAATATAAGCTTAATATAAGCTACTAAACTTTAATTAAAACAGGCCTTTTACCCAGGAGAAAAATAAATAATTCTATTTGAGAAAATGCTTATTTTAATGAGGACATTGTTTGCAGGCCTCATTTACACCAAGAAACTATTCACCTTTCGTTTCGAATATCTTCGATATTCTAACGAACGTTTCTAACGATAAAGGAAATAATTTTATGTATTCCTTTTTCTTAAGTACATATCCGCTAATTTCTAGGAATAACATGACACCTTCCGTCAGTGTGAACATTTCAATTACATCGTATACAGGAAAGAAATATAATTCGAAAAGGACATTTAGCGAAAAACGAGCAACCATTCAGCAAGTTTGTAATAATTCGTGGCTTCTATTACCAACTTCAATAAGTATATTTAATTTAAAGAAATTAATTTATAGGCTAACTTATATTAAGATAAACTAAATATACTAAGATATAGAAATGCTGCTTTTCCCAAGTTTTCTGTACATATACACAGGTAAACAGCAGAAACAAAAATAATGTGAATCATTTGAATATTATATTACATGCATTTATCACTATTATTACCACTGTATGCATTTATGCTCTAATTGTAACAAATATTTATACTTAAAATATGTTATTTGAACAATATTCAAATAGAGCAAGGATTGTGATAAAAAGTTACCACGACATACTTGTTTCCTTTTGCTTTAACTACAATCTTAAAAAATTCACAATATGTTGCATTTTCTTTAAGGTTTGAATTCATCTTCACGATATTTCTTACTCATTACACGACAAAACCTGTGTATATTTACCATTTTCTGGATTCAACTATGGATTTCAATAGCACATTAAAGGAACATCAGACAAATATTCTCCGTGGAATATTTACCGACCCACCTGTAATTAATTACTCGACAATTTTCGATGCGACCACACCGATTCATTCGCGGGGCGCGTTTATATTTTTGCCCATTTCCAGTGAAAAGGATCCTCGAGTCATCAAGGTGGTTATCATATTCAGTCGTAATCGGATACGAAAAATTTTCACCAAGAACCATTCGGAATTCTCAATTCGCTCGTATCCGCATCTATGTAAATAGTTTAACTGTCTGGTTCTGCATATGGATGAATATTTATGGCAACGGTACACCGGATCTTGGTCCTCGAAATACCATAATTTTACCCACGATCGTCGTTGTAATATTTCATATGTCTGTTTCTTAATTCTAATGTACGTTTTATGTAAAATCACAGGACTGGAAAATTCAGAATAACATTATTTGTATATTTTGTGTATAAAAATGTATACTACCATTCATAGCCAATAGGTACTATATATTCTAGCGATGGACATTAACAATAAACAGAGCTTACACCGATCAATGTAATTAGTAAAACATTAGGAACACCTTCTAAGTTTTAGCACCTTATGTCAAAGTAAGAATAAACCAAGAACCGATCCTGACTGTAGACGAACAATATCAAGTTTAAATATATCGTTGCCTTTGTAAAAAGTTGGGTTAATTTAAGCAACAACTATGTATAAAATTTTATAAAAGATTCGTTTAAATATTTTTAAATAAATACAGAAATAAACAGAATAACAAATCTAAATCTAGAGAAGTTAAAATATAAAAAGGTCACATTAACCCTGTTCCGTTTTATGAACTTAGTAAAAAAAGCGTTAATCGGGCGATTGTAAAATGGATACTGTAAAAGTGAAACGTGTCGATAATCCTTATGGCTCCTGAGACGTAATTTATTTGCGACGATTCGTCAGTGAATTTTTTCGCGGTTGTGAAGACACGTTATTGCGAAACCGAAAACTAACGGGTAGATCAATCTGGCGAGAGCACGGGCGGATATGTCTGGAGTTATATTACTGGTATCCCTCTGTGTGGTTTCTTTTTTTAGTTCCGGTGATGGTGTGTAAGGATGAAATATAGAGCCCTGCATTTGACTCAGAACGGGTCACGCTAACGAATATTTGATAAAAATGTCACACGTTTCGAGAGACCGGGATTTAACGTTAAACAATATTAATCAATGCTTAAATAAAAGATGTCTAGATGAAATTGCAAGGGATAGATTTATTAAGCTGTACGGAAAGTTCTTGCATTTTTTATCATATTAGATACCGCTATATTTTATACGTAACACGTGAAAGTTACGTTTGAATACTTTTAAATACATTACATTTTTTATGTTATCAAGAAATATATCGTTTCTATGCAGCATAATTTACATAAAATTGAATGTTTCTCTCTTTTTATATCTTTTATAAGAAATTCTTTCAAATGTGATATCAGCATCTGAGAATAGATTTGAATTATTACGAATATTGTTAATATTGATAAAAATGTCATTAATACTTGTTAGTGCAAGTAATATAATAGATACGAAAATTATATAACACCGAAAAACCACCGTTGTGATAATTACTGAATTAATGAACTATGCATATCCAGATCAACTCACAACAAATGATAATTTAGTGGGCCATTATTGGTATAATATATCATAATTCTTTAAAGTAAAAAGGAATTTTACTTCCAAGAATTGATGGAAAAACTACATAAAATATTTCCAAATTCAGGCAACGTAACATACATTGTCTGATTCTATAAAACACAAAATAATACTTTCTAAAAGTATTGTCGGACGCATTATAGTTCGAATATGAAAGTGTGTCATTTACAGTGGCACGTATTTGCTTCAAGTAACAAACTTAATCTGGTGAAAAATAAAAGCACATTTATATTTAGAATCGAAAACGAATTTTGTTTTTCATATACATGTGTGCTACAATCTAACATTATGATCTATAATGTAATCTACATATGTTAGCCTCTATTATTACTTTTTAATGTTTCACCATCTCTTTGTTTTCTTCTGCGTAGATATTTCTTTGCTTGGGCATAAGACAATTAATTTTGAACAGCGATATTGACTTTCACGTACACTTTGAATTTTTTCAATTCAAATGATTCTTTAACTATTTGCATGAATAATAATCAAATAGCGCTTAGAGTGAATAATCAATTTAGTTCTTTTATCTTCTTGAATTGTGAGCCATAAAATTCGCATATAGTCGATCCTTATGCCGATAGAGGACGACTTCTTCTGCGTTAACGAGATTTTCAGAATACAATCACAGCACGTAATAGAATACTAGATAAGGTTATGAAAGCAAAACAATAACTACGAACGAATTATTTATAGTAGCATCCCATACAAAATGCAACGAACTTTCATTCAGCTAGATATAATTCGTTTCATAGTATTCATTAGAATACTATTCTTGTATGAATTTTTGTATGAATTTTTTATTTTTCTCCATAGGTAGTATATACACATAACATTAATAACAATAGTAAATAACAATAATCTTTAACTAATAACAACTACCATTTTATTCGAATCGCAATTAATATTTTATCTCAGTTTGTTTATAATTCAATAAACTATGTTGGTATTCTTCATGATCTGACTGTATTTTCGTATGTTCGTCAGTCGTAAGCATTGGTGTATATATATCATATATTTCAATTAGCATTAGAACTATCGACCTCTAACACGTATCTACATTACACATAGCGAATTAGAATTAATCCAATATGCAAGTATGAATAAGTATGTATATGTAGTCATATTTATGTCTCAATAAGAGTAAAAAGCAATGTTACCAGAAATACTTGCATCTTGTTGGTAATTACGAAAAGAAAAAGTCTGTTATCAATCATTTTAATTGGTTTGGCAGTTCTAAAGTTAAATTATATTACAACGTAAAGAAGTGATATTTTGTATGTTATAATTAAAAGAATCAAACAGACTAAAATATCGTCTCTCTTCAGCCTCCGACATACGACCAAATAAGTAATATAACCACTACCAATCAATATTATTTTGAATAATTTTAACTAAAATGGTGTCAAAATGATGAAATTCAAGTTAACGATTTTGCAACAAAAAGCTGCACCGTTTAAAAATGATGAACGAGACTAACCACTCAACCCAAATTTCCAATGTACAAGAATTAATGCGGATATTAATATGAACAATTTTATCATTCTTGACGTTCAATTTATTCTCCAGAATCGGATACTTAATTTCTCTCCGAAACGCGAGATCCTTTAATTACTTCAACAAGCGTAATTATAACTATATCCATTACTCCGGCCGAATTGATATTTAAAACGACGCATAACAGTGATATATGTATACCTCATTTCCATTTAAATGAATTGCCCAAGAAATCGCATTTTTTCCTGGCTGAATCTTACGCGAAATCTCATGGCCGCCGAGTGAAGCCTTTTAACCCGATAATGTGAAAATTAGACGCTAGAGTATGCATCTGTTGATATTCAAATGGTTGCAAGCGCGCGTTTATCGTCGACGATAAAAGTTCCAAAAGTCAAGTTATTTAACTGAAACATGGAATATAGTTGTAAACTTTTTCTGTATATCGAATCGTCGTATCTTGAAAGAATGTTCAATTTAGGACATTTACCGTAGTATTCTACTGTCGTGGTTAGATTGCGGATTCTTATGCATTTATGATAGATCTAAACACGTAAAAATGTATTAGGTTGTCCGAAAAGTTTCTTTCGTTTTATAAGGAAATAATAGATGTACAATGTTTTTTGTTTTATATTAGTTTATTGAATTATGCACGAACATAATAACAGAAATACAACGAAATGGATCATACCTAATTCAATAAAATAATATAAAATAGAAATTGTTGTTCATCTATTATCACCTTATGAAACGAAAGAAACTTTTCGGACAACCTAATACCTACAGAATGCACAGAATATTCACCCAAATGTATACAATAACGAAAGCAACGTACTTGTAATATTTAAAGACTGAAACAAATTTCGATCTATGCTCCATTACTTTAGTGGTATTCAAAAAAATATGAATTTAAATAAAAATTCACAGTCTAAATGTGATATTCGTAAGCTTTGTAATATCTGTATTTATAGAAACTAATTGATTGTAATCTTTACTTTTGGCTTCGTATGTTTCTTCTGAGAATTCATCAATTCTCACAAGTCATTTATAGTAGTATGTATCTAATATGATTGTGGTAATATTTATACTCTTTGATACGCTGTTCATACGCCGTGTAGTGCCACTTGACAGTAACTATAATACTTCAACTGAGTGAAATCTGATTATTTGAGATGAGAAATTACACAAGTGACGAACTACTTATAAATGCCTAGAATGACTAAACAGAAGGATGTAAATAGAAAGATGACTGTAAGTTGTGTGTATGTTTTTGACGATTCTAAACTTTACTTTTCGTCCTAAATTTTTGTCAAATTTTCTTATTTATATGTATCAATAATAAATTTAATCTAAATTACTGTTAAATCCCTAGCTTTTTCTGAATAAATTGCTTTCTTGAGAAACATTGAGTGCAAGTAACGTATTTATATCTACTGATACCCGCATGAGATATAGAAATCGTAAAACAAGATAGAGATCAATCCAATTGCCAGTTTCTTGGAAACTAGCATGAGGTAGAATTGTTTGTGGCTTTAGGAGAGGAAAATTCCTTCTTTCGTATATGCTATCAATTACACCCACCACAAATGGTTAATTTTTTTTAAAATGGTTACAATTTTTTTTTAATTAACATGAAGTTGAAATTTTTATTACAAACTATGTTGTCCAGATAAATACTGTCATTATTTTATATTATAATATTAATGTAATAATATTAAAAAGATCGTTAACATAACATTATGGATTTAATAGGATTTATATTTATATACAATAAACTTTAAAAAAATATTATATCTCCCAAAATACAAATAAATTTAAACTGCGAGAATCATGGTATAAGCTCATAATAAGCGTTTAAGTGTAGCGATGCCTGGACTCTTCTGACTTTGAATTAAAAGCGAATATTACAAAATACAGTTTATCATGTTATTATCATATATCATTTACCGTGCCTCAACATCGAGATATTTTTTAACGTTAAAAAAATACTACTGAATCAACCGAATTAACGATACGTTTAATCACTGATATTTCTGCGTTTGTAAAATTAATCATTTCTTAGATGTAATTTTCTCTCAAAAAATATAACCGCTCAAATTTCCAACATTACAGAAATCAGTTTTTGATTACCGCTGGTTTGTTTTATCCGAGTGTATTTTATGGTGAAACAAAGAGACAGCTTGATCGGCAAGCATTCGAAGACAATCGCGGTTGTAACGTAATGCGTCGCCATAAAAAATCGCTCGTGTCCGCGTAGCGCATCGAAAAACAAACACGTTTCCGGAGAACGTGGTGCATCCGCATGTATCGCGTTACAGCGTGCATTCCGATTTTCTGAAACGCCGCCGAGCCGGGAGAGTCCTCCTCGTCCCCGGAATTCAACGCGACTCGCGTACCACGTATACACACGTACTTAACGTATGTACGTACGTACGTACATAAAACGTGAACAGTGATTACAGTTAAGAAAGGGGGCGAGGAGCGTCAAGACAAAAAAACGCCGAGTCGATCAAACCCGTAATCACAATTTACCAACGAAATATTTATGGACTGTCATTTTGTAAATTACCGCGAGATTACGGCTCGTTACGTGGCTTCATGCAAACTTCACGGTGCTCGTACGCTCCCGTCCAGGATGTAACGGACATGCTCTAAACTCTTAACGACATACACCGTAGGGGAAGAATACTTGCATCATGCTACCCTAATTCGCATCCCGAGTTGGGTGCTGGATGCGCAGGATAGCCAAACTAAAGTGTTATCCTGAGGACATCGTGCGTCGTTTTAAATAGGCTAACGTGATCACTCAGCGTAAAAGTAGATCGGACAGTGATAGTCATAGCGTGTGCTTTTGAATTAAAAGCAATGTACAAATGAAATATTGATGATAATTATTAATATAATGATAATCTTAACGAGTCGGGCAGATAACTGTGAAACATAGCGAAGTACTAGGAACTAGAAAAAAGTTTTATCGCGGAGAACACTATCCAAAACTTAATGGATACTTCTTGTTGCAGGTAAATAAAGAAATATTCGAAATATTAAAAAATTAAAAATTATTAATGTTATTAATTTTCGTCCTTTGTTTTTTTATACTTATTGTTTGTAACAATAAATAACGATTAATATGAAATCTATCGTTACTGATTCAATTGTACTCTTTACTGGCCAATTCCAGCGATACCCAATTCGATATAATTTTTATCATAATCAAAAAAGTATCTTTTATTAGTAGCACGTATTTTTTTGATATCAAATAAACAGAAATGAACATAAGTTTCGTTTCCATGAAACGTTTAAGATTTTCAAGAGAATCATAAAATTTATACTTGGAAGTTCTCGAGATTTATTTCGATAATTCAAGTGAACTATTTAATGTTTATATTCTAAATTTGAGCAAATAAATACAACAGCAGCGTTCTATGATAATCTTGAATTTACTGTTAAATCATATTATTTTCAGAATGTTAATACCGAATAAGGGCAATTATTAAATCTTTAAAAACTCTCGTGTAATGCGTGATGTATTATTGGAATTCAAGCTCCTGAAATGATACGTTTTTAGGATAATACGTATAATTTATTGCACCAAATTGAGCAAATTATAACTCTATATTTAGAAGCTATGAAGTATTATGTTAGTATACATTGAGGAAACTGTCATCCCTTGGCACTTTATAAAGGAAGATTTAAAGCCACTTCAAATTCATGTAATTTACATACATTTTTCGTAAACACGATTCGAAGATCGAAAGAACATATATTACTTAAATTCGCTTACAAGCACTGTATATTACTAAATAAACATTTATATTTATAATATTAACTCAGAAGTATTAAAATGTGCAATTTACTGTTTCATATAAAATGTCTATGCATATACTGTATGTATTTTGCAAATACTGTAAGTTAAATCTGTGTTAGATGTTGTCATTTTAAATTGGTATTATTTTTTATATTATCATATTATTATTGTTTATATGCAGAACGATATAAATAAGGAAGATTATTATGATTATTAAAAAACAATCATAAAGAAATACAAGTTATATCATAAGAAAAGATATATGTCATGAAATGCTAATTACGAAGAAGAACAAGTTCTTTAAAATTGCAATGTAATAAATTATAAAAATTTTCTAAAAAGTCATTTTATCTGACCTAATCCAATTTTTCCATTTTACTGTAGATTTAATATATGAATCAGAACAGATGTTATAGAAAGAGGTTTTTATAAAAAAAAATTATGACGAAACTTGATGTTGTCTACATTTTTGTTCCGCGATATTAAATAGCCAGACATCGATAAATTACAGAAGTGCTTAAACGGGGACAGCGAATACATTCATCGCAACAAGGCTAATATGTGGTAAATTGAGTAAACCTATCTGCTGCCATTCAAAAACCAAATGTATCAGGTGTAACCCATTAATTTAAGCATTTACATTATATCTTTCCACATTATGTGTCATCATACTATATCAAAAGTTTCCGGAATTAATACTGGTAGCAATGACTCATTGTAATTAGAAAAATATTAAAAAGTTGGCCTCAGTTATTTATTAGGTTGTCCAAAAAGTGTCTTTCTTTCGCAAACGTGTTTTTTACAACAGTGCACCTTTATACAAACGTGAAACCAAGTCTGTGAAATGTCGCGGTGTTTATCTCGACAGAACAAAGTGGATCGTACGTAATTCGACAAAATGATACAAAACAAAAAACATTATGCGTCTATTATTTCCTTATAAAACGAAAGAAGCTTCTCGGACAACCTAATATATCGTCAGTTTTGTCTTTGAGACAATAACAGTTTTTAGACCTTTAGGTTTTCAAGGTTATAATTTACTTTTCAATATACTTGAGCGAGGGAGTCGTAAGTCATGCAAAAATGTAATAGATTATTAAGATACTAACAAAATAGTATGTATATATATCGTAAAGTATCATTCTCGCTTAGCGGACAATACGCGAAAATTCTTTTCTCGTTTAATATTTAAGATTTATAAAAATTAAAATATACATGTACCCATGTATTTGAATTAAAAGCTCCTAATTTGTAATATTAGGATTGGCTCAAAATTTTTATTGCTTTAAAACACGTTCCACGTGTTTCGTCTAAGTAGACGTATCTGTTTAATACACGTTCACAACTAATAGAAACACAGTTAATCTATCGATGTGTAACACCCTCTGCGATTTCTATGATTTCAAAGTTACGTTGCACAGCTCAACATTCTGAACAACTGTTTCTTGTACATATAACCGGCGATCGGCCTTAGTTTCCAATGTTTTCAATCTGGTATGTAACATTAATCGGACCGCCGCGCCGCACGGTCGGCCCCATGAATCTCCTTATCAATATATCGCCTCTTGGCATTGATAGTGGCGCAACTTAAAAAATGTAAACTCTAGAGGAGAGGCTTTATTGATATAACTGCCTTCTGACGGAAAACTGATAGAATTATAAATATGCTGTTTTACATGATAAAAATAGAAACACAGCGTAGACCTTGTATGCAATAAAAGTATATACGAAATTTGTTGAGCTGTGTCACCATTATTGTCAAGCAGCGATATTACTATAAACAGTGCGTAGCGACCGGATATTACTACATACTACATACTAACCCAATTCAGCTTGAAAACTCATGCCGAACGGAGGAATATTCTCGTATGTAACTGGAAAACTATAGCCGATCGCCGGTTATACGCATCGGAAAAAGTTGCTCAGAATGTTGAGTTTTACGACATATTTGAAAATCATGGAGGTCGGGGAAGGCGCCACATATCGATAGGTTGACCAAAAACAAACTATTACAACTACAAATGGAGGAAGAAGTATGATAAATTACCGTTTCTTGGATAGGAGCGTGTACGACTCCTTGGAGCCGGTGCAAAGTCTCATCCGCATTTTGCGAGCTGCCCTATCGACACTTCGCTTCTTAGCTACACCACCCTCTAAAACTGGCATCCAGACCAATTCGACGCGCGTCTACAAACGACAAGATGCAGAACAACACTACAATGATCATTGAACACCGCCCACGACACACAAGATACGCACCACTCCCACGCACCTTGCGCCCTGTGCTTTCGCTTGGTGTTTTTAAAACTGACCGATTCACAGGGTCCGGCCGGGAATAACCGAAGGTACGATTAATCGTTTTCCACTCGCCACGCACTGGGTAATTATTTCGTCGGTGATTTTTCCTAGCCAACAGTAATATAATTTACTGCTGATAATTCTTGCTTGTTGCTGGCCTTATCGAGAAAAGAGTTCTTGCTTCTCCACCCACGATTCTCTTCGATACGTACTTGCACCACCTCCTCTTTCTCAATCCTTTACTTGCTTTTCTCTCTTTTCCTCTCTCCCTTTCTCTCTCGTTCTTCTAAACAACTATTACCGCGATAAGTGAACGCCGCTTTCAGCCAAAAGCCTATATACTCTTCATCGATGGATACTCACTCGTGACACGTTTCTGTTCTCACAACCGTAGCGAGAATTGATTTTCAGATCGCAGCTAATGCACCGCGCGAAACCTATCTGCCAGTCTACACGGCCGCGCAGAAAAAAGCGTGGACCTCATAAGTGGCCTTTTTGTTCGACGATCGAGGCAGAGGCTAGATAAGCATAAGTGCAGTGGCAAGAACTCGCTCGCTTCCCGTTTCCTGCCGAGATCAAAAGCAGCCTTGACAGTAATGTCTTTCGGTTGACACCGTGTGGAATTGTATCGCGTGCCTTCGATATTTTTCTTGCCGCGTCACTGTCCCGTTGAAACGCTCTCTGTTTACTCTTTCGACTTAAATTTTCTTCTTCTCTCGCGACCTTACTGCTCAATCCGCCGGAAACGAACACGCCGCACCACAACCAACGATCACTTTCTAGAGTTCAGGTACTTGTCGAGCGTTCACCGCGAAAACGATAACGTTGTCCGCTTAAAGGATGTTTGACACGCTCAAGAATACTCTCGGTACGGATAGTCATTCCTCTCGCAACGCGAGAAATAAACGATAGCGACGATACGTGAGTGCACAAGCAATTCATCACCGCGTCCCCGGCACAAAGAACCGCTCACGCGCTTTATCGCATCGACGAGGATGCCTCGTGTCCGCGATTAAGCACAATCCACAACAGACGGCGCTATATACTTATTTTCCGAACGAGCCGGCGACAACGCAACGACAACGACACGCACGTTCTCGCACTTATCGCACTCAAGATGTTACACGCGGCCGAGTTCCGATTTGTGAATGAAACCGACGACACCGTCAACTGTTCGAGATCGTTAAATTTCAGTCCGGTCGAGTCACGCTCCGTTCCGCTTGAAAACTGTGTCGCTCTCTTCCAGTCAAGAGTCCTTTCAAGAAACACGATCACGCACGAAATTCAGCTTCCGAATGTTCGTGAAGGAACAAGACGCTTGTAACTTGTGGATCTTGTAATTGGAGATATAGTTGGAAACGCTTTGAGTCGCATAAAAGCGGAAAACTTCGAACGAGAACACTTTCTATTTAGAACATTTCGCTGGATGAATTGACAAATTTAAAAAAAATTAAATTTAACTTATATCGCTAATGTCCAACAACAAATTTTCCGTTTAAACTATAAACATTCTTTATAAGTATATAAAATATATAACGTAAAGCAGAGATAGTGTAGGCAATTTTAGTGGAATTTCACGACACGATATTAACCTTCTGCGGCCTGAGCCACATTCTACGTTTTACTGCGATCGTTTCATATCTAATATATTAAATTCGAAGGTATAATCGAAATTTAACTATAACTACAAGTGTTTATAGTTAATAATATCTGTACATTAATTTATTTTTATTGAATCCAGTTTTGTTCGATTTATGATTTGGGAATCGCGAAAGGTTAACTTAGTTCACAATTCACGCAAACGTCTTAAACTTATCTTCCTCTTCGAACGGAACGATACTCCTGTCGGGTTAACTATTTTTACACGAACAGTTCGATTAAAATCTCCGATCGTGTTGAATAAAATCGATGCACTATACACGTAACGCGAGAAACACGTTAACTACTATAAACAGCAACTGTGAAACGAACGCGATGCTTGCATCGCTACGTATGAGCGTGCCAATTGCAGATTGTTGGACGATCGTGGGGCAGAGTATGTCAGCAAAAAGAGGGGAGCCGAGAGTCCTCTACGAGCCCGATGGCAAAAGTCAACAAGAGTTCTCGTAGGCGGCCGCGAAAAAACTTGAAGACGTTGATAGATACCGCGATGTTCCACACCCGCAACCTCTGATACGCGTGTAAATATTGCGTGAATATCAGTGAGTCGTTCTCTGTGTGACGTCACGCGCCGCCGTAAGCAGATCAGGGAAACTCGTCAGCGTTTCTTGCTGTATTCGTCTGTTTTATTCGAACCGAATTAACAGTTTGAATTTTCTAACCATCTCGAGTTCAAAGAACTTCACACGTGAGATGTGCGCGATGAATCCACCCGTATCGTCTTCGCTCGGACGTGAAACGCAATCTGCACGTGTGCGCGAGAAACGGAACAAACACAAAGGCAGCAGGGTAGTCGTTAGACCATATTATCACGAACGAAGTTGGAAAACGAGATTCAAAGGTGTACTTCCAACAAGCAGAATTCTACGATTTGTTATGTTGATAGTCAACAATGCCGGTCGAAATAGCAACGGAGAAAAAGTATTCCCGCTTATCGTTCAATGTCTTCTTCGAACACTTCCACTTCCACGAACAATGTAACGTCTTGACAAACACGCACGTGCCACGTTGTCCTTCACACTCGCGAACCCATATCCGGCCGATTCGTTCGCTGTAATTTTCGATTACGTGAAAAATACATACAAGAAGGCGGTATGTTCACAGCAGGGATGAGAAACAACTGAAAAACCGAGCTTCGTATCAGCCGGTGCAGATTCTCGGACAAACACGCACAGCCTAGGCTAAGGAAGGATTCCCGCACGTACACTTGAATGGGCCTCGGTAAAGAACGCACGTGCGTACGCGCAGCCCGACGAAGCGAGTATGAAACAAGAAGGCATGCGTCACGCTCTCGTAAGGCCCCGATCCTAGTGGCAGTGGCACAACTGCACCGGAGGGGGCACGGCGCTCACTAGGGGAACGAGAGGAAGGGAAAATCGACGAGTAGGCCCCCGGGGAGGAAATATCTCTCCCCCTCCCGGCTTTTGCTTCTCTCTTTCTCACTTCTGTGGCCTTGCGATCTTGCTACTTGCTATCTCGTTTACGCGATTATCTGTTTCGTATTTCTACTGCTGCATGTTCCCCGTCCCTCTCCATCTGCTGCTTCGAGCTGTTTCTCATTTACTCGTGTCGTCTGTTTCCGCCCTCATGATTCTTGCGAACATAGTACCATCGATTTTTCTTGACTTTCTCTCGACTTTCTTAAACACGTTTAGTGTTTGTCATTCAGCTTTATATGCTGGCACGCTGATTCACAACAAGATTCATCCATTTTTGTGAATATTCGTGGTTGCGTAGCTATGTATGGATAGTTCGCTCGTATATGCATATTCGTTCTTAGATCTTCGTTATATCGTTTTATCTTTGGAATCGAGCAACGAACGCTATTACATCAAAATAGAATGCGCAAAGCAATTGATAGTACAAGAAACCAAAAATCGATGTCTTACGTGCCACACATGTATTCCATTTCACTGGAAAATTCAATTGTGTAATTTTACTTATCTCTTCCTCACATCTAATCTGAGTAGTATTAGCTTGTATTATTAGGTAATCAAGTTAATATTATTAATGAAATTTTATAAGTTGTAAATTACCAACTGATTGCCCTACTTCATGAAAAATTGTAAGGTTATCGGGACAATAGAATAAAACCACACCTTGTTATTTATTAACGTTATTGATCATTCGTAAATTATTACGTGAGACTCTAGTGCTCAGCATGAAACTAATACAGGAAGAAATACACAATTTCAATGACAAAAGATCCGCATTTACGAAGCTCGTGTTTTCAATAAATATAAAATCGATTTTTTTAGTTTATACTATACATGATAATCAATATAAATTTACTATAAGTCAAATTCAGTATAAATCAATTTAGTACAAATTAAATGTACAAATTTTCTTTGTTTGTTCGCTTATTTTATCATAAGTTCATATTTTCATAAAAACAGCTAGAACAGTAGATCGCAGACAGCAATTTCTTACATTTAATATTATTAAAACGAATGCCGTAGTTTGTATTTATATATTTTTCCATATTATATACGGTTTTTGGATTTTTGCACCTTCGTATGTTCCATAAATGCATCAACAACCGCAATCTAATTATAAACTCGCTATTTTACTCGCATCATAAATATGTGCTTTATCATGTAAAATACTGAATAGAGTAAAAGTCTTTTTCCAGTAACGAGTACATAGATGTTTTAATATTTATGACTGGCAGTGTATCTTCTCGTTTCGTGCTCCGGAATTTCGTCCGCTTCTTTGGGATTCGTTTCTCTCCGTTTTCCGTGACCTCTGCTCGTCTATTACTCTCTGTAGGTTAACTCCATGTCACGCGCTCTCTGCAAGCACTGTGTGTGCCGTTATGTGTTAAATATGCGCGTGCATATGTTTCCGTGGCTGTTGGCAGCGAGGTTCAAGACTGTAGGTGGTAATCACCGATGATGTAAATCGAGGAGACTTATGACCACCCACGACCTCTTTTCCCATCTCGATGTCGTGACGGTGTGTCCTGCTACTTTTAGGTGATATCCGAGATAATTGGTTTTACTTGTAAGGAAATTGCGAATGATTCACTTGTTTTTATAATTCGATTCATTCGTCAGTAATTATTTAATAATCGCATGCTTATTTCAATGCTGTCAATAGCAATTATTGTAATTTGTATTTCAAACGACAGACTTTCTGTGCATATCATTATGAATATATATGATAATTTATTCCTTCGAGCAAATACACTTTATTTACTGTATTTCATTTATATAAACGAGTATTATGATCTCTTTCGTTGTATTTCCCTCGTGGGACATTATTTAAATTAGTATAAATAAATAACGCTTAACGAATTTAGATATAATAAAATCATTCAATTTCATGGAAACATTTATGAAAAAAAATATATCGGATAATTTAATTTAATGAGTTGTAATTGCATATAAGACGTTATCAAACAAAATTTAGAAGAGCGATGTTATGAAAATATATAAAATGTAAAAATGTAAAAATACATTGCGTTATTTGGTTAAAGCGAAAGATTGGAAATATATTTTTCTACACTTCTTTCACTCTTTTACGATTTTCATTAACGGAATATATGTCATTCGTTCGTCATTTACTAGTTTATTAAGCGCGTTATAATTTAATTTTAAAATATTCATGATTAATATGTCAAACGATACTTGTTTCTGTTTTCGTTATAATAACAAATTTACGCGGACAAACATGAATTGCAATGTTTTCACAGGATTAATAATTTAAATATCACCACATAATTATCTGTTGAACGCAATTATCATATTGAATAAATGTGCAAAGCATCGTAGTATAAGCTCATTACGAGTGTTTTGCTTTTCATAAATACCTATTTCGTTTATATTTTATACAATCGATTATTATGAATTGCAAAATACGATAAGCTCTTGTCTGAATATCCGGATTAAGCGAAGGTAAAACTTGAAGTGACATGTATAATATTGATTACTCTTAATATTATTATCACTGTTGCAGCGAATAAGAATTAATTAAAGGCATCAAATGACGATAATCTTCAAATCATTTTAGCATCAGAAAAACAAACACGCAACGTGCATAACGAACATGGATTTAAATGCTAATAGCAAACCGCCGTTTAATTTTCTTTCATTGCTTCTTATTGCAGTTATTCAATAACACGCGCGATAAGAAGCACGGTTTAGCTTGAAAACAGGGTCATATTAATTATACCGTTTCGGCAGTAGCAAATCAAAGGAAGCATGCGTCTCGTACAATTACCTGAACAAATTTCCATTTATGTAAATGAACGGCGAGAACAGGTGCTAATGTAAATTATCATAGCTTTCACAGACTCGACTTTTCATGCGTTTCAGCGTGTACGCGCGCATCATGCCGTTAAAATCCTCTCGAGATGGTCGCAAAAGAGAATGGCTGCATAGGCAGACTCATTTTTCCACTGCTCTGAAATTCAATGGCGTTTTGGCTACGCTCTATTATCCACGATCCATAAACTTCCACATAAGTGGAAAAACGTGCTGCGTTTCATGAACCCCTTCTTCCATTTGACGAAGGTAACCATTCTCACGGGAATTCGATGATGGCACGCGACATATGCGCGCCACGGTCATTCGATCCCGCCAATTTTCGAGGGAAATTGATGGGAAAGCGGACCCGGCTGCCGCAAAACCGCGTAGGAATGAAAATTAAACGCACGCCCATTGTTATCGATAATCGACGATTCGCCGAGCCGTAAGTGATTCTGATTCGAGCTCGTCGAACGTTTCGGTCAGAAATCATTATGCGTCAATAGGTCTAATTCGTCGGCGAATTGAATCGTTACCGCGCTTAATTATTCAAACGCGTTTTACCTGCGGCTACCGTTTCGGTCCTTTATGGTGGCTGTTCATTTGTGGGATCATGGGCTGCGTAATTTCCGTTCGTTCTACCAAACTAGATTCCTTTATTAACTCGAACCTTTTTCTTATTTTCTTCTTTTCAAAGCCATTTCTCATTTCTCATCAAAAATTAATACTAAAATATTTCCGCGAGTTACTGTATAAATAAATAGAAATAAAGCGCTGTATGGCGAAAATAAATAGATTATATGTATGTAATCATATTTCTATCTCAAATAAAAATTAACATTACTTTTTTCAAAAATACTTATATATGGTATTCTTAACAATTACAAAAACGAAAAATTCGATACATATTATTTTGATAGTTTTGCTAATTCCAGAGTTAAGTAATAATTGGTAAACTATCTGTATGTAGGTACAATAGTGATAAAATGGAACAATGCCTGTATATTGATTAAATTCAATACTGTATTTATTTTGATTTGATAATATTGACTTTGTACATATGTTATCGGAAAATAAACGGTTTCTGATATAATATTAAACACATGATTGCGTAAATTAATTATGATTATACAGTTCCTGTTGACCAATCTTTCCTATTTTGTGCTAAGAAATATATTAGCGCTATTATAGTGAAATAGATATACATTAACTCTGTTCCATCTATACCTGTTCTATATTTGTTCTATCTGTTATATCTATACATAATAAGGTTTGAGGTATCACAACAATGAATTTTATTGAAATCTGGACCTACAAGGTATACATAACAATAAGTTATCAGATTCAACGATATTATCTTGATACTTTCGAACGATAGTGTAAATGTTAATAAAAAATCATGTGATAGAGCTAAGAATAGTACAAAGTAACAATAAATAAAGATAAAGAGAAAACGAAAAGAACAGAACTATCGATGCTTGTAACTAACGAAAGAAAAGTGGATTGCTGGAATCGACACCAATGTCACGATGATGATTTACAGGTTCTTTCACAGCTGACGTCGAACAGTGTCCCAACGTGGAAAACACGAACCAGTAACATACAGGGCAGCATCGAAGCATATGTGCGGCACTCGTAAATTACACAAGCACAATACTAGTCTTTTGGTCTGATTACTATTGTTCCAAACGTGAACAAACAGAATGAAAGTCAGCGATCCTATAGCACTTGATAGTTATACCGCGAGAATATTGTTTATGTAGGAAATGCATCGTCGGGAATACTTTTGTACGTTGCTTACTCTTAAATCGATTCATCCAACTGCACGCAGAAGTTTTGGCAC
Organism: Bombus bifarius; assembly: GCF_011952205.1. Classification (NCBI taxonomy): domain Eukaryota; kingdom Metazoa; phylum Arthropoda; class Insecta; order Hymenoptera; family Apidae; genus Bombus; species Bombus bifarius. The sequence goes on from NW_022884399.1 coordinate 1,552,908, forward strand.
GATGACTTTTACAACTTCAGAAAGCTACAGACTTTTCCGTGTCGCAGTGTTTCATTGTTATTTCGTTTATAAGTATTTTGTTTCTTCATCGCCTTTGTTTCAACAAAATTTAATATGTTTTATGAAATCACAATTTTGGAGTTTCATCGTACAATTTTTTCTTTAGATATAATATCTTTAAGGGAAGAAATATTGTTTATTTCTCTAAATTGATGTTAAATCTATTTGTTTAAATAGTTTAAAAATTGTCTCATATCGATTATGGTAACCTTGTGAAATAAGACAGTAATAATATATTTGACTATATTCATTGAAAATAATTAAATCAAACGCAGGAATAATTTTATATAAATTTTCAGCTGATAAGTTAACTCTCAAGCTTTAATTATTAAACTGTTAGCAACATATACATATTTTACAATCGTGATCGGAAAATATTACTGTTCAACCAAATATAATACAATTAGACAGAAAATATAGTTTCACGAAATGCGCAAGGTACATTCTACAGAACGATGTATATTTATTCAAACGTGGAAACTTTCTGAATAAACGCACGATCATTACTTCCGTGTACAAAAAAAATGTAGGTACACGGAAAAATCAACATTAAACAAAGGATCGGGCGTATCAGACAAAAGATCACTTTTTAAACTGATAATAACTCATATTATGATATGGATGTCTATTATTCGACTCGGTAGCTGCATCCTGTGCATTCATTTCAATCTCCGGGGTGGCACGTGTGCGTCAATGTGCGCAAACGTTCCCTCTACCTACACGATGACAACCGCTTGCCCCAGCTATCTGCCTACCTACCTACCTACTCACCTACTCGTACATATCCATTCACCCAACCTGTCCCGTTTCTGCAACGCTTTGCTCTCGCTTAATGCGAGCAAACTATGCGAGTGTAGTATCATAGTATCCCGTCTGTGGTAGTACGCACTAAACGGGCAAGAACTTTAAAAGCGGCTCACATATTGATAACATTTCCGATACCGCGATTAATTCGGATAAGCTCGAATTTTTTCACATTTTTCGAAGTAATGTCATTTTGTTTTTATTTGAGGTTTAAATCGAATCTGTCTAAATATATCAAACTTGACTTTTATCAATAAGTTTGATACGAGCTATTTATTAAAAATTTATAAAAAATTTGATCTGAATACAATGCTATTTATTCTGAATATTACATAGGAGTTATGAAAGACGTTACCACACGTTTGTTACAATTGCAGAGATAAGGGAGATAATAAAAGAATGCTGATGTAAGGGGATCATTTAGAAACTGAATGTAAATGAATATCTAGATGGAGTTAAATTAAACGTGAATTTAAATTCACGAGGTGGCTATAATTCCAAATGTATTTTACGCTTTAATTAATGTCATTCCGTTCGCTTCTCGACATTTTCAGCGCATAGCTATTTAAGCGTCGGTCAAGGTACTATAATTTGAAAATCAATTCGATATTAAACGTTCTCGTATTCGTATAAAACGAAAATTTCAATAGCGTTTGATATGAACGTGCTAGGGACGCTTCTACCGCGTTATTGTCGCAGAATATTTCCCTTAAAATTGCTGGATAGTGCCAAGCTCAAATTTCAAAACTTAACGCCAGGACAAGCTCAATTTAAATATTAATTTCAATATAAACTTTAAAGTGTATCTTGTACATTGACGTCTCGATGCCTTGTAACTCTAATTTATGAAAATCTTTTAAAAGCTCTTCTTTGCGATAAGTATAGTGCATATTATACTGGTAAAAAAATTGAATTAGAAGCAAAGCTGAATACGTACTGAATGAAATACGATGTAATATAATTTTTGAACGTTTAGTAAAGTGAAATAGCGAATGAAATAGCAAATGTAGGTAAATGTTAGAAATTTTCCTTATACCTTATCTCAAGATGTCAAAATCATTTTCTAGAATATTAGACAATGGCACATTAATATTATATTTACAGAATTGCTTGCTGACTATGAGTACAGTTGTCTGTTCATTTACAAACAATGCAGTTAGATCTCCAATTATTTCACTTCATTAAAATTTCGTGCTCAGAAGGGATAAACAACGATATATAAACTTTCGAGTCTATTGAACTAATGATTAGAGATATATGTATACAACGGGAAGGAACGGAAATTCTGAAGTAAAGAATTGCACTTAAAAAGGAACATCTAATCGGACATCAAGATCGCTACGAGGGGTGACGCTCGAGCCCATTGTTACAAGACCGGAAGTCAGGAACCCCGTAAAAATCAGAATAACACGAATCAAGATAAAAGTTAGGATAAAATTGTACGAACTAAGAGAAAAATTAAAAATATGTTAAAATTTTGTTTCCTTTCGTTGATGATGTCATTAATCGTTTAATTTTTAGACTTTTTATAGGTGTTTTCATAACATTGTTTGTATCTTTATCTGAAACGTTTGGAACAATTCCTATAGCTGTTTAACGTGTTTTAAGTGCACAATCAGCGCTTATACAAGTGTTTTACTTTCCTTTTACTAATATGTAAATGTTGTTCGTAAATTTGTTTTATTACAACATCGAGTACATATTTGACAAATCTTTTAAACCAACATACTTTCTTTTTTAATATTCCTTTCTTCAATAATCTTTGTTACTGCCTAATGGCTATCGAGATTATTGAGAATAGTTCAAATAAAATATTTCAATTAGAATTAAGCAAAGTCCATTATACTCGCCTATAAATGTAATATGTCGTGCATCATAGATATAAACATGTTGTAACCGTAAGAAGAAGTCCCATTGCTATGATCTACGTAATAAGTGTCTTTCATTAAAAATGTACAATATACTTGAAATCTCTTTGTAATCATTCGTGTATACATATATCATTCTTGATCACACTTTTAATAACTTTTATATTATTTATTTACAGCCTATTTAGAGATCAGGAATATATTCAGACAACGAACACGCCTTACCATTTTAAACATTGTATCAATGTCGATGTATATGATATAAAGCACAATATATACATATACATATATACAGGGTGGTTGGTAACTGGTGGTACAAGCGGAAAGGGGGTGATTCTACGTGAAAAAAGAAGTCGAAAATATAAAATAAAAATTAAAAAAAAATTTTTTTCTTTTTAATTTTTCCATCGAGACAACGATCTACAGTGAGATCCGTTATAACGAGACGTGATAAAGTGCACGCGTACCGAGCGAAAATTCAAAGTCGATTTTCTCGAAAACAAAGCCTCAAATGAAAAATTTGTATTCTATATTTTCGACTTCTTTTTTCGCGTAGAATCACACTCTTCCCGCTTGTACCACCAGTTACCAACCACCCTTTATGTATGTATGCATATACCTATACTATCGTCAGTATAAATCATGAGACACTTATAACAATTAGTACCTACGCTTAAGATAGGCATACATATATATTGCAATTACACAATTATTTAAATTATTATAATATTAATATTTTTCATAAGGAAACTATGTTTTGCAGATTTTATCCCTGGAATTTCATTTTATTGAAGCTTATGTTTACAATTAAGATGAGAATGTGTACAAGTACCGAATAACATTTGTTTGTTTTATGATTTTGTTATTTGGAGATAGAGTAGTTGTCTGTTTCTTTAGCTATCGCATGACGTAATAGAATTACTTCTCGTTAACTTCAATTTTTAATTTCATAAATAAATTTCGAAGAACGTTTAAAATAAAACGTAAATTAAAACTTATGCTAATAATCGTGCTTCATATATCACAATTCTTGATTTTTCGCTGGTTCTGTTACGGTCTCATGCAATTCCATTGCACAATATAACCAATATAACCGCCCGTAGCGTAACTGCCTTTGCTTTCTCACAAACGTGCAATAAAAGAAAGGGACAAAGTTGCAAGCCAGTACGTTGTAACGAACGTGCAGTGGATTTCGTAAACAACGAGATTAGTTACCGACACGACGCAATAGTGATAAACGAAGAGGCGTGGACGCGACTACGCTCGCCACGATAACGTAGATGCCGTAGGCGATAACCTGTATTATGAATCACAGCGTTCATTAATATGAAAATTGTATTCGTTATTCCTCTGCGATTCCTTTATCGCGCAAGAAAGGACAATGCACTCAGCCGAAGAACCTCGGAACCTGTCTGCGGAAAATGCGCTTGTTCCGCGCGGGAAAGGAATAAGCACAGTTACGTAATGAGTCGCATGCGCCGAAACATGTTGCACGGGCGTGCGTTAAGAAAGACTAAAATAAGGTCCAATATAAAAAGACTAAGATAAATAACGTGTCGGTGGAAGATGTAGTAATGTAGGATTATTTGAGCCATCTTAAAATTCAGGCCTAAACATCTTAAAATTCAATTTTGAACTTTGCATAGAATAATGAAACTTGTTGTATATCACAAGACGCTGTTACTCTGTAATATAATAACGGAAGAATGAGGCAATATCGCGTACTTTACGTTCAGCAAGAAAATATATCAAAAATGAGAAAACAAGTACACGTATAATGTCATACGGTTATTCGAGTCAGCGAGGAGATATCGTATAAGAAATTATAAAATAAACAACAAAGTAACTTCCAGAAATATTATAATTATATAAAAAATATTAATATTAGCTGAACAAACTTTCCTTTTCACGAATAAAAGTTATGTCCTGGTAGAAAACTATGGCCATCGATCAAGGTGTTACTCACTGTTTATCACGTCAATAATAATCCATTTTCAAATATAAATTGGTTAAAAATTGTTCATAATCGGATTTGACGAAACACAAGGCAAATTACTTAGCTTGACTTAAATATTCTTCAGAACATATCCTATCTTACCCTACTGCACGATTAGTTTCACGTTTTCCGTCTTCCGAAAGTGCACGGAGTTCGAATTGCTGTTAAATCTGCCACGATGTTCGAGTTTTTATCTTCCAGTCTTATTTTTGTTTTAACAAGAAAGTTTTAAATGTTCTATGAACCCATTTATATTTATTCTTTCATATTCTCTTCAAAATTAGATTTCTGAACAGTAACATTAGTGAAGGTATTTAACTGATTAGTCTTCATAAATACCTTCATTCATTGACTTAACAAAATACTCTGATGAAAAATTGACACTGATTCGTTATAAACCTATGAATATCTTGTACATTGTGAGAAATTAAAAGGGAAAGTCTTTAGTTAAAGAGCTTTTTACCTTCTTTTTCTCGATTTTGGATCGTTTTATTATACTAACTGCAACTCATTGTTTTTAAAGAAAAATATTGTTGATTGCAATAACAGTAAGTTTATTGCAAACCATTAGTTCCATCTTAACTCATTCTTTATGTATATATATTAAAACTAATTGTAGAACATGTGTTCGCACCATCTTTTTTATTCCTGCAATTAGATGCTAATTAAATAAATGGGTTGAATTGCCAATTTTTATGTAACTATATCTTCGCAAATAAATTTCCTCGTAACTAAATTACTTTACGTTGATTACTTTTTAACGCGATGCAAAGAAGGTTGAAAATAGATCTAACTAAAAGAAAAATATAGTGTACACAGATAATAATTTGCGTATGCATCGCACATAACTTTCTTCATAAACTCTATTTAGTATATCCATAATAACAGCTCGGAACTTTCAATTTGGCTTACCACGTACTCTATCTATTAAAATTTCTCGATAATACGGGTTCGGTTAATTCTAAGATTAGGTAGCTGTGCTATTTCGCGAGAATAACTTCAAACTGCGAGCCAGCAAAACCGAATACCAACAGGAAAACAAATAACGACGGCGGTGAGTCGTTGCAAATGGAACTTTGAGAGGAACTAGGTTTTCCCTTGTAAATCGAATCTGGAATAAACGAACGGGATAATGGTAAAAAAAAAAGGAGAAAAAAAAACGTGGTGCGACGCTAGAAAAACGGGAAAACAAAAGGCGGGTGGAAGGGGTAGAAGCCCCTTTGGCATGAACATCATCGTTTTGACAGGCCTTGACGAATTTTGACAGGAGCCACCACATGGCTGCTCGGTTTCGAAAAGCCTCGCCAATGGTATCCTGTGGAGGAAAGAAGGGGGCACGAACCGTAGCGAACAAACAAACGAAATAATAATGTAACGCACACTCGATCGTTTTCGCTTCACCGTTGCATCGTATCGAGTCGTTTCGTAACAAATGGAGCAACTGAAGTAACTGGAACAACGACATTTGGGATGTGCAATCGTGTTTAGATAAACGATTCCCAGTGCGCTTCATAATTCACGGTTCTGCATGGGCTGCGAACTCGAGATAGCAAAATATTATCAAATTTTGTAGAACACCTGGATGGTGTAGAACAGCAGCAAAGGAAAATGCAAGGACGCGAAGAGAATACGGAAGAATAAATAATAATAATGGCGTTATTATTTCAGAAAATGTATAATTTAGGAGAATAATTTTATGTTTATTGATTAAGCAACGAGTAAGGTATCTGTTTCTAATTTTCAATTTCAAATATCTATCCTATCAATTTACTGATAAAAGGCTTCAGAATACACCAGTCGAATTATTCGATTATTAAATGGGTATTCGTGTCATATGCTTTTGTAAAATAGATGTATCTTCAGTGATACACTTATTATTACTATTTAGGTTTATTTTTGGTTCTATGTAATATTAAGGTTCATCTATGTACATTGGAGAGCTGCGAAATAAGATTCAGTATTTTATTTTCTAAGATTAAAATATCGTTGAAATAATCTTTTGAATATTAAAACGAACATTATTTGATTCGTTTGAAGCGTTATTGCTATTGCTGTTTGTTGTAGATTGGTTTTAGTGATATTTCTTGAAAATATTTTAGATTTATTTTCAGTAATACTTTTTATTTTATCTATATAAATCTCCTATTTTAAAAAAGGTCATTCGATGAAAAATTAAAAAGGAACTGGCAAAGAGAAAAAAGACTCTGTAATATAAGAATAATATTGTATGCTAAAGGTAGATAAAAAAACTAAAGAAAATAAAAGAATGATAATCTTCTAACACATAGATAATAAATGTAGTCAATTCAATAACAGATATAAATTATGAAAAATTATAATGAAGATAGCGAAAATGATACGGAATATTAATTTTTCAACGGCAACTATAAACATGATAATAAAGTAGAAAAGTGTGCACATGTTGTTGTATTTCTTGTTTTCGTTAGAGATACGACGAGTTACATACGTCCAATGTGTACAAAAGATAGTAGAACAAAATAAATTTTATAAAATGAAAACTATTCGTTTATTGGTTTGTTTTATGTAAATAAATATTAATTTTTAGTAAGAAAAATAAAGGTTTTGAATTTTCTTTACAAATTATCTATCCACTTTCTTCACTGTAATTTCAAAAAATTTGCAACTTTATATATTTTATTAGCTAAATATGAATATCTATTAATTTTGTCAGTTTATAGTATTTTGTTTCTTCGGTTATTTATGATCGTATTAATTACCTGTATTATGATTATTAGTGACGCAAAAAAAAAAAAATTGAAAAAATAGGATTATATATTACTACATAATTGACGATATTTCAATAATTTGTATATTGATTTATGATCTTTTAGATTGTATCGTTTCCATTAGAAAGAAATATTTCTTTATGTTTGTGTAAACTTTCACAATCAGATATTTCATATTCTGTATTTACCCTGCTTGAAGGAATATCACACACTATTAATACCTTAATATTCGAATCTCAAAATACCGATAAAAATGCGAGCATTTTCATAAATGACACGTGCGCGTATGTACAGCACCCAACGAGGGATACAAAATGATTGGAACGCGTGCTTTGAAAATAGGGTCACATTGAAGGGGAACACTAGCCATGCGGTTGAAGGAAGACGAAGGGTGCCCCATAGAAACCTGTTACAGCCATGGAACCTATTTCTGTGCCGTTTATCCGACCGTCACACGCGTACGAGCCAGTACCAGTAAAGATCATCAGACAAAATGATGCGCGTGCGACAGGCAGACGTATTGCGTTATTGATGACGACGAAGGGCCAGTTGTTTCCGAACAAAACTTCTATGGCAGAAAAATTTTCTCGCATGTACTCCTGTCACCCTCTTTCATTGGGCTTCGCATGTTTCTGCGCGCTCGTGCCCCATGCTGAGTGTCAAAGTTCATTTTTTGGCGAAATTACTCTCAATCTCATCGTATCAGGAATAGGGCGTTTTCCCTGGAGTTCCGAATTACCACCATTTATTTTCGTACTGCGTAAAAAGATGAATTTGAACGTGACCATCAATGCCCCAATCACCACTGCAAATGTATCCGACATCAGTGAATAGCCATTCATTTCATTCACCGTTTCAGGTTGACAGCTAATTTATTTAAACGAAACATCGTGCATGATACGCATTGGATATAATTGTTGGTAAATTTTTATTTCGAATATTTTGTTTTATTCATACGATGCAGAAATGAAATTGTCTCTGTTCCTCTCTCTCGTGAAATGTACATGATAACATAGTGGTTATAGAGAAATTTCGACTATGGTATTTTTCACGTAATATTATGTAAAAATCGAGTTACATTTAAATTAATGAACAGAACGAACTGATTGCATATGTATTCTATGTGTAGATTATGCTTATATAGATAAAATCTCAATATTATTGAATACCGATAATGGTCAAATAAACTCTAGCAATTATATAATAATCGTAAATGCTATTTGTTGCTTTCACGGTATGAATGATTCGTTTAATTAAATTTATCAGCCAAGTGCTTATCAGCAAATTGATTATTCATAGTTTAACATACTTGCGTTAATGAATTAACAAGTAAGCAACAAAGTATATAATAACTTTTGTCTCATTCCCAAATCATCGATAGTGACGTGCAATGATAATTTAAGCTTATTATTATCTTATGATAATTTAGTTAACGCGATGTTTCGCGTTTTTGCGTACCATCTGTCAATTTGCGTTTGTTTCTATGAATCTTTATTATTTAAAAAAGTTGTAATCGCGTGAACGCAAGCAGGAATGGATATAAAATATATCGATATTTTTATTTAATTTATTATGTAATTTATTAAATTTATTACTTAATTGACGGCATTTAATTTAAGAACTGATTCTAATTACATAATCGACATGATGATAATTTACTAAGCAAATGTATATCATAGACTAGAGGCGATCTTACAAATTTGATAAATAGATCTAATTAAATAGAAATATTAACTAAGCGTAAAGAGTAATTAAAAATGATTAATTGACAATGCACACAATGCAAACTACGTTTGTATTTTAGAAATTGCGTTTAAACACAAACAAAATTAAAATGTAATTAAGTATAATCTATTTATTGCATTTTAATGTTACTCAAATTTATAAAAATATATAAAGTTATTTATAAAGACAAATAAATTCATATTTTCTGTCTGTGTCTTAAATGATTTTTACCATGAATTTCTTTAATTATAAATAATAATTAAAAGTATAGATATTTGTTAAATTGTACCATGTTAAATTTTATGTAATAACATGTTCTCAAATGTAACGTATTTACAAAATTAATTATTGTAATGTAATTGTTATTATCATAGATATATTTCTTAACGAAAAAATTGCCAGCATGTATATAATTATTAATCTAATAACAATTTAATAAATTATTTTAATAATTTATTATTATTATATATAATTATCGTGTTTCTATATATGTAAGTTATTAATTTAGTATTGTTATCATATCCATAATAAAGATAGTTCCGAATAATTTTGTGTAAAATTTAAATATTTGTTCCAATATAATTAATTTAATATATAGTATAGGCGCATTTTTTTCTCCCACTAAAGAATCTTACATCTTGATATAAATTAATTTATATGCGTAATCTACCTGACAACAGTTAACACGACTGTAGTACAATGTAGTATGTGTACAATGTGTACAATGTAGTACAATGAAACGTGTTTCCTCTATCGCTAATGTTTAATTTCGTTTCTCCCAATGATGTTGCTGGAGACGCGACGTGCAGTACAGGCATAACGAGGGTCAACTGGTGTGACACTAGAACGACACCATCATTCGAATCACGTTTCGCCATCGGCATTTGCTCGCTCTCGTTTCCGGCATACGGTTTCCGGTAAATTAAATCTGCGTTAGCGTGCGCATCGAGATCTTCGGGCACCACGAAATTTCTTTCCTGTGCGACGTAAAGGGCACTTGCATCGAAAGGCGGAAGCGGAAACGATTTCCTAGATTCGAAATCTGCTTTCTTGACGGCCATTTCTTCCTTTCATTCCACTCTTTTACATTAAACGGTAATCATGATTCGGAAAGTGATTGCAGGAGCTTACGATTTCTATCGGCGAGGAAATGAATCGAAAGTCCAAATTAAGATGTAATGATAGCGCCATATAATTGCAGGTTGCCATACGTTAGAATCTTGTTGTGATATTCTTCTAGAGTAGTAGCTAGTTAATTAGTATCGGACATGCTCGAAGGAATTTTGAAAAAATGTGAAATAATAAAAAAAGAGTCATAATTATTTCGAGCGATTATTTCAGAATTTATTATTAATGAAATGTAATGTTGATGTTGAATATACTAAAATTTTATGCGCAATACCATGAAATAATACCATACACCATATAACATACATACATAGTGACCATACATATACAGTATAATAATAACTATATACAGTATAATAATAACTTATACAATATACATATTTTTATTTATTATATATGTATATATATTATTTAGTATATCTATTTAGTATATACTAGATTTACTTTCCAGAATTCATAGCTAAAAAATGTACATCAATCATACACGAAATTATGAAGATGATCAAGTACGAAATATTTTATTAACTGTTTCATTATAAAATGACACATTTTGTGTCAAAGAGAATTGAGGAATTAAGAGGGACCGCAAATGTAGATATCTAAAAAGGTATAAAAGAATTTAAATTTCACGCGGATTATAAGCACCACAAAGTGTCGCCTATGGTTGAAAGAAATGAAAGTATAACGTAAAATGAGCGAGTTTAATTAATCTGACATATTTTATTCTCCCTCTGAATCTATAAAGATAATAGACACTGAAGCTCTATATTGTTCAAGTAATAAATTATGTATGTATTAGGTCATCCGAAAAGTTTCTTTCGTTTTATAGGGAAATAATGGATGCACAACATTTTCCGTTTTATATTATTTTATCGAATTACGTATGATCCATTTTGTTCTATCAAAATAAAGATCATAACGGTTGACAGATTAAGTTTCATGTTTGTATAAAGATACATCGTTGTAAAAGACACGTCTGTAAAAGAAAGACACTTTTCGGACAACCTTATATATGAGGAAAATACGTCTTTTGTACTTTTTCTACTCAGAATCTTCGACTCAGAAATTTCTAATATTTGTTCAAAACTGAATGCGAATTGTTTATTAGTATTTAGTGCATTTTTAGTGCAATTGTTTATTAGTGTGCGTGGCGTAACAAAAGTTACTGATAACATTAAGAAAAGAAGAAACGACCTTCTAAAGTTAGTATAGAGGATTTAAATAAAAATGAATCACCTGGGTAAGAAATAGAAATGATTGATAATGATCAATTAAAGACTTTAATCGAGTTGAATACACATCAAAGCGTATCTAGTAGATATTGCAGATAAATTACGTATGCATTATGCAACAGTTTCTCGTCACCTTTATAAGCCATACAGAATACTAAACAGTTAGACAAATGTGTTCTCAACGATCAAATGGATATACAAAAGCAATGATGGCTAGTTCTAACATGAAATCAAACTCTTTTCTTATATAAGATCATCATTTACGATGACAAGTCTATCATGCTTTCCAGAATTTAGATCACATCTTAGTCGAACAAAAATTTAGCAACAAAACCATAATATAAAATACTTCCGAAGACTTTCTCGTATTTGGAAACGTAAAATTATTAAGTAAAACTATTTAAAAAACCTTGTTTTACGAATATCAGGAGCCGGCATATTAAACGAGCATGTTAAACAGATAGTGTTGTTAATAAATATTTTCAGTGAAATAATAGAATTTAAACATTTTTTTTTAATTTTGATTACTTAATTTGCAACAAACCAATTTTTAAAAATATTATGTCCCTTTAGGAATTATGAAAAGTTTCACAACAGATATTTTTCTATGTAAGTCCGCTACAATCTGCATTATCTTAGTGCAGAATATAAGCTAAAGTTCGCTTAATCATAATCTGTGTTAGACAGGTAACTACAACAAGAAGTCGCTGTTCAGCTCAAAGAAAGTTCAGCTTGTAATACAGGGCCAGAGGCAGTTAAGCTGCAACTCATTCTGTAGCCAGATCGGAGGTTAATAATAGTTTATTGAATTAAAGCTTAGCAGAAACACGTAAATATAACTTGGAGTAATACTTGAAAGAAAACTAATCAATTAGTGTGTGTTGCATAGTGATTTTTATTTTGCAAAAATCACGAGTCTTCGGATCTCTTTTATGAACCGATGGAAGTACATACGATTTTAAATGAATAAAACGAAAGCAAATTAATTAATAATGCCACGTTCTAAACAACAATATCTTTAATCTCAAATAAAAAAATAGAGAAATTATTACTGAAAATAGAAACTTTCACTTGATATAATTGATGTAATGAACATATTACATACTCGTAAGTATTCACGCTTATTTTAATAATAGTTTCTAACGCTATATAAAAAATAGTTCATGGTTCATTTAGAATACATAATAATAATAATTTCTAATGAAGGGACTTATACTTTTCGATTTATTGGTGTGTTCCAATAATAAGAAAGTAGTAGAATAAATATAGGTTTGAAAATATTTTATTATAAAATCGTATTAAAATTACCAATATACCTACGTATTTTTCTCGATACAATATAGTAAAACTCCGTTTATCTGACACCGTTTATCTGTTTATCTGTTGGGGGACAAGACGTGTTGGACAACTGGATCAGTCGGATAATAGGAGTCGGATAATAGTTCTCCCTTCCCTTGCTGTTTACCATTTGAAGTTAATCGGAGTTAATTTTCATGTAACTGGCTTTTGCTAAGCTGAAATTTGTAAATGCTGAGGCAAAAACCTTTATTTGCCTAGAATCAGATAATAGGTAACATTTTGATATGTAAATACAATAGATATACCGAACTGATATCATTATAATACTCGATTTACCGAATATATTCCTGAAGTTTTATTATCTTATTTTCAAATAGTGATTTGATATTAATGAAAAACTGAAATATTACAAACTTTTGTTGATTATCCTTCGTTTCAACGAATCCATTATCAATTGTTTATATTAATATTAAGCCATCATGTAAGTTATTTTGTCTCAACGTTGATCTCAGACCTAATAATATCGAATTAAGTTCAGTTAAACATATTTATAGTATATAATTACGTACGACAGAAATTTTAATAACGCATTACAAACACGGACTTGCATTCTCTTTTACCAAAATCTCAGGGCTGCAGTAACTGAAAATTTTCACGACTAAAGTATCGATCCCATTCGATTTTATCTCTGACAATGTTTATCAAAATATTGCGCTAAAGGAAACCACTTCATTCTTACTTCGTATGCATATACTATGTATATGTTTTTTAACAGAGTATTTATAAGCCGACGTTTATAAAATTTCGTTTCGTATTTTCCCTCGTACAATAACGGACGTCATCTGACAAAAAAACCTAAAATATCGTGTATACCATTTATACACAGTAGGAAAATAATATTACAATAAAACATTCCTCATAATTGATGAATGAACAAGAATGTTTAATTAAATAGACTCGTTAAGAGCGAATTCACACCTTCGCTTACATGGTATCGCGCGAACTGGTTACACATTCTTCATACTATGTTTTCAGAGTTCGTTTAGAGGTCCATCAATCCTTTGATAAGTCTCTTGAAAAAATACTAGACAGAATGACACGCGATTGGAAAGGCCGTGCGAGCGGTACATTATTTCCCGCCTTCGCTCGCACTTGTGGATAAAACGAATGAGTATACTTGATCCAGGATGGAAATCCTTCTTCCTGTCGGCGGATCGTAAATCGACCTGACGTCCGTTTTCTCCGAGACAGTGACTAACGAGGTGTAAAGACACTTGCTGAGGCCCCGTGTAAGTGGGATACGATGATGGAAAGGAACGCGAATTGGAGAGTGACGCTCGCTTCGTCGCTCTATTTGCTATTTTTCCTCCTTTCCCTTAATTTGCTATGCTATGCTAATGATCATTGATAATTTCAAACAAATTGATTTGTCTAACGCGATAATACAAATCACGTTTAATCTTACACGGCGTTGTGATGTATTTTAAATAGCGACGAGACGATCGAAGCTTCGAAACACTCAAGCTTCGAGATTTAAAAAAGTTTTGAAATCTTGTCGTGTCATCTGAACATTCAAAACTTCGTTCTACGATTACAAGTTTCACAGATCCAGTACTGGTACGTTATACATTTGTAAGCATTATCATTTGTGATATTAATACGTTCATTTATTGTCATTAGTGGGTTGAATGTAAATGGCAAATTAGGTTTTTCAACATGCCTGGTATCTAATGATTCCTCTTACTGAGTAATAGGTATCATTTATGTTTTGTCCTCGAACGTTTTACATAAAAAATGTAAAAATTTTGCAAAAAGGGTGCGACAGATGGCCCACTTTATAATACGATTAAAAATAGATTTCATTTTCTACATATAGAATAACAAACTGCGAGTAATATTTCTCTATCACTATATATCTTTTGCGAACAAGCAAAAGGATTTTCAATATTTTAAGAGACACTTTAGCATACACTTACAACGAGAAACCATACATATCAATAACGTTTTTTCATACTTTCCTCAAGCTTAAAAAATTAATTAAGAATAGAGAAATGTTTCTAATTGGGTGTAAAACGATTTCTAAGAGTAATTTGTTAAGAATATAAAAAACACCCAAAACATGTAAAAAAATGTCTAAAATAATGCAAAGAATGCAACAAGGTTGATAAAACGATTTTAGAAAAGATATCTCTTTCGCAAAGAAAGCGATTCTTAAGTATTTTCCAATTGAGATTCGTCGCGAAACGATTTAATGGCATGCAGATAAAAAAGAACGTATATACATACACGATGTTTTATTGCTTCAATATGTTGTACGTCGTATCGTTGTGGTTTATCAAAAGATGCGAAAACGACGGAACGGAGGAATAGCCGTATCGTTGTACGAGAAAAATCGCACAATACGCGCAGCAGAACAACACACCTGTTGCACGCACGCTGACGGTAAATCAATCGAGCTGGCAGTAATGCGGTTTGCGGGAAAGCCGTAAAAGCTCAGTTACGTCTTGGACCTTCTTTCGTTTGATCATTTCGCCTATACGTACGTTGCGTATACCTCGGTCGTTTTGCGTAATATAACCTGACTCGTTACGCGTAACAATTGTCACTGTCATGCGACACCGCGTGTAACATCTTATCGCACGATCTCGCGCCTTTTGTACCGGTTTATAACAGATAAATCGCTTTCACTTCTAAACTCGCGTTGTCCGATTTTTGCTCGTCGCTGCGAACGCTCGGTGGAAGCACAAACATAAGACTTATGCGAGAAACCGATGGAATTCGGTCGTTAATTGTCAAATTTATTTATGCATTACCGCTTACTGTATTTACCACTGCCAGTGGTAAATGATCAAAATATATGATGACGGACCATCTTATTTAATGAAACACAAGTATGTAATCTTCGTATAATGTAGTAGTTATAGAATGCGGTTCCGATATAACGCGTGTAATATGAAGTCGTCTATTTTACGTTAATCTAACAAATAGCCAACGGATATTTGGACAATTTCATATTTTTATGAATATAACTGAAGAACCTAGATAAAGGAATCTAGATAGAAGTTTGTTTCAAATATTATGATATCTTAGTTTGAGCAGTCCACATATTCTATACATTTTTGCACATTTAAATTTCCTATAAATACATAAAAATTCGCAGTCCACTCATAAATTTTCTTTCAAGCAGTATGACGTGTCTCTCGCTTGTAGAATACACGTATACAGTTACACATCACCAGCAGCTAATTTTATATATCGGAAATTCTCTTTTTGCATAGATCTTAATAATAGTATAAGTCGCAATTGTGTTTTTCAAAATAGCATTTAGTTAATTAAACAATTACCTCTTCCCGATTCGATAGCTAAAGTTTATTCAAAAGAATCGTTCTTCCAGTGTAAACCCATTCTTTATATATCTTCGTACTGTTTTTATGTCTACTTTTCGTACTTTTGTATGTTACATATTCTGAGACTAACGATAATTGGTCTTTAACGTATTGTAGAACCTTAAAAGCTTAGGTGACTCAAATAACCCTATCTTGTTATACATATGTATATAATTATGTACACGTGTCTCCTGCTATAAAATCTCATTATTAAGATTTTTGTTTTACCGTTTTTGAGATCCTGTATACACGAAATACGCTTCAAGACGCAACAAACACTGCTTTCGTTTCTTTCCACAGAAATGGTGCGCCTATTTGTATTGGGTTGCCTGGTTTTACATATGCGGCCAAGTATATACAGCAACAGTGTTTCTGCATATGTTTCCAGATTCAACGATCATTTCTGCGCGCACCGGTGAAAAGTAAATTCTTGCGGGCAGTTCGCGCACAACTCGATATACCATAACGCGGGCGTACGATATAAGGAAAGAGAAAGAGAGAGAGAGAGAGACGCTGGTGCGTGAAGCTAACAGCCGAAGCGCTTGTGTATTGGTGGCCGACGTTCTCGTTGCTGGTGTCAAGGGATTATTGCTCGAACTCACGAGCACGTCGGGTCACTGTACACTTCATAGATATAGCCTCA
Organism: Bombus bifarius; assembly: GCF_011952205.1. NCBI lineage: Eukaryota > Metazoa > Arthropoda > Insecta > Hymenoptera > Apidae > Bombus > Bombus bifarius. Next base: position 1,569,796 of record NW_022884399.1, read on the forward strand.
TTCACAAGAGGCCGCTCACTTGTTAGTGGCTTTGTTCGAGAAATTGTGGTCTGTACGTGCACGTTTGCAGTTGCGCCCCGTGGTAATAGCCTAACGATATTTCGTCGTGCAAAAGGAAAGGATGCTCCCTTGCTGCGCAAGGCATCCGTGAACCATCTTCGAGAGATCCTACTATGGAAATTAACTGCTGCATTGTATTATACAAATTGACTTTTTGTTTACCTTGAGATTCTTCGACTTTAAAAGAATCTCAGGCGCGCGTTCAATACACGTGTTAAAGCGCCTGTAATAATTTCTTTGAATATGATAATAGCGCGTTAAGGAATTATCCAATGAATGAACAGAACGGTATAGTGTAATTGCATATTTTAAACTTCCAAACGCACGCTTTACAATGTATAAATTATTTTTATTACTGCGTAACGAAGTTTGAATTTATGAGAATCTGTAAAAATTTCGGCTAGGCTGATATGACTAAAATTTCGTGACACGCGACAATTCGCACAGCAGGATAAACAAACGAAACTAGTTTTTGTCAGATAGTCTTTACTTTTGTATTTGTTTGTTCAGAGATATTAAATTTGACATTAGGTACGTTGAAATTGTTCAACGACAATTCTCTGGCTTTTAATCGGCGATATCATAGCCTATAGACACGTTGAATTTATAAACCGAGTTATTGTGTTCTAAAAGAATAATAACCCACCCTTAAACGAGTGAACTTCCTACTTTTACAAAATTGTTGAATACGTATACGACAAAGCTTTTTTCTATTATGATCATATCGTAAAGATCTGTGTTATTGTATAACTTTCTGTGGCGCGTTATTATCTTAAACAAACCTTCCAGAGTTATAATTAAGGATTCTGTAATTAATTCAATATAAGTATTCCACTGTAAAATATACATTTCTTATTTGTATTAAATAAAGTAAATTCGCTACATCTATTCTACAGGGTGTCCGAAAATGATTTGTCACGGACATCGTAGCTTTCACCAAATCTTGAATAAAATATTTGGATCATGGTAGATAAGATGCAGACCTGTCCTTCACTTGTGGCCTCCTCTTTCACTAGTTTTAGCACAAGTGGATTTTCTACCTCTGGAGAGTTATAAAAGAAATTTATAATTCGGGTGAACAGATTACATCCGTTGAACAATTTGAAACTTCGGATTAAATGTGGTTTTCATCATCTATTTCAGTGAGTAATCTTGGGGAGAAACTTGACCGGAATGTAGAAATGCGAGTGCTCGGCCGCTTAATTAGCGAGAAAGAAAGAAAAAAAGAAAGATACAGGATATATAATGGTGGATTTCGAGTATTCATGTGCGACATTAGATGCTATTTTCCCAGTATCTGACTGCATAATATAGGCACATTATAAATAAAGTTAATTCAAAAACTAATGGTACTTTAACATTTTTCAAGAGAATGGTACAGTTGTGACCTATGGTTTCCTTCAGGCTTTTGATCCTTCTAACGAGTAGAATATGCTGGAAGAAAAAGAAATTTGACCTTGAATTTCAATGTTACAATTTGTACATTTTTTTGATACAATTTGTAGCAAATCTTCACTGATTCAGAGATATAGAACAACTATGCTACAACACCCTTGACAAATCATTTTTCAATCTTCATGTTCAATATTGTATTTTATCATTTATATATAATTCTTAAGTTCCTCTGATATTTTTTGTTATAATTAAATTCTTGATATTGAATGAAAGGAAACTTTAAACGTAAAACTATTTGACATTTTTCTAAACGTTATATATTGAATCATAGAAATTTGATCGTCGAGCACAAACTTTTAAGATGTTTACCATGATTACATACACAATATATGCATCGTTGGCTATAAATACTAGGGTACTTAGCCGTTGCACATTTATTAGCAAATTTTATCATATTTTAGTTAATTTAGAATCTTATATCGTAAGATACATATGATATGACTGAAGTAAAAAATTTATGATAACATAATAACGAAATAAGAACAGTAAAAATCCTTCAATTTGTACTAACTGTAAACTGTAATTAATTGTTAAAATTACAATAAATATAAATTGTATTCAAACACATCAGATGTCTCGGTATTTACGGCTAGCAGTATACATGCACACATTCATACTCTACGTTTATATATGTACTCTATACAATTTATACATTATCCAAAAATTATTTTTAAGTAAATGTTTATATCGGTTTGTTTATATCTTGCTTTGACTTTATTGGTACAAACTAACGAAATAAATTGTTAAAGTCAATACCTGCACAAAATTCTTACTTTATTCCTATTATAATAATAACAAAAATTTTGGCATTAGGTATGTTACGATCTACATACACCGTTTTGAAAATGTTTCCCTCGTTTTCTTAGCAATTGCTCAATATAGCATTTGATATATCCGTCGTTTCTACAGAAAGCGCATAAAGGAAAAAGGAAACGCACGATTTGCTTCGATGAATAAATTACTGTTTGCACGGAACTGAAAGCCGATCGTAGCGGCACATTAGACTTTTTACAGAGGGGAAACGATACGAGAGTGACATTGAGAAAAATAACATGACGAAATCACAGGGACGTATTATCTAATTCCATCTTATCTCCGGTCTTTTACTTTTCGTCATGACTGGTTTCAGGACTTTCGTGGACACAGCGTGCAGATTCGTGCCACGTCAACCTCTGTAATTATCTTGACACAGTTTAATTCAGTGTTTCCCAACCATTTTCTGATCGTGCCTCAATGTCTCAAAGATTTCGATGCCTCCTTGCTACTACTTAGTATAATAATTAAACAAATTCCAAAAAAAGTACGATATAAATGGATAATTCAAATAGAAAAGGAGGAGGAACATAATAGGTAAACTGTTTTTAATTTGACTGCCTTTGATGAATAGAAATCTTTAAAATATGAAAGATTGTGCTTATGTTTTCAACTAATGAAACCTAATATAATTGTAGCAAAGTGTTCATTTTATTTAAATTAATAGTAGCGCAACTTCTAGGTAATCCAACAGCTAATAACATATACAAATGTTACATAAAAAGAAAACGCTTGCTGGTATAAAAAACAAATTCTTTACTATGTCGCTGGTGAAGGTGATGAATGTAACATAATTTTCTAAGTGTCCCTGAAATATTAAAAATTCGGGTTTACGCGCCATGTTGGGAAACACTGATTTAACCGAACACTGTGATCCATAAGCTTTTTCCCTGTGCAATTGTGCCTATACGTTTAAACGTGATTCCAAATTACTATCCTTTACTCGATACGTCTAGTAAAAAGTGACGCGGTTGAAAAGGGGTACGCGTAATTGTACATTTCAAACACGGGGCAATTGAACGTGTGTACAGAGCCTGGTGTAAGTAATATTAATAGGTCAATTATACTGAAATCTTGAAGTGGTTGGAGAATCGATTACGCGTTGCACGATTTCATAATATGCGTTGCTTTTATTTTCTGCGAATTAAACGTGTCAATGTATTCTAATCAATTGATATATCGTACCCGGGTCCTTGTGCACAGCAATTTACTAACTAATAACGTTATCGAATTGATGGTGACTGACAATGACAGGTGATAATGTGTCATTTATAAACTTCAGTGGGTTAAACGGTTTTGTACGGTTTTGTGAGTTTTATTTGTTTCAATAGCGTGCTTATTGCTGTTACGCATGAGATTTATTGGAATTAGCATTACCCAAATATTTGAAATGCTTGTTACACATCGGTTTAATGTAATCTAAATATTGATCGATTCATTTACATACGGAATTTAATCAAAATTAATATTAAAATTATCGGTTTAATCGTATCAATTATTATCAGATTAATTTTCCACTTCTACATTTCATCGTTCGTATTATATTTTTTAAATTATACAGATATACTGATACTTGTATAGAATTATTTGTACCATATTTGCAACTTTATTAATTTATTAATATAAATAAAATGTTAAGAAAACACGAAGAGCTAAAATTCTGTGAAACTAATGGTTTCCTAAATCAATAAGAATTAACATCTGTTCTTAATTAATACAAAAATATCTCTAGATATTTTGTAGAGCTTTTATCATAAGTTATTATATCTTATTGTAAGGATTATAATATAATGGAACAGAAGAACAGCGAATACGTTTCTCGGTTAAAGTCAATTTCCTTTGCTTCTTAAAAGAATTTTTTGATTAAGCTTCTCAAAGAGAAACTTTTGTACTTTAATACAGTACAAAAATAGAATACAGTTTTTAAATAATGTTATACACACATACAGCACATATGTCAACATTTTATATTATATTTATCTAAATACGTGTAACAAATACACTTTTATAGTATAATAAAAATTTATTAATCGTAACCATAATCATAGCTCAAACTTTGCCCAAACTTTTCTTTCATCAAAGTCCAAGCGTACTTACGAGACACAAGTTTTTTAAGATCAAATTGAAAGGAGCATCCCCTTTTAATCTTCTTCATATTGAAGTAGCGAAATGATCAAAGTGTAACCGTCCCATCGGAGATCGCTGCGATTCTTTCAAAAGATTTCCCTTACCAAACGAAACTGGTCGCCGGATGTAATACGCCTCCTTCTTCGTTGCAACTTCCTTTTTAACCGGGCATAGATCGTGCACGAACAAAGAACAGCAGGTTCAGCAGGTAAAGGGCCAGTTTGTACCCCATTTTCATCGCTGTCTACGATACGGTGAATGTATTAGATTCAGCCGAGTACCTGGCAAGTACACATTAATTCGTGTGGACCGTTTCAACGGGAGGCCTCTTTCAAACCAGGATGTAAGGCGAGAAGAGCGCAAAAATGAAGTGGGCGTGCATGAAAATATCGGTAGGGCTTCTGCGCTAAGAGAGAACACACCATGAGAACTCGCTGCTTAATATTCCAGAGGTGGAGAACTTTTTATGACCAGGTGAGTGACGGTTGAACAGATTTCGCATCTCTGCACGTCATTCGAACTACAATGTTCACGATTACATGAGAAAAAATTGCGACAAGGTTATTAAACCGCGATAATATCGCCGGTGTGACGCTATTAAATCTTGTTCCGACCTCGAGCTCCTTCCGTATCCATTCAAAAAAGAAACGGCGCAGCGGATCGATATTTCCCTTTACGCATAACGTGTCGATGTAATTCCTCTCACGTGTTTGTACGCGTGAATTACGTAAATACACGCGTATTTCGTAAATTGAATTAATGCGAGAACATAGCAATTGAAATAATCGCATATTCCAAAAATAAAAGATCGTAACATCGATATCTCAATTTTGTGCTCGTGTTATCACAATGGAGATGATCAGCGCGGCTAATCCGCTTCTGAACTCAAATGTTTCTCTTGAGTTTAAATTTATCGATCCGTTAAATTATATAACATTAAGTCGATTGTTAGCAAACCCGTTAATGAAGGAAAATTTTACCAAAATACATGCGTATTGAATGCTAACAAGGAGAAGTAATGTTAGAGCCTCATTATCAACCGTTAGGGATAATTAGAATATTTATGTGATTTTTTTAATATAAGTTTAAACTTTTGTCAAATATAGTTTGTTGGAAACATAAATTTAACATTCGGAGAAAGTTATAAAAATGTTACAATAGTCGTGTGTTACTTGGTAATCCTTCGTCAGAAAATGAACCAAGAAGAATGCCAGAAAATATCATCGAGAATACTGTTTTGAAACAAATATTACCGAAAATGATCCATGAAAAACAAGAAAAGAATTTCCAAAATGAAAATAAGCTCTTCTATTATTATTTGTTGCTTGATTTAAGCAAAAAAAAAAACAAAGAAAATGGACGAGCTTAGATGAGTAGTTATGATAATCATTAAATGTGTTGTCACTTATGGTGAAAATTTTATCTACATGCAATTAATAACTAAACTTTTCTCTTTAAACGATGACGTACATTTTTTGATACTTTCTTTCGTATATGGCAAGAAAATTCGATTTATACAAAAAATAAATTTTCGTAACAAAGATAATAATATTATTAAATATACATCGATCATTGTGCTTGCAAAGAAAATAATTTTACAAATGTAGTATTCTTCGAAGCATTCATCTTTCTCGTTTAATACTATTTTCCAATTGAACTGTGAACTAACCTACTCTCGTGCAATTTTTATACTGCGATGTTGTTCCTTTATCTTACGTGGCGATATAACGAAATTCAATTTATATTAAAAAACTAAAATAAAGAAATTACGTTTAAAAAGAAATTGGCAACTTTCACTATAAAATTCAAAATAGCAGCGTAAGATTTAATAACAAAAATAACAATTTCGGACGTGATAATAGTATTACGATTTAACAGCAAGTACATAGCAATTTGGAGAGAAAAAAAATACAATTAATTACATCACTCAATTTTATCATCCATATAATCGATATCCATAACGTGTATATACGATATATGAATTTTGAGTATAATTTGAAATATATATTTAGAGTGTAATAATTTCGAACATATAAGATAAAAGAAATAGCGTTATATGCTCATCAACGTAAGAACCCCATTATACTTTGTATCGAGGAGAATTTATATCCATAATCGAGTTAATGAGATCGTAACGATACCGAGTTTCTCAGCGCAACGTGTTATTTCGTTAATATTCCGCATAATAGCGTAATTGTTTCGCATACAATCGCGATATCTTCGTAATATTTCAACTTTGTATCCGGCTGACCGACGCGACGGTTAAATTGAAATCTCGTCTTTACGCTGCCGCGAGGATTTACATAGTTGCACCATGCGGCGGGATCACGCTGAGAAAATTGCATTCAGGTTATTAATAAGCAGAATATCGAAAAAACAATCGATTTTTAGCTTCTCTTCCAAGTGTTTCCGCACAGGTGTATCACGAACGATAAATTGCGCGAAACCGGCGTCGATGCAATAAATAATCGACAAAAGGTGTTGAGTCAAACATTAATTTCGATCGTGCAAAAGTTTCACCTTGCAAATTGTCATCTATTATCGCTAATTGCAAGCGCACCGGGACCACTTTCGAATTGTTAATCGTGTAAACGATTACGATACATGATCGGTTATCAATCTTCGTAAACTAATAATAATTAACATCGTACTACATCGTACTACATCGTAGACATCGATCATTAACAAACGATAGTCGTACTCGAACTTCCCTCCTACAATCTTTACCAACGTATTCTCGAATAAACGCGTGCATTGATATCCAGAAAATGCCGGCATTTTGGCGAAAAGAAACTATTGAACAGCCAGACAAACTTCATATGCGAACCATCTCTGTGCATCTGCGTCGGCCGGTCATAATGCGAAATTGCGCGTTTGAGAAGCTAGAGACGAGGTTATTAAAGAGGATAATATCGGCGGCGCGGCGCGGCTGTGCAACGAAATCGAGTTTCATACGATGCATGAAATTCAATTGGAAAACGTACTTCGGACGGAGACTAACTGCGATCCAATTACCATAGTATATAAGTAACTAAGAAACGGACCTGCAAATTGATTTTACTCGGAAACTCGTATCGCGTAACGACTCTTCGCAGCTTCACCGTGGGGGGAGGATACCTGGCCGTGAGCGACTGTTCATCAGATTTCGCGGCTGCTCCCTGTTACTCGAACCATCGAACAACCGTACGATTACACGTGTGAAAAGATTGCAACAAGGTTATTAAGAACGATAATATCAGGGGTGTCATACCATTTGCATACCTTGCCGATCAACCGACGTCACTGATGTCGTGCCTCATAACGAGCGTATATATACACGTACGCATGAGAATGCCTAACAAATTGTTGCATACAATATAATCTTCTGCGGTAGAAGATGTTGTTCGTTCATCTTCTTGCTCTCGTTATACCTAATAAATCGTACCATTCGGGCGTCGAGACGAACGTGATTATTAGAGCGTCTCGGTATTTTGAAGGTCTAGTTTATTGACACAGAACGTGCAATGGAAATGCAAGCGATTGAAACAGACATCGCGATTTTAGTTTGAATGTGACAGAATACAAAAGTATTAATTTTTCATAAAATAAAAAATATAATGTTATTGATAAATATGGATAACTGACATGCTCTTTCGTTAAGGTACAAAAATGTGTCAGAACAATACATGCTTTACGCAAAAGTATTGTATGGATTGAGTGCATACCCGAAAAAGAAAGAAACAAATTATTTGTTAGGTATAATGCTAGTTTATTATAGCAAATATTTTAATTTTTTAATAATATCGTAGGATCTAAATGGGAGAAAAAATATTAAGCAGGTCCCTTGCATTTCCTTTTATAATAGCGAACGAAATGTTCTAACGCAATATTGGTCCTGAATCAACCAAAGGAACAATGCTCATAAAATAGAATCAAATATCGGTTTCGTCGTTTTATTATTATAACCTCAAAGAATCATAAAAAAACTTTTCCGTGTAGCGATAAATGAAAAAACTGTTTTTAACATTGCTTTATTTTTGTAACAGTGCGATACCATTATAATTAGTCTATTGTGATCGAAAGGTTTTTCAAACGCCTTATTAATGAGCTCTGTTACGATGGAAAAATTAATATATTATTATAGAATGTTTCAGATATAGATATATACATTTTTCTATAATGTAAAAGTAGTTGTATGATGTCATTAATTATTCATTTCCTTAAATATTTAACTATAGATGTATTATAAGCAGTTAAATTCGGTTTGCATAATTACTTCGATGCAGTTATTGACGTAATTGCGAGAATACAATGTTTGAGAAGCAAAGACAATTGCCGAGTTAAGAATACGAACATTGAAAACAGTAAAACAGATTCATACGTATCATCATAACTTACAATATTTCAATTCCGTCGAAATAAAGCTATTTTTTTCATTTGCAAGTATTCTTACACAAGATAATTCGTATCACGATGATGTCGGAATTTATGTGTTGTGTTTATTCATAACGAACATGACAATGGTTAATAAATATAAATATAAATTTAACAGCGATTAGAACTTCCTTCGTAGCAGGATAATTCAGTTAGAACTGAAAAATCAGGAGAGATGAACCAAGTGAATGTATGCATATTTTTCAAACTACTACTTCTTTCAAGTGCGTAATATGCCAATGTTATTTTAATGAATGTATCCGCAAATTTTTATTTCTAACAAATCAACATTTTAGTTTCTAATAAAAAATCACAAGAATTTACAACTTCTATTTAAGCGATCCTCCTTAAACGCAATAATAATGGAGAAACCATAACCGATGTAACCAGTCAACGAATCATAGATATATAGCGTGGCGATATATTTCATTGGACGGTTATAATTTCAATACTTTCAACTGAAATAAACATAATCCGAAATTTCAAATGCCGAATAAAGAAGAAAACTTTTTAAAATCTAAGTGCATCTCTCTTCATCTCTGAATTATTGTATATTATGCATGTAATACCCGAAACGTCGAAAGGAAAGAACAAACTTGTGCGTCGTAATATGTATGCTCAAGCAACTGTTCATTATGCAAATATATTGTATTTAATGTTTCCCTTTGACGAACAAGTAATCAGCGCAAGTTTTGAAGATTGATTGAGGAGAGAAGGGTGTTGCATAAAATTTTGCGTTTCACGAAGGCAGCAGTCGGTCTGTTCTTTTTAATATGTGTCAAAAGAAGAGAAGTCGTGTGTGATTAAACGAGTAACGGTTATACAGATTACTTACATTGTAAGCATGCACTTGCATATAAACAGAAATTAACACGAAGTACGGAAGATAATATTCAGGATGGGTAGAGATCCAAATTTATTTCGTGCACGAAATGATGTTTGAAATTGCGTCATAAAGCCAAGTGGAAACCTCTCGAATATATATAATGACATACAGAAAGATTCAAACTTATGACGGCTTGGTATCAAGCGATTTTCGGCTCGAAAACAGTAATCCGCCTCCGTTTGACTATCGATTACTAATTTCTTTAAATTACTGAGCCTGTTTTCTGAGAATATGCATAAAACGAGTGTGAATAATTTTATGCGTTGTATAATGTATTTTTTATATATACGCCGGATATGAAAGAACATCGGAGCCTTCCCTTTGGAATACTTGAGAAAATCCCCAATACTTTGGTCTTTACGATTTAACCCGATTATAATTGTCCGAGATTTGTAATAATGAGCTTAGGCTCGAAGTGACAACTAGTCGCTGAACGTAGCCGCGGTCACAGGATGAACGTTTTTACCTAACAGAGATATAGAGTAATTGTATAGCTCTTCTTAAAAAGGAATAGTTGTAGCGGCACTAGACAGCAAACATTACAACGGTTTCTGTCTCGTAGCTCGGCATACACCCTATTCCTCGGGCAAGATGATTACCAGATGTCGATGCATCTCCACACTACATGTTCAGTTCGCCTGAGAACGAGCTATAAATCTTAAGATTTTGTTAACTAAGGTCCTCCAAACAGTCTTTATCCTAACAGTCCCTAAATGTATCAGCTACTACGGGAAGATACGGGAAATCTGCATTTCACACGAACGATGCTTCCCGCTAGTAACTTTCTCTCAAGGGCGGTTAGCATCCTTCTTCAACCATCAAATAGAAATTAACCAACCAACAGGAACGTCCATTTCCCTCACTTTCCGAACGAAGGCTTTTCTCGACGAATCCGATGATCTCGTGTCCTTAGACACACCCTATCATAGTTTTCCTCTGCTGCATCATCGTGACAGAAAGACGCTCTCTCGTGCGATCTCATCAGCGAGTAAAACAACGTCTTTACGATCAGTGAATATTTCACGTTTTTAACAAAGGATCAGACTTAGACTTCGGAGGAAAGTACATTTGCTATCCCGTTGATCGCGGATTCGTTATTGAACCTAAGATCATTGCCATTAGCATCTCGAGTATCTAATTACCACGGTTACTTGTCAAATTCTGTATTAATCATATTTGTACTAGTAAATATCTTCTCTATTGCATAACAACAATGTCTAATCCAAATGAAGATTCGTTTTACATGCCCCTGATTCTAATCATAATGACAACTCGACATATATAAATGTGTTTTTTAATATTTAATATTCCACTACAATTTACATAGAATATGAAAGCACTGAATAATGAAAAAGTACATCGGTATTAAATTTAATTTAAACATAGATATATATTTCGGGTATCAATTTATTTTATACGATTACATTTTAATAATTCTTTACCAGATACTAAATATGCCCCCATTGATGAATATTTCGTGATCTACGATCGGAATACTGTGACAATTCACTCGTATCACGTACTAGATATTTCAATTCTATTATACTAGATGTATCGCAAAATTCAATAAATTTATTTCGAATGATTTCACGTAGGGGAAGAAAAATATTGCATTTGTATCATGACCCATAACAAAAATAACCATTATATTTTATACATTCGCAGTCTATTAACACAAATTGAAGCGATTTCGCTAATTGGAATGCCATGAATTAAATTGAATCAAATTTACATTTATATCATTATCAAATGAATTACATGTATCCTTAAAGAAACATCGTACTTACGATACGTTGTATTATCTATATTAATGAATTTTAAAATTATGAATTTTATTAATTCAGTAAATAAATATCAATGAAGATATCTCATTAAGTTTACATTCTTTATCTCCGCGCGATCTGATGAAAAATTTTCGAAATGAAAGTTGTATAATTTGACTAAATATTTGCATGATTAAAAGGTATAGTTTTCGTTGTCTTGTTTCTTACAACTGTTCTTTTAAATCTTAGCTTACATTCTTGGAAATTTCACTGCACTTCAACTGTTCGATACAGTAATACCTAAAAGGAACGGCTGTGATTCTCTTCGCTTTTTATGGCGCTGCCAAAGAGCTTTTACATATTTGTACGTGTACCTACATACATAGAGCGTCTTCTTTTCAACAAAGAACCGAGCCTTTCAGATATTCTCCCTGTTCTCCATGCTTACTTGTCATCATCACGCTCCGAGATACGGAACACGTGATGTATACTGACATCTTTGAACATCATTTTCTGTGTTACTCAAATTTTTTTGATGTACGTACACATTCACATTATTTGTCGTAACGTTGCTTCAAGGGATTTTAATATACATTTTTAAAACGCGTCGTTATACATTCCCGTCTGTTTTGCTTTTAAATTTTATCTCAAGTTATCTTTGTCTGAGAAGAAATTTAAAAATATACTATTTTCTATTAAATTTTCCCAAGCCAAAACCGTATCATCGTTATCTAGCGTTTAACTAGCAAATCATCATTAATTAAAGATTTTACAAACGTAATAAATATCGCAAAATTCCGTTATCAAAAGAAAATTAATTCTATTCTCTTAAGATAAAAATAATTTGACTGGAAACTAGACATAATTTAAAACAATATACTTTATTTGGAAATACTAGGAAGTAAAACTTTTCTACTAAATTTAACATAAATAATTCTATAACGATGGAGAAGAGAATTCCTGCACGAACCGGAATGATGAATGTAAAGATAACTTTTGTCTTTTTTTTTTTGGCGAAATTACCCTTGCTGTTGAATTTCTTTTGCAAGGACATATATAATTACTCCGGAAGTTAGGCGTTAATTAACGTTCCTTTTAAGTAGGAAAACCAAAAGGGACGCGTAACGTAACCTTGGCGGAATAAGGGTTCACATCACTGTCTTTCGAATATCATTAGCGTTGACAGATTCATTGGCTCAATTGGAACCCAATCGATCGAATTGCGCCAGGCAATTACACATTCATCTATTCATTAGAACGTACAAGGACGACTAGAGCTACGAATAGATGATCACGTAGCAAATCAATTTATGTCGATTAAATTATAATTACTTGACGAAGTTTCGAACTGTTCAATCGATCAGCGATGCGTTGTATTATCGTAGTTAAAACCACTCTTCAATTTCCTCGCCGATGTATTAAATGGCGCTACAAGTTTAATTTAATTCGAAAGTTTCGCACAACCAGCGAAATATCCAGTTACTTATCAGATCTTAATTGAAAGAAACTGAAAAGAACTTTGTTTGCACTCTGTACGGTACAGTATAATACAGAAACAGGTATTTAAAATGCGTTTTGTCCTTTGATTTAAGTGGCGTGAATGTTTGTGGAGCAAATTATTTGCATGGCTATCTGTTAACTGTCTATGTGATAATACTTTATGTAAAAATTAATTTTGTTTAATCGTTTGTTCTGTACTTTGTGATTTAGCTTTTTAATGAAATTACATGTAGCTATTCTTCCCTTTTATTCTTTTCTAGAAATATACGTAATTTAATTTTCATGAAATATAATATTTTAGGTAAATGTAGTATACTTGTGAAAGATGAAATGCATTTCTTTAAATCTATAATAACTAGAAATTCAGAAACGCAAAGCTTGAAAGTCAAAATTTTCCGGTATGTTAACGTGAAAAACAGGTAATCGTTCAATCTACAACAAGGTGCTGCTTGTATAATTTATACGTGTAATAATTAATACTTAGCGGTAACATATACTATACTCATACCTAATTCACTGTAGATACTAAATGTTGAAGAATATGAAATTCAAAATACTGATTTTGCTAACAGCCATAACGGTATATTTATCTAGTATGGAAAGTATACAATTTCATAGGTGTAAAACAATTTCTACAACCAAAAAGAAAATAAAAGAGCCGAGCAATTAGACAAATGAAACATCGAATCAAAGATAAAAGTAATAACGTATACTAATTTATATGTACGTTACAGTAATGCATAATAGTAAATGCAATCGTTTTAATAACACAATCTGTTTGCTTCAACATTGAATTCGATATTATGTCGGGTAGCGAAGCTCAAAGAAAACAAAATCCAAGAGAAAGAAACTGAAACGAATAACAGAACAATGTAATTAAAAAATCTAATATTTACTTAAAGAAAATAAAGCTGAAGAAAGGAGGAAACTATGATTAATAACGGAATAACATAATTAAAAAATTTAATATTTGAAAATAATTCTTGCTTTTAATTTTCTGTGTTAATATTTACGATATACCTTACCACGAGAGATGTGATACGATAATCTCCATCAATTGTAAAAACTAACGAATTAATTATCTTACTATAAAAATGTAAAAGAGGAACAAATTTTTTAATCTTATTCAGATTTTAATATTATTGTAATAACAGACATCGCCGCTCAAGCAAATAAGAATTACTTCTAAAAATTAATATACGAAACATGTATTAAGTAAGTATACAGTATGTGTTAGTATGTGTACAGAAAAATAAAAAAAAAGCTATACATACAAACGTATGCTCATAAATGCCTGTTAAAGAATTATAGAAAAAATATTATGTAGCTTATTCTTACAAATAAGATAAAAAGTAAAATCTGTCATATTTTGAATTCTTTGTTGATTTCCTTTCATTTCAACGCACTGATTATAAACTTCTTATTGCATTCTTAAGGCTTATCAATTTTTAATAAACTTTATAATAACCTCCGATATTCTATCTTTCAAAGTTTTCCACGAATAAAAATTCAATACCGTGATATTCAGTAATCTCGGTACGCGAAGAATGCATGTTCTACGACCTGGCCATCGTCGAGAATTATCGCTTCTTTAACCATTATATTGAACCAGAAAAACCAGTCTGTTGTTATTTCATATTTTTACTGTAACTTTCTAATAAAACATTTACAAGCCTACATTTATATAACATTTTCTCCATATTTTTACTCGTAAAACACACTTGCACTGTTTGTCAAGCGACACGCTATATACTATGCTGTTTCACAATAGCAATAATTTCGAAGGAATACATTAAACAATGCTACGAAGTATGAGCATTAATTACAAAAGATTAAAAAAAGATGAGTTAAGACGTAAATGATTTGAAGTGAAATTCCATTGAATTTAATAAGAAAAGATTATAGAGATAATTTTATTTTCCAAATCAGATCGAAAACAAGTATATCATAAATCATGCTCGGTAAAACAAAATGAGGTTTATAAAGCTGAAAAAATGAACATGTTATAAAAATTGCAAATCAAAGCAACATGAAAATATTGCTTCTAGAACAATTTGTAGATTTGATAGCAGTACGTTGCAAGTATAATACAAGTATATATACAAGTATAAATATATGAAACGTCAGAGATTTGTTCTTTTAGCTGTCCTCCTGTTTTAAAACATTCTGTATACCTGCGTATATAGAAACGTAGGTAGTACCTAACGTAGTTATACGAACTGGACAACCTTGCCCGCGAAGTATCATTTTCACGAATACCAACGTATCCATATGCTTACAGGCTACATATTGGTGCACAAAATAAAGGGAGTAAGGAAGAAGTATACCGCGATCGCGTGATATTTTGCGCGAACATACGCGCTACTAACCACCGATAAGTAATTAAAGCTTTAGAATCGCGCTTTTCACTTCACTTTTTAAATGTAAATTTTACTAGAACGATATTTTAATTTATCTACGATGCAAATTTTATTACGCGAGAAACTTAATTACTTGCGTAAAAAATGACGATGATGATGTCTGAAAAAGAAATCTATTATAAAATGTAATAAGAAAAGTTCGCCGCTCGACTTTTTAAATCTTACTTTTACGGAAACAATATTTTAAATCTATTACGTTGCCCGAAAAGTTTCTTTCGTTTTATAAGGATATAATAGACTCACAATGTCTTTTGTTTTATATTAGTTTATTGAATTATGCACGAACATGATAATAGAAATATAACGAAATGGATCATATCTAATTCAATAAAATAATATAAAACAGAAATTGTTGTTCATCTATTATCACCTTAAGAAACGAAAGAAACTTTTTGGACAATCTGATATAATGCTAATAAATGCTAGATGAGAACTTTTATTCCCAAGTAATAAACGACGATAATAATCGTTCTGATGTTTGAAAAAGAATAGAATATTGGGATGAATTCGAAAGAATTATTATACTTTGCGTGAGAGTAAAATAGGAAAAGTAAAGTCTATATAAATGAACTTTGTTTCATTGTATCATACGTGAAACCGTAAGCTTAAAATGTCATTAAAAAAGTCTATGTAAACGAACCTTTTTACGATTTCGTACATGATACAATGAAACGAAGTGCGAGTCGATCAAAGTTTATACATTTTACAAACGAGCAATTGAAGGTATTGATCTTTTTGCTACGTATAAACTTGGTTATCGAACGATGACCTACAATTGATATCTGTAGAACGATAAATCGAATCGTACAATTACACGCATGTACAGCAGATGTTCCATTAGAATCAATTTCCTCAAAAACAAAGCTTCCTTCCATACGATCAAGCTGTTTTATTGTTTCATAATCTTATCTTATTTTTGTATAAAGTATAACTACAGAAAATTAATATGATATACGTTGTACCTGTCTTTATTATAATAAAAGTTATCACTTTTGTCGCTAAATTATTAGAAGAATATTACAAATTTTTCCACAGCTGTTTCTAAGGTTCGATTGTAAATAAGGTCAAACTTTTTTATTATAAACAGATCTTGCAGTACACGCGAATAGAGAGTCAAACTCAACTCCATGTAAGTACAGTTCGAGCGATATGTGGTTTGAATGCGCAACGAACGACAGCCTGAATATATAACGAGTGAATTAATAATCATGAATACACTTTAATTATATTTCAAAAAGTGACTCATTCGATATACAACGACGAATATAGTAAGAGGCCGACCTACGCATCGAGAGTGTAGTCTTGCTATTAAAATACAACCGCAACTGTTATCTGAATGCTCAGCGTGTTAACAACTAATAATTTCCAGCATATTTCGCTCTCAATTAAAAGCTTGTCCACTTTATCTGAAACGTGTACAATTGCCCGACACTGATTACTATGTATCTCAGTTTCTCATTATCCGTTCATTTTTGCCAGACCGATGCCTTTCAGTTGAATGATCATTTTTCAACCTCGCTCATTTAAATAATTCTGTAACTGAATGACTATTTTGGACACTTCTTAGAAGAGAAAGTTCTTTACAGGATATTTTTGAAACTGTTAAGTCCCGTTTGCATTAATCAGGTTGTTCAAATTCTATAAACATTGAATTCTTAGTGGCTTCGAATCATACAAATCGAGTTGCTCGATTCAAAGTCGTTTCATTTTAAGTATTTAACTAATTTAATTGCAAGTGGACTACCCAGTGAACGAGCGCAAAATTACAGGTAACATTATATTCTCCAGCGACTGTTGTTCGTTTTGAACAGATTTCAGTGTCATTTGAAACTTGAAAGTTTATTTCAAGCCATATGTACCTGGAAAGGTAATTTCACATTGCTTCGATTCGGCAACTATATAATATAACCGAAACTATAATCCAGTTATTTGACTTCGAGTCGCTTGAACTGAAGCGACTGTTCCTTGCCACGAAATACGTTTTAAATGGTATAAATAATAATATATTATTTAGTACATGTATTAATACACATATAAGTGAAACAACGAAAAAATTTCGAAATTTTTAAAAACTTACAAAGACTATGACATTTCATAGAATAGACAGATGCATATACGCAATATGTGCAGTGTCAAGTACCTCAGCTTGTGTGAACAGGAACCTGAAGTCTGTAAGAAGTGAACTATATACCTCAATTCAAATAGTTTCATCAACTTAAAAAGTATACTAAATGCGAAACGTGATAGAAAGATTCTGAAAGCTGTAAGAAAATGAGGAAATGTGATGATAATTAGATTCATGAAAATGTAACGCGTCTTCTTTTCATTTTTTTCAGATAATGATTCTTTGTTTAAAAAATAAAAATGAAAGAAATACCTGCTGACAAGTAGAGCGAGATTAAAATATATACCACGACTATACTTTCCCAATTCCTCAAAACGTACATAGTATTAGTTACTAATAGATAGTACTTATTTATTAGATAATACTCGTAGATGCATAAACAAACTGCATTTCATAATATTTTTTAAGTATATCAATTCCATTTACCATATTGGTTTAAGAAGAATATAAATTATCTATCTAACAATAAGCATGCATATCTAAAGAATGTCTGCCTAATATCAATCACTAGCAACATCATCAGGAAGATGCGTAAATTGCAAAGGATATAAGATTTCGAGTAATATCGTAGATTGAGTAATGTAGAATAAGGCTAGGTTGCCAACTGTATTTTATTCTAAATTGCTTTCTGAAGAAATCAAGAATACGAATTCTGCAATCTTGTATCCCATCTCATAACTTCCTATAGGATGTCATAGCGTTCGCCACATATCCACGATGGAACAACCGCCACGCCGCGCTTGGTCTGGATGCGCAATCGAATTTGCGAGCTTCGGCTGGTAATCGTCGAACATACATAGTCAGCGCAGACAATGTGGACAGTCCGCAAAACCGCACTCTAAAAGCCTGCACCCACTTTGTTCGCGGAAAATCCGGCACAACGTATTGTCGTTTGAAAAATGGAATTTTCGTGCTGTGCCGTTTATATGTATGTATGTGTCTGCATTTAAACGTAATTTAAAATTGCTCGTATCTTCTATGCCTTGGATATATGCGAAATAGTTTATTTATTTATTTATTAGTTGATGTAAACCAGATACATGTACGAAATATGTCTTATTTCCTTTGAATATTATTATTTTCCAATGTTCCTATGGAATATAAACATCTGAATATTAAAGACAATACTAATATACTTATTAAGTTAAAAACATTTTTGTGGTAACTTCTGTAATTTTAATCGTTTTAAAAAATAATTTGAAGTTTAGTTAAGTAAATAATTTCTGATTAAACAGTAAATATTGAAATATTAATTTTAAATATACGCATCGCCTTCTATCTTTTTCAATAATAAATTAACGATTTTCATTTAAAACTGAGCGAGCTGAGTGAGTATAACATTTCGAACTACTTCCTGGATATAAATGTGAATATATGATTAATAGTAATGAATCATTCTTCACAGTCTTTTCTTTTGAATAAAATTTAATCTGAATATAATCTGTTATATTCTCTCTTGTATATTCTATATCTCCTATATTCTATAATAAAAAAAATTAAGCATTAAATTGCAGAAACATTATTAATTTTCTAAAAGTAAAATTTATAACAACGGTTGACATGTTTCATGTGAAGTACGAGGCGAGATATAAAATATTATTTTATAATTATTTCATTTATTTCTATATCTGTTAACACTCTATCGACGAGATGCTCTAATCATAAAGAATAATATGTTATCAAGGATATTTTTAGAAAATTGAAAGAAAGATCCATCGTTTTCTTTGAATCGTATTTTATAAAAATTAATTGCGATCTCACTCCTCGTAAATAATATAAGAATTGCTTAGGAAATTAATTGGCGTACCTCCGTCGTTAAAATGTTAAGATGTTTTACGAACTTTCTGAAAAGTATTTGTTTCTGAATTTTGTTCGTATGTTAGTACAGATTAATTAGTATAAGTAATTACACTTGTGTTAATATTTCTACATATAATATAATTATATCGGATGGTATGTAGCAAATACATCAACTGTTATCTGACATCTAATATTTATAATTAACAATTGTATTTTTATTCTATTGAAACACACGCAAAAACACAATTTAAGTACCATTAAATGCGAATAGAAATTCGTTAGTCTAGAATTTGCCTTTGTTTTTAATTCTGCATTTAAAATACAAACGTAGAAATCGACACTTTCCAACTATAATACGATTCTTTTAATTATATCAGAAAACTTTTGACCAACGTATAAATTATAAAGGCTAGAGCGGCTTAAAAATAACGCGTCACGAAGCGAGTGCTCTCGTTCTTGCCGCTTGAAAAAGTTTCACCGAGTGAAACCTTCTGACGCCTCTTTGCCTTCCTGTTCGAGCATCGACGACCTCATTAGATCAATTTGCCAACATTTTGCACCCACAAACCGGCCTTTATTATATCGCGGATAAATTGACGGTGTGGGTCGTGATGAATAAACAGGAAATTAGAAACGTATTCTCGCGGATTCGCGCTTTGACCATTCCATTAACTACCATTGGAGAATTACGCCCCAAAATTAGTTCCATAGAACGGACAATAATTGATTTCAAATGGATAGAAATATATTTCAATGAACAAGTAACCACGCTTTCAGATAATTTCAGTAAGCGAATTTGAATATCGAGTACCTAATAAATATTTCTATAATTATGTGTTAATCTCATGAATGTTTCATTTATAAAGGATTCCATACATGGACCTGTGTGATTTGTATGGGAACAGGTATTTTTGAAAGAGATAAACACGTATAAATTGAAACTTAATTGATTACATATATTTAACAGAAGCTACAAGAAAATGGAATTTAAAAAATAACTACATATTGTGTTAGCAAAATTACACTGTATATTGATAAAAGTAATACAGCTTTTTGCGATTTATAGAAAACACAGGTAACTGACAGTTGTGTTCGAAGAAACGTTTTTCGATTGTGCGTATTCACAATCGTAACAAAATCGATTGAATAATTTATAACTTTCAAAAAAGCACTAATGATATAGAAAATGAATTAATAAACGAAAAAATATGTTTAACCAACTGGCACCTAATTAACAATATCTACACTAAACAAACTAAATGAAATTTTGCGAAATAAAGAATTTACTCGGTAAACTCCACATTTAAGAAAGATACCACGAACTAGTATAATAATAAATGCTTAAATCATGTGATAAATAATATCTTTCAAGATTTGTTACCTTAAAGTTAGCAATAAAAAAGCGTTGTATAACTTTAATTCTATAAGGATGTTAATAATTCCCAAACAATTATACTCAATCCAATATAATGTTGGAAATTTCTACGTTTATATTTACGCAATATAAATCTTTCTACATGTGCTACCTTCTATTCGTCATATTTCAACTACGACATACGTATGTATATCTCAATAACTAGACGTAAATATATCTCTTCGATTGACAAGCGTGAGTAATAATCTAACAATCATTACTCCATAAAATGTGTCTGTCCTATATAAATTGCAGTAAAAAGAACAATTTGAAGTGTCATTAAATTATTTCTTTCTGCATACCATAAAGATTCAAGCTCATGAGCCTTATTATAATGCCTTAAAATAAAACTTCAAGAGTATTTTCTTTTCTTTTTACTTAAATATGAAAGCTATGCTGAAATAAATTTGTAGATCATTTATACAATCGATTCAGTGAAATAAATTTATGGATTATTTATACGATAATATAACGCAACAGTACTCCAAAAATCATTGAACAAACCGATCTTCAAAAATTGTTCTAGTATTCTTAAAGGGAGATATAAGTTCTTGGATTTTCTGGTACAATACATCTACATTCATTAGGTACATTGCATACAGATAACTGTCTAGAAGTTTTCGCAATTGCGTAAAAAGATCTTGCATTCTCTCGATAATTCAGATTTGAGTCGCTTTTCCATTTGAATATTGTAAAATCCGGTGCCATTGTATCGAACGACCAGGAAGACCAATTAAAATTACAAGCTCGCGAAATGAAACGATTTCCAAAAATTTCTCCTAGCAATTACATCGTGAGTCTGGCTGCATGAGTAGTTGCCCCATCTCGTTACCACCGAGTCTCAGATACACTGTAGTGAACTCCTTGAAAGTCGAAGTTAGCGAGAACGTCTTCGAATGGATGTTCCAGGTTCTTCATGAACGCTCTCCTGGGAACGTTCAATATTTTCCTCCATACGTACTGAACGTGGTCACCGACAGAACCCTGTTGATGGAAACGCTGCACCAAATGACGTATCGCTAGTTTTGTCGGTTTTATCGTTAAAATAACAAGTATATGCTCTCTGCGTTCGAATAATGGAGCACTCGTTTCGAAAATAAAATTCAATTATCTTTGCTCGTTGCCCCGTTGTAGAGTTTTCCATTATAAATTTCCAAAAAAAAACAGATTTAAAAAATCGGGAAGGAAAATCTAAAAATACACCTACAATAAAAAGAAGGTTATGCACTTTTTAGATGGGAAAGCGATTTATGGACCACTCTGTAGAAACGGCAAATGTATCGACGAAGCGCCATTCGATAGCTCTTGACAAATATTTAAACGATAATGGTGCAATTACGTACGAAACAGCGTATCGTAAATTTGAGAGATTTAAGGTTATCTGGCCGTAGCGAACCCTTTTGACAAAATGAGGTCTCTGCTCGTTCTAATTTCGTCTTAAATTTTATCTACGTTAAGTACGTTGCAGAGCCGTCGTTATATTCGAAGAGAAAAAGAATATCGGTCTTGTTCTCAAGCGTGTTCATTAGTATTCCGGACGATACATTTCTAGTGGTCGGCAGCGAGACAAGTAAAATGGGTTCCCCAATCATAATTTCATTCCAAATGCAAATACCTGGTCTGTTCTTAAAAGCATGTCATGACAAAAAAGTACACCTACTACTGTGGGATTTAAGGCGTCGAAATATGCTAACCCTCCTACTCGTTCGTTTAATTGCCCTCAGGTTAAGTAAATCGCGTTCCGCACGAATGAAAAATAATTGGGAAACGCGAGACACGACCAATGTTATATACCAACGTACCGATAGAAAATAACGAGAGGCTGTTATATGTAATTTTGACCATTTTTAGACGATTTTATCTCGCGTACAACCAGTTTTCACACTCCAAAAATCGAAAAAACCAGTTTCCCGTCGACCTTACTGCCAAATGCAACTTTCAAATTGTTTTGTAAAAGTGCATGGATATCCCCGCAGTATGGCAATGTTAAAGCAGAACTGTACATTCCATTTTTTTTCCCACCTCTTTTCGGTTACACATTTTCATTGCAGAAATAATACGTTTTTCTACTAAATTCTAGAATCTCTAATACTTAAGTATTCTAGTATTTTGGTGCTCAAGTAATTAATTTAGGGCTCAAGTATTCCACACGTAAGTAAAGATATTTTGTATGTTATAGTTTCGATGCCACGTTAAAAAATTTTTTAAACATTTAATTAATTGTTTAACAAAATTAAACCATTAAAATAGATTATTAACGACTAAATCGATCATGCATTGAGTTTTATAATTTGTTGGAAAGGATTTGCTCGTTTTAAAAATTATAATAATTTTAATACCTCATTAAAATTTGTTGTCTTTTATGAAGAACTTAATCGTCCATTTTTGAAGGAAATCATCGCGTGAAAATATGTTAATCTGAATAGTTTTCAAGAATTTCATATTCCAACAAGCATTTTAAACATTTTAAATAATTATTACTTTTTTAGAATGTATCATATGGCAGAACCGCGACATTCTTTCATCAAACAATTTTTCTCTAAAAAATGTCAACCAACGACATTTAACGAAATTAATTAAAACACGTGAACACAGTCGATATTTTGCGTCCTTCGCAAAATCGCCTAGGGATTACCAATTCAATCTGGGCCAAATATCAGTCTCTTCTATTAACATAAAGTAATCACCTACACGCGCAAATGAACGTTATTGCGCATGCCGAGCGACCTAAAACGAAGAATCTACGCTTCAACCCATCATTTCGCGACTGGACTATGAATGAGTCTGTTCACGCTCTCACAAAGCTACGCGAAGGTAAAGGCATCGTCGCTATAAATGCATATGCTACTTTACGTTACCGTACAGAAAGCGTAGCTAAGAGCTTAGTAAAGTAAATGCCTGCTAGTAAAAGTTCATTCTTTATGAAGATTCGAAAAGGATATTAATCTTCTCGTCTTTATGCGATCGTATCATTAACTCTTTTATCGTAAGAAGGACTAATAAATGAGTAATATACTTGATTATTTGATAATTAACCAAGATGAAAAAAAGATTAATAAACGTTGGAATAGAATTTTCAAGATAAATATAAAAATACAATTAATTGGACAGCTTTCTAAAATAGGCTTATATTAGCTATGTATAGGGAGTGTGAATTTGAATGGAAAATGATGGAACAGTAGTTTTGTATTATTAGGAACTATGAATCTTTCATAATTTTCAACGAATATGGTTTCAGGATTTGTAAATCATATATGTCTATTGAAGATAATAAAGTACTTTGTGATTTTAATTTGCAATGAAGATAGGAAATATGTAAAATATGAAAATTTATTGTTGTACAAATATACTAAAATATTGCAACGAATACGTAACGTATGCAATAAATAGTTTCGTATATTGAGAATACGATATGATAAATATTTTGTCTATATTAGTAACAATTAATCAATAAGTATTGTCAGTTAAAGTTATTTTATACTAACTCGATATATATTCATAGTAGATATCTAAATTTATTTCTCTTGAAGTATATTTCCACGATTTTTAAATTTCATTAATTCGTAACAGAGTTCTTTGAAGTTGGATTTCTCTTCAAAATCGTATTTTACTCCGACATAATTTCTCCAACATCTTTAGCTCATCGTTAGATTTCTCTCGATATGTTTGTATGTGACCTTGCACTTAGAGTTTGTTCAAAGTTCTAATAAACAATATTGAATTAGATTTAATAAAAACAAATATGATAAACATATATGTAAAAAATAATAACATAATGTTAGTGAACTACTAAATAACAGATAATATAAACTTGCATAATTCCCTAAGAGACATGTACAACACGTACGAAATATGCAACATTTGCAAAATAAAAAATATACGATTAAAGTCTTCTAAAAGGAAAACAAATCACTATACAAGTTCCACTTCATTGACAATTTTTTATAAAAGTTGTAGTCTTGCAATGAACAAGGGAACATTTTAAAACTAACGAAATTGACTAATGAAATAAAAACCATTATGTCTTAATCAATATTTTAAAAGGTTTCCGAATAGGTTTAGTTTCGTTAAACCCTTTTATAAGACAGTATAAGTATCAGAAATAATTAAAGAAGTATTATTGTTATAAAGAAGAATAATTGTCAAAGTAAAATCGAGATTCGTTATCGTTTAAATAATTACAAGCGACACTCCGGGCGATGGAACCTCGCTTTTGCTTAATGCATGCATTTTCACGCACGTCAACATAAATAGCGAAACGATAATTATTACGCAACGCACCGATTAGGAGCGCGCGTCAGGGACATGCCGCTAGTTCACGACTTTTGATCTGTCAAGATCAAAGCTCGCAGTTATGCGTTGAAATATTAAACAAAATGACAACTATTAACTGTCGCAAGAACACTTACCCAGTGTCCCCGATGTAATCCAACATGCGTATCTTCAGCATCTCAGGGCGAGTCGCACACGAGGCAATTCCAAGGAAAATCGAATGGAAGTTGCGGCGTGAAGCAGCTCGTGGGAATCGCGAAATTCCCGGTCGTCGAGGAACGTGGACCGTGGAACGACCGGAAGGTGGCCGATATCGACAGAGTCTAACACGAAGAATCAAACGGTACCACGTCCCCGAAGCCTCGAATCGAACACGCGTGTAAATACGTGATGCTCGATACGCTCGGCACGTGTGTATGCACTCAGGATCTTTCAATTGCGTTATCGAACACTTAGATTCGACGGCAACCAGTTCGAAAAGTTCGGAAAAATCCTTTGCAGATTAACAGACGTCCAAAGTAAATCTTTCTCGTTTGCTTTCTTTCTTGATTCCTTCAAATATGTACCGAAGAACACGCAAAATGTTTATTTCATTTGCTCTTCGCGTGTATGTTTTATGTGCGATCCACTCAGCAATCTGGTGCAGTACACTTACGACGTGTAACTACGATATCCGACGATTGATTTTGAATACGATTGAATCGTAATGTCGAACGTCGTAAGAGAAGCAAATGCGTGTTCTTACGAGTGGCGTTTAATTAGACAGCGTTCTGTTCGATCAGGCCAATCGTCCTTTCGAAAATCGGCAACGTACGATTTCCGCGTTTCTCGTAGCTTCTGTCGGCCTCGTGTGCGACGCTCGGCATTCGGTCGACAATCCCCTCGAGTGTTTAATCAGAGCCCTGTGTTGGATAGCAGAAAAAAGCGAACTGAGTCAGAGCGTTTCCGCTAGCCATTTGTGGCAACGAGTCGCACGATATATATCCTCATGTTCAAACGTCGTCGTGAAACTTTGATGAAGTTGCAGCATCTTTTACGGAAACGACAATCCAGTACAAGATTCATTTCGCTTGGTAGTCGATCTCTCGTTCGACGCTCGCTCGTTCCACGTCGTTCGTCGCGCTCGGACAGCACGATGAGGTTAAATCTTCCAGAAAGAACTTGTAATTTACTTTAAAGCGTAGATAAAAGCGTGCGCATCGAGAACGTTTCGCCGGCATTATCGGAAACCGGAGGCAACCTCGCCGTGCGTAATCGGTTCGCGAGCGAGAAGAGGGAGCAAGGAAAATCTGTACGTACAACTTCGAACCCCGGCGAGATGTCTATTGCAACATTTACATTTAACGAATGATCCACTTAAAGGAGTCGATCGGACGGCTGTGATTTATGCGGGAATATTCCGAACAGAATCTCAGCCTCGAGACATTTCAATTACGTTATCGCGCCACGCAGAAACGGATACCTGACCAAAGAAATTCTCGCGCTTTCGACAATTTTCTCTTGCCTCTTCGGTCACTCGGTATTTATCGGTTAACGAACGATCCTCACGAACGGTTCGAACGACAAAAAGGAACACTCTCGGGCTTCATCTTTCGGACGTTTCAATTATATTATCAACAACGTCCGAGGCTATACATCTCCGGTGGATATAAATTTCCATGCACGATATCCTTGCACCTTAATTATTCGTTGAAATTTAATTCATACGCATAATAACCGAACGTTGAATATCGAAGCACGAACCGTCGAATCGAAAGTGACTCGTTTACACGATGAGTTATTAAAAGCGAGCGTCGAACGTGTGGCGATTAAATTATTATTTTTTGAGATGACGATAATTTATTCTGCCATGATTTATTTATCTGTTGCGCGATGCATCCGACGCGCACGACCGGATTAACGTCATTTTATCTACAAAAACATCCGTTGAATTTTCGATGTGTCTAACAACGCAGACTTTAACTTTGAGATCATTCCTTTTTGTAGTGTAGGTGTATTTTATCGTGTAGTGTCTATGTCATATTGTTCTTGTCAATAATTTTAGAAAATACAGGACGCTACTAGCGACTGTGTCGGATTATATCTCCATTCTGTAAGAGAAGTTAGAAAAATGTCGTAGAGGAAAAGTTTGCCCTGTTTAACAAGCCCTATCATCCTGTCGCGTGATGTTTCTTACAAGTGCATCGGTGAACAGGACAAGACCATTAAATACTGAATTCACGAGATATTTTATTTTTATCCGTTTCAACGTAATAATATAAAGAAGTAAATGAAAAAGTTTCTCTATATTTTCCATTACATTGTTTAATTATCTTCACAGCAGACACATTCAACGATTAGAATGTTAGAATATTAACGTGAAATCAACAATTGTTATCGTGTTTTCTTCGTAACTATTGCAAAAGTATTTAAATACTTGGTTATCTTTGAATACAAATTTAATTACAAAATTATAAATAGAAAATTTATCCAAGACAATTTTGTCCTTTGTTGGAACTTATATTCTGACACGATAAAATTTACATGGCTACTTTTAATATGCAATAGAAGAATTGGAATTTGTAATTGTCAGACCGTATCGAATAGTATGATTATTTAAAGAATTCATTATCCTTTGTTCGTATGGTTATCATCCTATAAATAAAATATAGAGAGACTATCACGATTATACGATATAATTCTAACAATAACATTTACGATCATATACAACACTGTCGCGTCTTTCATTTCAATCCACTACCATTTATATTCCATATGATATACATACATATATATATATATACAGGATGGTTGGTAACTGGTGGTACAAGCGGAAAGGGGGTGATTCTACGCGAAAAAAGAAGTCGAAAATATAGAATAAAAATTTTTCGTTTAAGGCTTTGTTTTCGAGAAAATCGACTTTGAACTTTCGCTCAGTACGCGTGCACTTTATCACGTCTCGTTATAACGGATCTCACTGTAGATTGTTGTCTCGATGGAAAAATTAAAAAAAAAAAATTTTATTCTATATTTTCGACTTCTTTTTTCGCGTAGAATCACCCCCTTCCGCTTGCACCACCAGTTACCAATCACCCTGTATATGTATACTATTCATTTTACAAAAACATAATAAGTATAATCATTAATCATTAGCACTTCATTAATTCATTTAGTTTTTAGTTATTAATATAACTTTTTCAAAATACTTATATATTTGCATATGATTATGAGCGACGATATACGTACTACTTATGTTATTTTATATTTACATCTACATTTAATATAATCTTAATATGTTAGTAACCATATGATAAAGATAATGACGATGACATGTATAATGGGAAATGTCAAGAAACAATATCAAGGAACAAAAAACTAATCTGACTTTATAGCTTTAGTTGGAACAACTCGAAAAATTAATTTATACAGAAAAGGTTTGTATAGTTCCACTGAAATATAATTTCATTTTACAAGAATTAGATATGAAAAAAAGGTTGTGGTATAAAATGTTACAGCTCGTTGAATAGTACAGAATTTTTTCCTACCACTTTTGTCTAACTCTACTTCAAATACAGATAGAGCTTGTTCAGTTGTTAGGTTCGTTCAGTATACAGAACTGAATGTTTTATGCATTTTCGTACGATGCATTTTTGAGAAGGCGTTACCATTTGTAGGGATCTATTTCTAAAGAATCGCCTACTTTGTCTGGTGAAAACAACATATGGTTCTGACCTGGGTAGAACAATTTAAAAGAAGAAATAAAACTAATTAATAAGTTCTCGAGTTGCAGAAAATTAGAGGCGCAAGTTGTAAAGACAGTTGTTGATGATTAGAGATATTTGTAGTAATGTGTAATATTGAAAATTCATAAAAATTGAAATGCAAGTCCTACTTTAAGGCCGCCAGGCTGGAATAAAACTATCTATCTATCTAATAAGTTCTCGTACCTCGTAACAAGCAATGTTGATGAAGAAACTTGAACGCGAAGGTGTGTTTGGTTAATTTAAGAAAGACGAACAGTAAATATGCAATTGAAAATTTCATTAAAAAAGATCGTTGAAAGTTAACATCCGATATCTCAGTTAGAATGAAATAAAAAATGTTACAAGAGGATACGAAGCGTTTTCTTCGCTTAACCAAAAATGTAATGTTTAAGTAAACTTTATAAATCTTGTACGTAGGATGCAACAAATTGTCGATGGAAGTTTCCAATAAATAAATTTGTACATAATTTACTAGGAATGATCTCAAGCTTATTGTCGAACGTAGATTCTGAAAACTCGATACGTTTCACTTTTCAAAGTTTCACATGGAACTTTAACACTTTCTCAATCACACATTAGAAAGTGAATGTAATTCCGACTAATTAAATTTATTATGTGTATAACGATATACCTATTAAGACAAGCGAATATTAAACCATTAACTTTGTACCTAATCTAGATTAGAATCAACTGTTCCCTAATATTCAATCGAAATTTTTATTGAAATTTTCATTTTCTAAAGAATTGCATATTATCTGAAATAATGAAATAACTGAAATAATGGTATTGATGATTGATAACTTTTACACGAAAAAAACGCAACAGTAATGGATGATAACGATTTCGAATGTGTTAAAATTCCTTGATATTTTCTATCGCGTTGAGGATGAAATTTCAGTGTAAAATTTATTGTACGATATTTCACGTTAATTACCTTTCTCGGCAGCACGCTTTGCTGTATAAACGTAGTATCCAGCGAATGTTTAATATTCACAGTACTTGACAAGGTATATACTGCTAGTATCGTTCAAATTTAATCAATGCTTCCGCTTGGTCTCCTTTAAAATAGGATTATACTTTGCAACTTGTTCTCGATCTTCCTTTAGAAATGACACGATTCCGATAAAAGTCGCTTCTTATGCTGTCTACGGTGAAATCTGTTTTAAAGACTCGTCGAAGCTATATCTTATTGTCACGAAATTCTAATATAACGAAATGTTGAACTTGAGACTTTTCTATCGAACAATTTATTCTAACAATTCTAGAAATTTAAATATCCACGAGATATTCGTCCGTGTCTTCCAACGTTTGATAATAAACGTTTAACGCATTGGAGAAATTGAATTCTGGTCGAAGAGACCTAATGTATGTCAATATATGCAGGCCTCATTTTCTTTCCATCCCAAAGCCTGAACTTAAGCGGCGATCCATCTTAAACCCTCGTTCGAAACTTGCTTAAACGTTGAATATATCTTTGATCCTTCTTCTCAGGATAAGCTTAAACTCAAAGAAATTCTGTTGGCCGGGTGTTCATTCAAATTAAGCTGTCCAGAAGAATACAGTTTAATTGCATAGACGATAGGAATAGCCGCTGCTCACTGGAAAGTTCGCAGTCTGAATTTAAACAATAATTAAATTCTCTTCTTCAAGAAGTTCCCGTTCTAATCGCGTTTGCGCAAAAATGCAGTAACAATTTTCTCCGGATACGTCTTCAACTTCGCTAAGAAGAACGTAGCAATAATGATAGATTTAAGTGGAATCGTAACAGCAAACGTTACGATCTTCCAACCGGTCAGTTAATTGAAGCGTCGTAGTCCGTCGATCACTTCATAATTTTCCAGGCGAAATTTTTCTTGGGTCGTCGACTATCGTGGATTTCGCTGCAGTCAACTCGTCAACATCTCAGTGACAGGAATTCCTGTTCGGCCGTTAGACGTATCAATCGGCTCGAAGTCTCAGCACGAACACACGATGCCACAGAATCACGTTATAACAGTTTTTGTTGATCGCAAAGACGAAAGAAGAGCGTGTTTCGAGATCGATGCTCGTTACTGGAATACAATCTAGGGGGTAGGTTTACCGTTCGACTTGGTTACGTTGCTCGTTACCCGTTTCGCCGAATCACGTCTCCGCGATTACACGTCCTAAGATACACCGAGATCCCGTTATCGTTTGCGATCGATTAATTCCCTTGGTGTGTTTCTTCGTCGGCATGACAGATCAAGCAGATCCACCGATCTTGGACAGGGTACGAGCGATTTCGTTTTTCTACGCTATCGTATCCGCCGATGCATCACTGAAGAATAATCTTTAGTCACCGAAAAATATGAACTGACACTTGCTTGCGATCCGTTCGCTTCCCCAACTGGAGTTTGCGTACTCCACTTCCGTTCCTTCTTCTTCTTGTTTTTCTTCTTCTTCTTTTTCGTTTAATCGAATGCGCGCTTAACGGCAACGTCTTTGTTCAAATCCCGCCGGAAGAACGCACGACCCGTCCGCGACGTAGCAGCGATATAAAGGCACGATACGTCTACACGAAAGGCTTTTTCACATTCTCAACGTCAGCACACTATCAAACTCGATGACACATTTTTCCCCTTTTATCTCGCACTGCGCTTGCCATCGCGAAAAAGATGTGCCCAATCAAGCACAGGGCCCCTCCCCTTATTTATCCTTCTTTCCTTTTCGTATGCAACTCATCCAGCTTTCGAAGAAACCTCATTCACCGAATCGATAACTTCTTCGATAATTCTTGAGAAACGGCGATAAAGATATCACGATAATAGAAGACAAGAAGAAATTAACCTACGATGTCACCGATGTTTTTAATCACCAAAAAGCACACGAACGATTCCAGGCACGCGTTACTTTACACCTTGCAAATTAGCGCGCGGACAGAGCAAGAATAATTACCGTTAGCGATGCGGTAATTACTGCGAGCCAAGTGACTCGTTATGGTCAAGTAAAATGCGATTTTTCCGGTCCGCGGCAACCGGACGGATACGTTCAACTATCTCGCCGTTTCTGTAGATTAACCTAGTACGCTACATCAGCCGACGCTAATTAGTTGTCGTTGCAGCAATTGCGAGCAACAGGCAGATAACATTGTTTGCCAACTGGCAAACTGCTCCAAAGCAATTGCCTCGATACTTCGCCACCGTGCTAGCTCGTTTGCATAGACAACAACTAATTTTATTGGGCGCGCACGCGAACCCCGTGCATGAGCAACTCTGACCGATACTTTCTCGTTTAATAGCCATGAAAAGCTTCGTACATTTTTCTTACGAATAGATCGAATTCAATTCGTTTCTAATTGATCTGTTCAACGTCCGCAGTACTCACTGTCTATCCCAAAATCTTTGTTTCTGTGCGTGAAACGATCGTGATACGACTGGACTATTTCGCGCATTTACCGTCGTTTTCAAGAACTCGGTGAAACTTCGTCGGGAAGATGATATCGATCGCTGGTTTCCGGTGATTCGAGGGCGTCGCGCGTGGAATCGAGCAGCCACGCGATAACCTTTCTATCCGTGCACACCGAGAAACAGAAACGGAAAGGAACACGAGGTAGCGAGCGTTCGATCGATCTTGATCGTCTGATCGAGGAAAGGCAGCTTGTGCTCGGTCGGCACGCGCTACTCGACCTGACAACGGATCGAAGTGCCGGAGGACTGTTTTAGTGGCTGCTCAATGCATCGCCACTGGCAGTCACTCCCTTCTCTCGATCTCCAACATCGTTCTCTTCTCTCTTTCTCTCTTGCCTGTGGACGCCACCTCCACCTCCGCAACCACCTCCAGTCTGACAACCGGAGGCTTATATGAGAGTAAGCCGCCGGTGGAGGGAACGTTGCGCGAAACATGCATCGGTTTAACCGCTTGTAAACCCTCAGCGCGTCACACGTATCTATACTTCTTGTTGCGCGGCTTATCGTACGATCATGTCGTCGAGAATTTCGCAAGTACGCCCCAGTGAAAATGTTATTTTCATCAAGATCGAACTGCTTTCTAAGTAAATGCTACGAATTCAGTTTGTCTTGTTTCGAACTTCAATTGCACAGTAGCAAACAATAGCATTGAAAATATTATTATTAATCATAAAATGAAGATTATTTGCGCTAGGTACTGGTCTTAACTAATTTTTCTTAAATCATTTACTGCATTTAAATCATTTAACTGTTAAAAAATAACAAGTAATGTAACGTTTTAACAAGATTGTGTATGATTAAAAGCCAACGAATTGGATATAAGAACATGGAAATTATTTATTTCGTTTGATATTTTCTATAGTCGATTGAATCGACTCTTGCTGGCTTAATTACGTAAACTAGTTTTTAGAAGAGTAAGCCACCTTTCGAATAGATTCCAAAAATACTCGCGAAATTTTGAAAGTTGATTACTGTTTTCCTAGTTTTCACCGTAAATCATACGTTTCACAAGAGAGCGTTATGCTTTCTGTGCGTGCTTAATTCAAGCGGAAGCAAAAATTTCTAACAGACCGTTTTGTAATACTTTTTCTAGGTGAAAAGTAAAAGATAGATAGAAGTGTTATACGCACGTGATATGTACTGTTCTAATAAACGATGTACCAATAACGAGGACTTTTGTTTGCAACATAATATTTATTATCTTTATCTATTTATAATAATATTCATAATACGACTAAAATATATTTATTGTCGTCTATTGACTCTCTATTTAATAAATTTTGATATGTTAAGTACTATTTACTATGTTTAATTACGATTTAATTTTAATTGATTATTGCATTCAGAAAACAAATTTCGATGTTCCATGTGAATTAATCTATGTATAACCTTATCTGACTCAATAATATATTTAAAAAACAATGACACTCTACATATTTTATTTCAATTGATATTGCATTTAACAATTTCGCTAAGAAATTAAAATATTTCAAAAGTTCTTAGGATAACGTGAAAAAATAACAATTGAAATGGAGAAACAAGTACATCGTTACATCCAACGTGCGATTATTTTTTTACTTCCAACTTCCGACAAACCCCTTCGCCGTTTCTCTTTCTCCATTATCCTCCCTCGTAAAGCGTCAGCTCTACTTTCACTTTCATTCTGATGGGAGATTCACGAGACGAGTAGGAGCATCGGTGTACGCAAGCATAAAATACAGGTTGATACATAGCTGCCGAGCGTCTGCTCCATATTATTCATTTTTCATCTTTACAGGAAAGAAGTGGTACTTCTCGCTTTTCTGCAATTCTGCAATTCTCAGTTGGTATGAAGTATCGTTTTTTTCGTTTATAATTCCTAAGTTCCGAGAAAAGCTCGCAATAAAGAATTTTATATGAAGCTCGGTTTCCCGACTCCTCCGCACGTAATGTAATTTATATTTCGAAATGTTTATGTACGATAAATATGGTAGCTCAGGAAAATATCCGAAAGCTTTTATAAATATATTATGCATGCTATGTGAAACATTTAGAAATTATTAGCACTATAATAAATCTCGAATATCATCATTATATTGATAAAATTTGAAACAAGTTTGAAAATACATACGGTTATACAAAATAAAAATTATTAATAAACCTCACATGTTTAAAATGGCCACTCATGCTGTATACTGATTTTTTACTAAATACATATATGTTTGCAATAAATATCTCGCAAAAAATAAATAATTTTTGTATACATTCCAAGATTTCAGATTTTACATACGTAACACGCACACACACAATTCATATAGAAGTTTTCTAAATGTTCAAATACTTTCGTGACCCAGGGTATGTTTAAACGTAACACGTTGAAAAATATAATATATGAAATTTTAGAAAATATCCTTAATTTTGAAGATGTAGTGAAATATTTGATAAAGTAAACGCGTTTAATACAAATATACAAAATGTAGTTGTAATTTTGAAAATACAGTGTTGCTGCTTCATAGTTCATAGAAAATAGTAATAAAAAAGAAGAAAAGCTTCTTTCACAAATGTTCTAGGCGAATATTGCGTGTGTAGTCTACAAACGGATGTTGTATGAATTCCACATCGTTCAACCTACAAAATTACGGAGAACGGTTTCATACGCTTTTTTCACATGAAAAGTAGTGCAGCTTGTGTAACATTAGGATTATACATTCTTTGTACAGTAATCAACTACTTGGGCAATCTGTCCAACTGTACGCTATTCACACGCAAAAAAAAGTCATTCTGCCGATAAAGAACAAGTTCTGCAGTTTTATTGCATACACGTGCGTTCTTATTTGAAAAACGTAAAATATAATCAGGAACAGTAACACGAAGAAAAGAGGAGGATTCGTTTTCTTTCATATCATGTACATTTTTCTAATAGTACGAATATTTTACGGCAATATAATTTCAATTACGTTTTTTACAACACAAACAACGTTCGATATCTCTGCAATTAAAAATTTCCGACTTTTATTACAGGATTATATTAATTTAATACACATACATATTCAGATGTATGTATAGATGTATGTACACGTGCACCGAGAAAATAATACTTTAGCATTTAAAATCAGTTTTATCATCGTTTATGTTTTCCATTTATTTTTCACATGGTTAAATTATCTTTCAACTTACAAAGCTTTAAACAAATTTTAAAAAATTATTAATTAATGTTTCTCGGTTCAAGAATCTTTGATTATTGATCTGTAAATAACAAAGTTGTATTTGCAAACTTGAAAGTATAAAACAAAATTAAAAATGTACTTTGTATTTAATTAATAATTGCTTTTCATTCCTCTTTTTAAAGAATATATTTAAGACATTGTATAACTGTAATTAAATGTAACAGAAATAAAAGTAATATATTACAATATACATACTTTCCGTTTTAATGACGATATAATTACAATACAGTAGAAATTATACTACAAATATTATACCTTTTTATAAAATCCTTTCTTTCTCTCAATCTAGGTTTAAGTAATTCGCTTTGGATTAAAACACATGGTTTAGTTAACTGCACCCCGTAATTAGCAGCTATTATTACTTGATACGTTAACAACTTGCAATTAACTATGATTACCCCACATTGGTAATATACAATACACAATGGCAGGCAAAAGAAAGTTTATAAAATAAGAAGCACAAAAGGATATCATAATTTAACGAGAACAATGAATAAATATAATAAATGAATAGATATATATCACAGAGTAGATGACTATTATCAACATCATAAAAAATTGTTAATACAAAAGTTACTAAGATTCATAGTGTACCAATTTTAAACTTTTTTTTATCCGTCACTGTGTAATTAGATACATACTGTTATAATTACATACGTTGGTGTTTATATCATATATTGTTCATTATTTTCAAAATCTCTGTTCCAAGAAAAGGAAAGAGAAATAAACAATTTTGATAGTAGAGACACGTAACAAGAACGAATGTTGCATCTTCATTTATGTTAAACTATAAGTTGAAAATAAACACTACTTACTCATGTTATCAATATTTTAAATTCAGTCATTTTTTTAGGCTGTGAATTACAATCTTTTTAATGTATTAAAAATACTACGATTGTCACATTTCCATTTGAAAGTAATAGAACAACTTAATTCGTTCCTATTAACTTTCAATCGCATGTGTAAAAACATTTCAGATTAAAACATGACCCAGTTAACGCACGAAATGCTCAAACAGTACTGTCAGTATCATTTTATTCCGTTTCGAGTAGTTTGTATGCTTGCACACCATGTATATATCATCAACATAAAATTTCCATGCAAGAAAATGACCCGATTAAAAGCAAAAAACAAATCACAATTCTTGGTATCTGGAGGATTATTATATCTACCTAACCCGTTTGCAGACAACACGTTACCTTCGCGTGAAGACAGCATGGAATGTCGAATATACGAACCAACAATATGAAAACGACAAATGAAAAACGTTAAGGTAAATATTGCATAAACTCATATATCACAACAATAATAAATCTATTTCAATGTATCACATACCGCTATATTACAACAACAATAAGTCATATACAATTAATCTGAATCAGCTTAGCAATCAATTATCCAATGCACAATAAAAGCTCGACGGTGCTGCAGTTGCTACTTTAGAGTGAAGAAATAAGAGAAGATCTAAACATCGCTATAGTACACGAAGAAACAACTAGATCAATCAATAGATACAAAAGAGAATCGACGCACGATCGAATCACTAGCCAACAAAATGCAGGTACAGATAATTAGCAGGTACACGTAATATATAGTTCTCCTTTGAAAATTTCAAAGAACACACGCTGCACATACTACACATAAACGTATGTACATACAGGTAAATTAAATCGACAGATCTCATCAGTGCAAATGTTATCTCAATGGAGAAAGTGTCTACGAAATACTCTTTAACAAAAAATGTAACAATTTACCTCGTGTCTGTACTAACAAATTGCAAAGAATACCGAAGATAAAAGAAGAGGAAAGAGAAACATTTGCAGACACACACTAGCTGAAGGATTTCGGTTCTCATCGAATTCATCGCCAGTGGCAATGACTCTCCTTTCAGCCCTCAAGCTGTGTATGCCTCTTTCTCGACGATCTTTCTCCTTATCCCCCCGACTCTTTCCATCTTGTTCCTGGAGAAGCTCGTGAGACCGAAACGAGGCGAGGGCTCGGTAGCGTGTACACACGTATAATCGAGAGCACACACGGTGACCGGAGGTACCGCATATTTATGGTGAACATAGGACCCACACGACTAACAGCGGAATCTGTACTAACCACGTCAACGTTCATTGAATATAAGTGGCCTGCTCTCAGCGATTAACCATGCTGTATTCTATGGTCCGCTTTAGTTCATGGCAAGTAGCCGATACCAGTTTAGGAATTTATTCACTAGCCGAACTCGAGTTTTTGGAATTAATGTTACGCGGAAGAACGATCAAGTAATGATCATTCTGGAATATTTATGATATTAGCTGTCGACCTTTTTGGAGCAATTTGGTTCTATGTATTATTTCTTCGATGTATAACTCGTTTTTCTTTTCTTCTTCCTTTTAATTCCTCGACTTAATGATGCTGTTCTTTTGATGAATTAATTAGCCGTTCTTATTTAGATTTTAATCTATGTCTGTTTCAGAAGAAATTTTAAATGGTAATTTAACCTTTACATATGATATTTCCGTGTATTATTCATTAGTAATGGAGCGTTGAGTGTTTTAATTTCTGATACAAGGTACTTTCTTTGTTCCTTCTGAAACTTCCAAATGAAGATTTTGAATATGTTTAAAAGTAATTCCTAACGATACTTAACTTTTTTCATTAATAAGATCTGTATGTAATTACAGACCTAGTTGCGAAACTTGTTACAAATTGTACAAAGTAGAAGTTGCCTAAATTTCATCAAATATTTTCAAACGAATAAGTATATGGATACAAAAAAGAAAACAAGACTGTAATAATATGTAGCGAAGGTACAGGAATCTGTATTTTCTACTTTTTATATTGTGAATTTATGTTTTAATATTTAATATGTACATATACTTCATATACTACTTCTGTTATTGTAAAAGATGCATTTATAATACCTTTCACTTTGCATATAAAAGTCACAATCGCAATCTCTCTCTCTCTCTCTCTCTCCTTTCTGATTGAAAAATGTAAATATTTATGTTGAATAAACCAAAATAGTATGCAAGGGAAATCATAAAAAATATTCCAACTAACTGAGAAAAGAAAAAAATTTTCTATTCTAATTTGCAGACGATAAATAATAATTATTTATTAGCTAACTAAAAAATATCCGTACTTTATTTTATATATATTCCATGAAAGTTTTCGAACTGCCTTATTACCAAAACCAGTCGATATCTGGCCTCATCATTGACGAATTCGAAGAAAAATCTAGTTGCCATGCACTGAAACTGCCAATATACTGCTGAACAGCCGTAATCATAAAGCCATAAACATTTCGCTTATATCGATTGCCTTGGTATGATTGCTTTGGTATGTATACGCCACAAAATAAGACGAATTCCTTCGAGGTAATATTTTTCAGATAATATAGAAGCAATTAAAAAAATAATAATAATGATAAGAATATAATTCAAAATATCTTATTTTGTAAGAAAAAGATATTGATAAAAATAGATTAATTTTAGAATAACTTTTTATTAATATTTGTAACAGAACAGAAGTAAAGCAACTATTAATAAAAATGTTATCAATTATTTCCAATAAAAATAATATAAATAATAATATTTTTAAAGCTCATTGATAGAAAAAATGTATATCTATTTTCTACAATAAGTCATCAGTTGCCAAATAGAAAATTGTAATGTAAAAATAATTGTAAAATTGTAATTGTATTGTAAAAATAATAATAAATGTCCTAGAAATTGATATAAATAAATATTTTATATATGTACGTTAATTAT
The DNA here is from genome assembly GCF_011952205.1 of Bombus bifarius. NCBI lineage: Eukaryota > Metazoa > Arthropoda > Insecta > Hymenoptera > Apidae > Bombus > Bombus bifarius. Next base: position 1,608,979 of record NW_022884399.1, read on the forward strand.
TGTTTTTTATTTTTTTGAAATCTCAACTCTATTATACCTGTTGGTGCGCGCCTAGTAGTATGCAATATGCATCACACATCACTGTAATACGAATGAAAGTAAATACGTAGGTACATACAGTAGTCCAAGGCCTAACTCATCACTTCAAACATTTCTAATATTTGTGCATAATTGTCAAATTATTAAATATTTAATTTATTAACGTTATTATTATAATTATTGAAGTTGTATAATAATTTTAGTTACACGTTAATTAATCATTTCTTTAATTTTATCAATAAAAAAGTTTATAACATGGTCCAATATCCAGAATAGGATTTGACAAGTAAGTAAATTTTCTGTTAATAACTCGATCTTTTTGTTGCAGATACATATTACAACTGTGTTGAAGATTCATCGTGGTGAATTTCAGAAAGAAAGAATATCCATTGTCTATAATTATATGTATATAATTCCAGGAAATACCCAGATTAATTGGCCGTCACGTTCGCCCGACCTTTCAGCTCCCGATTACGTCCTGCGCGAATACCTGAAGGAGTGGGTGTACTTGAACAAACGGAGTACGCTTGAGCAGTTCGTGGACAATATCCGTGCAGAAATTCGAGAGCTAAAGCTTAAACATTAACCAATGCTATCAAGAATGCAATTGAATGGCCCCGAATTTGTGAATTGGCTACTGGAACTCATTATAAAAAATGTCATCTATCATAACATCTTTCATAGTCAAACAAATTTTCACGCGTTAAGCATTTATTGTATGTAATATCACTGAAATTAATTTATTAATAAAAAAGTTATTGACTTCTCAAACTCTAATTAAATAATATAGCAAATATTTGTGATTATCATTAGGATCAACATTACAGGCACTTTAATAAGTGGTAAATCTCATTATGTACTTATATGTAGATAAAGGTATTCAGAACTATTGCAAATCATAAATAACACCATTACGTTTATAATAATTAATTACTATCAATACTACCATAACACATATGTAATTGCATTACTTATAATGTATTGCAAATAAGAGCTTGTTAAATGGACCATACTTTTTACATACGTTTTTATGTTCTTGTAGCCTAACTCAATATTATAGTCATCAAAATGTTGAAAAAACAATAGGTTTTAATTATAATATATGAATATACATATATAGATGTAAGTTTAATAATAAAAATATAAAGTTCGAAATTATTTATATAGAAACCTGCCATTAAGGTTTTATAACCGAATTTAATAAGAACAAGTGATATTTAATTGACAGTCAATTACATCAATGAAATGATAAGTCTAGATTATTCATCGATTTTTAAGTTCAGCTTTACAATCGTGCCTTAAGTGGTTCACTTATGTACCGTGTTGACCTGTGATTATCTAGCGCGTTGATGTGCAATAAATATGTGCCACTTTCTCATGCTTTCAATAAGCTCATATCTATATATACATTATACAAAGTATCCCCTTCGTGAAGTATTAAAAATGTGAAATTACATATTTAAAGTATACTACAATGTAAACAAACATTTGACATTTCAAACGATAGTGATTGCATCTAATTTGGAAATTTTAAGTAAATTACGCATAACATATTTGATTATTTGTATGAATAACCAAAAGAGAAATTTTAAATAGTATTTTTGAAAAAGAATAAAATTATTACAAAAGAATCTTTTGTAACATTACTATTAAATACATAATTCTACATGAAATTTTCAACAACATGTATAATGTTTATAAACTAGAGATTTAGAGCAGTAGGTAGGTACACAACTTCTTAATTAAAGTAAACAAGCACTGCACTACAACAAGTACTAATTACACATAATTCGCTCTCGATCGTGTTATTTATTTTTTTTTTTTTTTCATGCATTCATTTCCGCTCATTCCCTTTCTTTGAAACATTTTCGTTATTTCATTGTAATTCTATTTCCGCACTAAAGATTTTCATTTGAACTCAACAAAAATTCCAAATAATCTGAAATCTTTATTCAATTTTCAGAGGAAGTTACACGTATGAAAAGGGTATTAAGCAAAATTTAAAAATCAAATCCAGCATATAAATTATTGCAAGTAATATACGTCAGAAATTTTAGAACAAAATTATTGAAAAGTGTAAATTAAGCGTATGTGTGAGCGAAAATCAATAAAGGCGCAAGGAGGAAGGAAATTCTAGCTAGGAACATTGTTCTAAGCGAAAATTTTTGTAAAACTTCATTACGTTCTAGAAGCACATTATACAGAAGCTGTTACAGCAGCGTGAACTTTTTAATTTTAGCAATCTGTGCAGCAGACCGGTTGAACTACCTTTAGTCAGGAAATAGTATTTTCTATACGATGAAAGTCGAAGAAAAATGAACTTCTGCAAGGCACAGAATTCAGCCAAACTACGTAGAACATTTTTCCAATTAATGTTCTGTCTTATATTCCAATATAGTACAGGTAATTCTATTACGAAATGGAAAAACATTAAGGAATTCATAGAATTTTTAATTATTGAATAAGATATTAAGCTGAGAGCTAAACATTAAGTAAAATAGAACAGAAATAGAATAAAAATAGAAATAGAAATTGTTTCGATAAGTTGATATTTTATAAAATAATACCGATGGTATTTGTAATAATACTACGAAATGAGTTTATATGTATAGCTTGATATTTAGAGAACGGAAGGTCACACGAAATATTAATTATTTCAAGAATTAATCAAAATTTTCTGGATAAATTATCAACAATTCTTTAACTAAACACTTCTTAAAAGATACAAAGTTAAAATAACATCAGAATTCTCTTGTATAATGATTTATTAACTAATAATATAAATGAATTGAAAAACGATAAATTACAGGTTATAGATACCTATCGTATAACGTTATTATTTTATACTTTATTCCTATTAAAATAACACAATTACGTGATATGTAATTTCTAAAATTGATACGCACAATATCATTTCTTTTATCACCAAACTCGTTATTGTTATACAATAGAATTTCTTAGCCCCGGTAATTTGCAACCTAATAATTTTATATATAACTTAATAATTTGCAACCTGTAACTTATACAATTTTGCTAATGATATATTGATTCATTTGTGCAACCAGAACAAGATATCGCTATATTAATTCATAAGAACGACACATTTTTGTTTAGTAAATGTTTTAAGATTTTTTGTACAGTACTGTATAAAAATAAAAATAGAAAACTACTCGTACGAAGGGTGTTGATTCAAATTATCCAGTACCGTTTCAAGAAAATATTACCGTTGACATTCGATCAATAGAAGAACTCACCACCAATCAGTCAGTCATTTCCCTTTGCGAAAAAAGATAATTTATGCGGTCATCTCGAGTCGAGTGGAATGGAGTCGAGTTCAGTATACGAGGCAAGTTATACAATTCATACTTAATGCAGTCAGCCAAAGCAATCATCTTCGAAGCATGGAGCAGAGTGTTACTCAGGTTCGGTAACACAGCCTGTTGTTTCCGTGAGTCCCGTGCCCTCTTCTCTGTGTTATTATCCCACTCGAAAATGATCGGCTTTGCCAATGTAATAATAGCTTGACCCGGAGAACTGTGGAAAAACGGGCAGTCGCGGTCGCCACGAAAAAGAAAGAAACTCGTGATCGACTCTTTGGCTATCCGCTGCGACGTTACACGAGTGTTATACGAGATTCAATTATCGCGTACATCTCGTTTGCATCTCACTACAGAATCACACGCGGTCGGGAGTCTTGTAATTAATATGTACGAGACGCGATATACACGTTGAGAAATAAATGCTAACGCAATCGGAGATCGGTACGAGAGGATACAACTCTCGGTACAATCGTTTGATTGGAAGTAACGAATCCCTTTCGGTGGTGCGCGCACCGAGATGTCTTCCATATCTTACTATTCTTACTACGAGATGTACAGGGTGATTCCAGTAATTAGGCCAGACTATACTGCCGACCATAAGTATCAGGGTATTAGAACACACACCTGTTTATAGTAAGAACTCATATAACGCGAAAGATACGTTACGTAGTTGTAGAAATTACGCGTTATATCCACGACGCAAAATACAAAATAAATTCTTTGTTTGAAGTGACACAACTACCTCTGTATAGAAATAAATATCGTACAATGCGTGAAGTCTTCGTTATTATACAGAAGCTTGTGCATATCTACGGTTTTCAATCAATTCAGTAACATACATTTGCATGTCACGAATGAATCAAGTCTGCGGCAAAGCTCAAAAGAAAAGCTCAACAAATGAATTGCTCTGGTTTGTTTGCTTGTGTGTTTATAGGAATAATATGTTTTTACATCCCTAACAAATATTGTAACGTACATGTATTGTAGTCTTTTTAAAAATGTTTGTAATCGCGTTATACGAGCACTACATTATATGGGAACCTATATTTTTGGAAAAAACTCTAACAAATTTTATTTTATTTTATTTAGTACTTTACGTACGACGCGAATGAAATAGCAGGTTTTTTTATTATAATAACTAGAAAATAAGTATGTACGAGTGTAGATTTTGCACTATTTAACAAGGTAGTAAGGAGTAGCTTATTCTTTCAAAAAGGTATAGCAATATTTCATCGTTATTTTACATTATTTAGCTATTTAGTAGTCATATGTAGAAATAAATTGCCATGTTAATATTGAATCATGATATATACATATCAATATCATATTTGTATCGCAAATAATAAAACTTTATGGAAACTCTCGTGCTCCTACACACTGTTTATGTCATTGTAGATTTGAATGAATATTAAATTCAATTAGGGATCATACGGTAACAATTAAATCACGTACTCGAAAATAGTTTAAAAAATACAGAAAATTGCACAGAATGTAATGTTGAGATATCTAGAAAAATGAAATATCTCATAAAATACAGACTTTTTAATTGTTTACCTTTTATTCGTATAATAACTCGAAAAATGTATGCAAAAGGTTCATTTGATCTCACTTAAAACATTCATGACAAGAATCATGCCGCATAATGATATAGTTTATAAAACAATGTAAAATTTTGTACTACAACTTTCCAGCTTCACTTATAATAGAAATATAATTTGCCCCAAGTGTTAGGATCATCCTGTATAAATCCGTTTGTACGTACGTATCATAGGTAAAGAAACATCGGAGATAAAGTTACTTAAGGTCATCCGGTTTCTTGTATTACTGATTCTAATGTCTTTTAAAGATTACACTAAGTATGCTGAAACTTGCAGTATCCAAATTAATGAGAAATTATGATGATATTGCATAGGATAATATCTTTATATGATATTATATATTACTTTTATATCGTTATACCTACGTTGAGGAAAAAATAACAGCGATAACATCAGTAAGCAAAGAACATAAGATGTAGTATAAATGTAACATGTCTTCTATTATTTATAGATTACATAGCTTTTTTTACTGCGAAATCGTACAAAATTTGTAATATGTTAGGTTGTGTTGTACTATGTTCCATTTATGGCTTAAACTAATCTAAATGTCCCTCTTCCAATATTATAAACGTTTCGGAATGCAGATACCCTCAACGTTATATATTTTTACGACTTTCCCCATGCTTTTACCATTTCTTCGTCTTTAAGATATCTCTCGTTTCGTTGCAACAGTTAGTATAATATCATACGTTGCTTCTCTGATGCCATTGCACGTTATGGCACAACACGCTGGTAGTGCTGGTACGTATAACCCCAACTTCGTATTAAAATGATGAAAAAAATGTACTGTTTACATAATGGAACTTTTGATAGGGGCACATTAGAATAATACAAGACTTTGGATAGTAAATATTCAAATAATGATGGTCCTACTACATGCATTAGATATTTAAATAAATATATTCATGCCTTTTGTATGTTATATAGTTTACTATTGGCATATTTACAACTAATATTTTTATATGTTAAAAAGTGAACGATACTCGTGCAATATTTTTAAAAACGAGGTAACAAACATCCCACATCAAATATTTTGATTATTTTCAATTTTTCGGAAAATGTATGATGTTAATGGAAATATAATCTATTTATATAAGTAATAAAAATAATGTTAAATGTGAGATATTTCTAAAAGATAAGACTATTAATAGTAATGTACGGAGTAAATATCGTTTTTATAAACCTTTTATAAATCTTCTGAATTGTTTAGTACAATTATTTATATTTCTTTTTAGCTGGACGTATTCAACGTGTCGATTTCGGTATACAGTAAAAATACCTCAAAGAAGTATTCTTTTTCTCTTGATCCCTCTTGCTGGGTAATAAAATATCCGTACTGTTTTATATTATCTGTAAAATATATTTTATACGACCTCAGTTTATTGCAAACATCCGTCAAGTTAAATTACAGAAAAAAGCTACGCGATAAAAGATCCGCGTACTGTTAGTCATAAGATACTTTTTACGAACTAAGTCAGTTTGCTACAAAGTTCTGTAATACTAAATTACAGAAAATTACTTCCTCGAATTAAAAGCATCAAACACTATTGCAGTACATAATACATATAAATTGTCGCACACTACACCTAAACCATGAAAATAAATATACTTCATATTTTCAATTTTACTGTAGCACTTATATTAATATTCTGTATATTACATAAACTGTACTAAAAGTACAGTTTAGAAGTAAATACAATTGCAAAAAATTTATGATGCCATTGATCTCATTACTCAAAAAATTATAAGTTACGTTCGCTAATAAAGACACAAACAAGCAGCTGAATTATACACACATACCTTACAAAGAATTTAAAAATAAATAACACACTTTTTATTATTATTTTATTTATTACTATTACTTTAATAATTAATTAAATTTTATTAATAAAAATTTTATCAAATTTTTATTTTATTATATATAAAATTGTATTAAATTCTTATTTTATTATATATAAAAATTAATAACATTTATTTTAGTAATTAATTAAATTTATTAATGCACACTTATTATTCCTTGCACACTTATGTATAATAGTTATTGATAGAGCCTGTTGTGAAATAATGGCTATATATTTTTAATTGAAAAAAATGAAAACAGAGATAGCAGAAAGACAATGATGAAACCTCAATTTTCCCGGACGTCTTGAAATTTGAAATAGGACATTTTGTAGTAGTCTAATAATAAACTTGTGTTTATTCTCTCTAGTTATTCTCCGTATTAAAGAATATTAAATTATAAAATGATCCGATTTCAGAACAAACATGACGTAAACAATAACCATCGTTGCTTGACCTCTACCCCATATGGAAACATATACAACTCAGATCCCAAGCTATTTCTCAACTGTTACAAAACAGATCAAGATGAAACATAACCCATTTTCTTTCCCCGACACTAAGCTATACAACAGAGAAAACCCCATCAAAATCCGCTCAGTAGTTTTTACGTGATACTCATATCAAGCGATACGATACGAGAGACAAACAAACAGACGGACAAAAGCTCAAAAAGTTAGTTTTTTCGATTCCGTACCGTATAAGTCGTTCCTTGGTGATTCGTTTTTTTAATTTTGTTTTGTTTTATTTGTTTGTTTTTATCGTATGTACGGACACAGTTCTTCTACCGTTTTATTATATGCATGCAATATAGAGACACAACCTTTCTAATTTTTTATTATGCGTATAGATAAGTCAAAAGCAAATAGCTGAATCAGACTTTAAAACGTAACGAACAATGAGCTTCTTTAATTTAAAAAGGACGCGTCTCAGTTGGTAATCATAGTCTATACGACTCAGAGGAGGGGGATAAGAAAAAAACAAACTAACGGTCTTTCGTAACGTGTGTGCCACGTTTTTCCAATCTTCAGGTCGACACAAACGAAGATACGAATGTATTTGTTTGCGGTAGATTCTCTTGGGAAGCCACCCAGAGATAACAACTCCAGTACTGCAGGAAGTTCCACTAGCCGCATGCAGGCGACATTTCTTTGCTACAACTAGACGAGCAGATAAAGCAGTCGTATACTACAGAAAAATGTTAGAAAATTACAATAGCTTTCTGTTTCTAAGCTTCATATAACGACGAGTTGTTACAAAAATTACAGTTATCCATAATTCGTATCTTATTAGATTCTTGGACGAAATGGAGCGCCATTCTAGTCACGACACGATCGTGAGCTGAAGTAAATTGAAATTAAATGTTTCTATCCTTTTGTATCTTCCCCTATTATACAAATGCACGCGACTTCAAAAGAGACACGCTTCGTTCTGTAACAACATTGTTCTCGAAATATCGCGTTCAAAAATATTTTCATTTTGCAGCTGTGCACTCTGGTTGTTTCCATAGAATAAGAGATACAAACGTATTTTTACGTAGTGTAAATGCTTTTGTAAAATCGTCTGCTTATTTTTTTACGATTACCCACAAAGGAAAAACGCACGTAGTTTAAGGTCATTTTACTAGAAATATAAAGATATCATCATAAAGAGTATGTATTTATATTTCGTTATTCTGTTAATTAAAACAGAGCTTTGAAGTAATTTCTTTATTTAATCACATTGTATCTGTACAACACAAAGGATCGACCAATTCTTGGAAAGTTGTAACTCGATATGAAAAATTAAAACAGAACTGTTTTATACGAAACTTCTAAAAAGTAAAGTTCTGCTAAATACTAAACTTATATAGGGTGTCTGATAATCGCTTGTGCAATCGGATGGGGAGTAATTCTATGTGAAAAATAATTCGAAAATAGACGACAAATTTGTTTCTTACGACGCTTCCATTCCGGGAAAACCGAGTTTGAAAATTTGACAAGTATATTTATACTTCTAGTTCTGGATGGAGCAAGAGTACATAATCGATAGGAGGTTATACTGCACCAAAGAATAAGTCAAAAATGCAGAATAAAATATTTTCATAAAATGCTTTGTTTTCGAAAAAAAATAAATTTGAAAATGTATCGTGCGTGTGCGCTAGATCAATTTTTAACTAAACATGTTCAAACTTTATCCTCTTGAAAATGAGGCCTTAAATGGAAAAATATTATTTTACATCTTTGATTTATTTTCGCATGTAGAATAACCGCCTGCTGATTATTTACTCATACCTAATCGATACTTAGCCAAGTTTAAGTATACTCGACAAATTTCCAAATTTGATTTTCTCGGAAACGAAGCGTTATACGAAAAAATTTCGTTTGTCGTTTGGAATTATTTAAATTATTCGATGAAATGTAGTCGTTGATACAGTAAATCTGTAGATATCTGTAGATGTAAATCTGTGGGTAGATAAAATCTGTTTATAAATTAAGATACTTGAGACATATACAAAATAGTTTAGACATATGTAAACAAAAAGAAAGACCAGGTCAAGTCTTGGATAGATTTGAAATTATCGATCGATAATTGCTCGAGCGGTTCGATCAAATCGAAGCATAAAACTGCAATTGGTAATGTTACTTTTTATGCGTTTCGTTTTTGAACGTGAATCGTTGAATGTTTCTGATCACTACATACGTGTTCACATGTAATAACGACGATTTTAAGACCAATCAACGAGAGACGAAAACGGGAAAACACATCTTGTTGATCACGATCAGGGATGAAACCCAAACGAACATCGTTCCTTTCAATCGCTGTTGTATTGGGTTGCCGCAAAAGTTTCTTTGTTCTATTACTACAAAATGGATCATCATAAAACGAAAGAAACTTTTGCGACGACCTAATATTTTCGACATATTTTTCCACATAGAATCACTCCTTACGGGTTGTAGCATCAGTTTCAGAACACTCTGTATAAAGTATTGAAGGTTTCATAAAACGACGTTTTTCTAGATGAACTTGATGTGTAAAATCACATTATATAAACGTGCTCCCACTTTTTCACAATTCCTTGATTCCATTACGTAAGTACACGATTAATGTTCAATTCTCAGAAAATGACTCACTGCTATAAGTTGGTTTATTGCAACAAGATGACATAAAAATAGTGGATTTTACGATAAATTTGAAAAATAATCTTTGTAACATCACTGTTTCCCTCTTCTTTACAATTTACGGAGTCGTTCGATGCTTCTGAACGCTGAAAAATAGTGCATATCTTTCAACACCCTGTACAAGGCACGGTGAAACAAGAGAACAACGGTTGTACAAAACGAGAACGCGAGATATGTTCCATCACGTGGTGGTTTCGTGAAAAAAGAAGCAATTAAATCAACCGGGGAGGATAATCGTGCGAGTACTTCTAGGTAACTCACTGTTTCTTATCTGATGAGCACCTAGGGGTCTTCGCGCCTTCACCAGACCCCTACAAGGGTATTATCGGGAGAAGCCATAAACGGTTACCTCCCACCTCGTACAAATCTCTACGTTTAACCCTCTTTCTGATTTGCGCAACATGGTGAGTACGGTTTTTTCCGACGGGCACGAGGCTCCCTCGTGCGTTCGAATCACGTCCCACTCGGAGATCACTATCTCGATCTGTGGATTGAAAAATCCCATACGGTCTAATGTTGTGACACACGCTCTTGTGTACGTAAAAGTCTACGTACGCCGTTAAAGTATACAATTTTACAGTAACCGTTAATTCTACGAATGGCACGCCAAGACACGTATTGTTAAAATGTAACACACATGATTCATTCTCCTTCATACTTATTAAGAAGAACGAAATAAAAAAAAGTATATATAAAATGCGATGTTACAAAAATTACATGAACCTGCTGTACATACACCTAGGTACACCTGTTGTACCTGCGTGAAATCATAAAAATAGTAGTCTTAATATAATTTTATATTAATCTCTTTACAGGTCTCCTTCTTCATCCGTCTGTAAGCATCAGTAATGACCTACAATAGTATCTCCTTGATATTGATAAAATTGAAAATTTTGTAATTTCTCATGTAATTTTAGCCCCAAATATTTGTTGGTTAAGTATTTTTATTATTTTAATGCCCTTTAGAAATGCATTAATAATTGTTATATCGATTTGCAAGTGCAGGTAATTTTGTAACAGCATATTTCGTTTTGTTTCTTTGGTAACTTAGATAGGAGTATGTAGACTTTCGTGATTGACTATACGCAAGTATTGCAGGTTTAAATAGGAAAAGTGATTTTATGAGCGTGTTTAAATGTTTTTAGATTATTATTGTGAAATAGTCGAGTTAATTTAATTTAATATACGAGAAATAATCAAGAGACAGATGTACAAGTAATCACGTACGAAATCATAAAGCAATGAGAGAAAAGAAGGATCAGAAGTGGAAAAGTATAGAGTGAACTAAGAATATCCTGACAAAAAGATCATGCCATTCAAATTGAGCTGAACAACGCACAAAAGATACATATTTCTTTCTCTTTCATCGAAGAATAAGAGACCGAAAAATTGAATAATTCTATAGTCGACATCAACGAATACGCGTATATTTTATTTTAAGATTGGAAACGTCGTCGAGTAGAAAATAAGCAATCGTACGTAGGATAAAAAATTGACAGCTGTTAAAATACTCGTAAGATGGGTTTTATTTTAAACCACGCACCATTAAATAGCATCGATCGTGAGGAAGTTCCATGATGGAATTAATCGCTGGAGTTGAACAAGAAGATTGATTGAACTCAGTGCTTTCATACACTGCCATCGAATTGGAAATATCAGGATTTATTTAAGAAATTTCTCGTATTCGCCTGTCAACATTAATAACACGGTAAAATTCCTTTATAGTATGTCTTTATGTATACAGCAGTTTTCATCCACATAAATTGTTCGCTATATATCGCTGCATATTCCAAAAGCGATATCTAAAAGGATTTTAATTAGTGTTAGGTATAAGAGTATAACAGATAAAGCAAAATAATGCGACAAACAGACACTGTTATAGAATTAAACGATATTAGTCAAAATTCTTCTAGGATATCGCATTTGGAATATCTATCTGATCGAAAGGATTACTGTTGCACTACTACTGTATGCACAACTTCCTTTTATTTCCATTTTTAATATATTTTCCAAACATAAGGTTTTGAGATCGTTATCTTCAAACGTACGAGAAAAATTGCAATATAAGACGAGTCATATAAAAAATTCTTAATCCAAAGTTCTTTATATTCGGTACACGGAAATGTTTGTATAAAAATGACACGGATAATGAAAGTTATAATGTCATTAGAAACACCGCTAATGTTTATAACTGTCAAGTATCAACAAATAACACGGAACTTCCAAGTCCCGAAGGTCTCTTCAAGTAGAGAAAAAAATGTCGGAAATTGTATAATTTCAATCCTTTAGATTTCAAAGTATAAGTTTACCTTCTATAAACCTATAAAGACTGTACTATGCACTGGAAGATTGCTAAAGCGTTATGTAATAATTAATATTCCAAGAAAAGTTAATAAAGATAGAAATTAAGCTTTACTTTGCAGTTTATTTTCTCTACCGTTAGTGAAAAGCAAAATTTTCTTTCATTTACTTGCAAATCGGCCAGTTATCTCGTCTTCTGGAATAGAAACATCTCAAACGTAAATTATCTGTTTCGGTATTTCTTGCTCTTTAATGTACCATTTTACTTCCATCAAGAATAAGTTACGTTTCATATTCCAAGAACCAAACCGATCTAATGGAAATCCGGCTTAATCAACTTTTAATTCCCTAAGCAAAGAAGCTTTCGAGAGGTAATATGTTACGATGTTACGTTATTATTATTTTCATAAACTTTATTCAATTTACACAAAAATAACATTACGATTTATATACGATGAATAACAATATTCTAAAGAAAAATGCAATGATATATCGTCGACTATCATCTAACGATGCAAAGCCCTGATACAATTTAACGCAGCTTCGATCTGTTTTATTTTTCCAGTCAACGCGAATGCATCGCAAAACAGCATAACATCCCTTAATAATCCCTCGCAATAAATGAATTACGGTTAATACCTCGACGTATCTGGATCATTAATTAAACTGATCCGAAGCTTACCCGTGACAACGTTCTATCGCTGTGTTAGCCCCCGTTTCAAGCACGGACAACGATCCCCTGGATCAAAAGGGGTTTCGTGGTCAAAATCGAACGCCCTGCAACCCCTCGCTCTAACCGAAAGGATAGAAGAGAATAGAATCCTTTCGGACGATTCAATTACGGCAACTCGAGCAGGGGTTGTGATCTGTAGCTAGTACACGAGGCGAAAAAAGGGACAGGGAAGGATGGGATGCGCATTTCGGGGTGCATTTCGACTAGAATAGTCAATTACGGTTGCGTGGCGCGTGCTTTTTTCGCGAGCAATCTCACGGCATTGTGAAGGTGAAATTTAGCGGAATTATCTGGCTCCCTCCACGTTAGCCGACGCCGATCATTAATCTTTGTCGAAAGTTGCGAGTGTCCTTGAACCTTATGCCCCGCTGCGTTCATCAATTCTCAATGCAAAAATTGACGGCTGCAGCAGTGTACCCTGGCCGCGGAAACTTGGTCGGAACAAACGATATCGATTTCGAGACCGGATCGGACAGACGACGTTGATCCACTCTTTTTTGCGGCGAACCTGATAAAAGTAGAAGTGGATAATCTAGTTGCGATGTGGGCTCACGTACCGACGTGAATAGAGAAAAGAGAAGCTATATACCCTGTAGGCCGTAGGTATCGTGTTCAAGAGCTCCAGAGGCTCTTCAGAACGAAGGAACAGAAGAGACGAGATAGATCAAAGGAAAATTATACGATGAAAAGCTTGCGCTCGGTTTAATGAAGCAAAACGATTCGAAAAACGATTCGGAACACGAATCGAATATTGTTCTACGGGATTTATAAACCATACAGATTGGCATAATAAGCTCGTAATAACTGTTCGTTAAACAATTGCAGTTATGATAATAAATTGTGGTTCAGGCTGGGTTGTGCATAATAGGGTTATTAAACGAAATGTGTCCTTTTTATATGTCATACGCCGGGATATGTGCTGTTTGTGTATTGCAACATTATGTACGAAACAAAGTAAACACCGGTAGTTATCTAGATTTATAGACAAAATGTTATTTTGACAAGAAGTTACGAAAGTATTATGTGAATTTTAAATCGTAAATGTAGCGAATTTATAATTGGACAATTTGGAATTAAATAATCAATATATATATAGTGTAATATTGACTGAGCTATATTCTTATATTTTCAGTATTTTTTAAAAGCATTGCACACGTTCTTACTAATCATACTAATTACTATTTTAATAGTTGTATTTCAAATAACATTTACTGAGAATGAAGAGAAAAAGATACGTTTAGTATACAGTAAAAAAGTTTATTGCCGTAAACATTAACTCCTAATATACTCACACACAACATACCTATCTATTATACTTGACTACTACTACGTAAAATGCTTGAAAAAGGACATGCTTTTTAGTTCATTCTATACTTGCAAGAATTATTAATTTTTCTATCTTGAAAAAGAACCTTAAAAAAAACTTTTTTGCAATTTTTTATTTCTCGACTTCTCTTGGACTGGTTTTAATTTTATAGTCCGTTCGACAACAATTTTACTAAGTTTTAATAAGCAATTTTAATAAACAAAAACATCTGTTCAATTTTATCATCGTGAGCGACCCAGCTTTTACATGAATTAATATTTAATTTCCATTTCCCGCGCAATATCGACATGGAAGACGGCGTCGAAGCGTCGCTTATAATGTCGCGTTACTTCGAAACCCCCTAACAAAAGCTTTAATTAAAATTCTTATAGCGCTACCGTCAATAGATTCGATTCCATCGACGAAGCGGAGCCAGTAGAAAGAGAGAGACGTGCGTTATTTCTTATTAATAAACTTCATTTATCTATAATTAGTCCTGAACCGCGTACTAATTACAAAACACAAAGCGGTCCCCATCTAACTGTATCACGGTTTCTTACATTGAGAATGAAATTCCCGAGAAACTACTTCCTGATTCGGCACGTTACCATCTACGAAGCGAAATCCTACGGACTGAAGTTGAAACGATCCTCCTCGGGATTCTCGGACGATTTCTCGAGCATGCAATTCCTGAAAGAGAGAAAACGAGATCTCCTCACGGTATCTGCTTCGAGGCGGAAACACGAGGCACCAATACAGAGAAAAAGCAGCAGGGAATGACTGGACACGCGAATGGACATAGCACATTTACCTATGTAGGAGATCAAAGGTATCGTGGAGCACGCGTGCAACCTGCTACAACCGATCCTGCTCCCCATGGAGTCGCCTTCTTTTCACCGAAGTACCGGGAAGTACGCGACATGAATAGAGGTTCAAATTACCGCTTAATCGTAACCAACGACTAAACACGATGGACTTTTGGTTTAATTCTTCGTGGCCTAGTTTAAAGTTCGAAGAGAAAGATTTCTATCCTGAATAGATTCTATCCGATACGCACTCATAGTAGCAACGCAAATATTTTCAATAGAAACTAGTTCTATTTGACCGAGGAATTTAGTCGAATTTCATTGTCGCGTAACCATGGTACTGTTTTCGGAAGTTTTTTTAATTGAAAAAGATTACAGCAGAAGAACCCGATAAATAAAATTTTATTATATAGTTTATTTTATATTTGTACGATAAGAATTTTAAGATTCAGCACGTTGTCAGTCAAACCTTATGCCATGGAAATTATCCTTTTATTTGGATTTAGAGCTAGATATACTTTTTTTCATTGTCTTCAAAGTCTTAAAAATACTGCGTGATAATATTAAAATATTGAAGATAGTAGAATGCTACTTAAAATAATTAGATGATCGACTTTCGAAAACTTCGTCAATCTATTAGCTACTTTTAGAGCACTAACATTTTTGGATCTAACAGGTTGTTTTCTTTCTCAGTAGTGTGATATTAAAACCCTCCTGTTTGCTCATCAAGTGGCTTTAAAATCGGAAAATAAAAAGAATATGATCTTCAATCGATATCGTTCGATACGATTATAGATGGAAAAAAATGTTTAACTTTTAATGTTTTAACATTAACGTTCTTCATGCGTTATTTGTTTGCCTCTAGATACAGCTTTACAGTCTTATGACAAGGAATATCTACATAATTAAACAGCTTCTGAGAGAAGTGAATTTCCTTGACATTAAAATCATTTAACTATTAAAACTTCTGCCGCTTGTATCTTTCGCAAACTTGACGCAACTTTATTATTGCAAATGAATAACGTGATGAAAATACTAGAGGTCTCTAGGATAAGCTAGATTTAAAAAATTTTTAGCATTTTAATCGTCGATATAACGATAAATCGTGGCTTCAGCGACGCTATAAAATTCTAATAAAATCCTATTTTTTACAGAGAAATTTTGTTCTCCTTCCAAAAAAACTTGCTTTGCGGAATGGACTTTAGATTTAATCATTTCCGAATTTCGACGAATAAATAAATATTCACAAAGAGATCAGACTGATTGAATTAAACGAAAGTAAAGCTAAAATTTTTATCTTTTTTTTACAAAACTCATATTTTGTATTGACAAAAGAACATGTTATGTCTATACGGGATTATAAAAAGAGACTCTAAGACTTTACGAGTCTATAGTCGTCACCAGGAGGAATAAGAAACGTCGATGTTTTCCATCAGTTTGGATATAAAACCGATATACCACATGTGACATTTACCTTTTTTCCAAGTGTTATATTACACGATATACATTTTCTACCCTTTATCATCAATCTACCATAATAATCGATGGATGATAAATAAACGAAAATCTGTAAGCATCTCTGCGAAAAGAAATTCAACGAATAAAAATTGGGAAATTACGAAGTTCATTCTCATTCTGTCACCACCAGAGGTTCTATAAACTATTCTTTTTTTTTTTAATAAACTCGTATAATTACTTAATCCTCCATCTGCATGCTGGGTCGTTTTCGGCCAGTAATTTTAAGTGACTTTTCATTTTCCCCATATTTTTGTTTATATCTTGCTTTGCTTAAAAAAATAACACGTAGCAATAAAAACCATCAGATGTTATTCTAGAAACTTGGAGGAGTATTTAAGGATTTTGGAGGATTTTCTCAAACACAAAAACCTAAAAAAACAACTGCATGATTATAAACGACTCAGTATACAGAAAAAGTAGATAAGTATGTCGGAAAAAGTAAGATTGCAGATGGAGTGTTAACTACTTAATTCACGTCATGAATTTAAGATAATAAAACAAAGGCTATAATACTAAAATATCGGATGAAGTTAAGCAACTGGAACAAGTTCGAAGATGTCGACACTACTCGATCTTGAGATTCCTAAATTCTGTTATTGCCTACCAATAACAATGGAAACCTTGTTCGCAAGTCGTTTGCCAGACGAAATCCGCTAGAACCGTACGACCTAAGACTGCGACATTTACGTCAAATGTATTGAAAGAGGAAAAGTAAGTGGGACGGGATGTACGAGTAGCTTGGAACAAAACGAGCAAACCGTCTTGTTCAGGCTTCCGTTTCCGACATTTCCGGACCGTAGTCAAGGTCATCTCCGTTCTTCCATCAGATCGTCCCACTTATTGGCACCGATTGCATAATCTCCCGTGTTACCTCCTGGCAAAACTAATTTATTACTCAACGATCATCTCCGCTCATCCGATCGACTATCGCCGGTGGAATGAGGATGTCCTCTATACTCTATACCCTTCCCTGGTATTTCGCTATACACGACCCCCTTGATTATGTAAAAGAACAGTTTGTGTATGTCACGTTAAATATTATACGTATACACACGTGGACCTGAACGATGTTACATCGAGAGAGCGATCATCAGACACCCGACGCGTTGTAAACGCGGCTGTGCTTGACAGCCAATTTCAAACCATTTCCATGGTCAACTAATCCAACATCAAATAGGGTCAAGTTATTTTACACTCCGTTATTCATAGTTGAAAATCATTCATCGCTTGGACCGTGTTGATGAACGTTTTAAAGTTTGTCTTAACGGAACTGGGTTAATTTTATATACTATATTATACCATATTATATTATATATTAGGTTGTCTGAAAAGTTTCTTTCGTTCTGTAAGGAAATAATGGATGCACAACATTTTCCGTTTTATATTATTTTATCGAATTACGTATGATCCATTTTGTTCTATCAAAATAAAAATCACAACGTTCGACAGATTAGGTTTCACGTTTGTATAAAGATGCATCGTTGTAAAAGACGAGTCTGTAAAAGAAAGACACTTTTCGGACAACCTAATACTATAGCGCGGAAGGTAATGCAAGGTGTTAATCATAATCAAAGAATCATAAGTTATTTTACGATTCATTGTGTGTTGAAGTAATTTTTATTTTACGGTATGCGTAGAGAAAAAGAAATTCGATTTCTTTACATCGCGGTTGTAGAATTTTAGTCGTACGATACGCAACGTGTGTGATTAAACGTTACGTGTTTTTTACGTTATGATTTTTTAGAGTACTCTCTATGCTAGTGGTTATTTTGTTGAAATATTTCAGATATTCGAATTAAATTTATAATTTCTGATCGAGAGATTGGGTAATAGTTACTTTGTTATAAATTGTTCAGGTTATTTCGTAATAGTATTCACATTCGAGAATTACTCGCCGTAGGTTGCAAATATTCCTGAATTAGTTATCATCCAATCTCCACCATTCCATTGTATTTATCGTTTGGAGTACACGATTTGCGGCTTTTGAGTAAATCTGGTTAAAATCTTGCTCGACTAGCAAACAACGAAGACAAATAATAAATACCTAATGGTCTTTAAACTATTAAATACAAGTTTAAACAATAATATATTAAAACAAGGAAATTCATTCAGAGTTTCCTAAAAATTAAATATTCTACGTATTCAATTCATCATTTATATAATTTATATAATCAATAATATGAATAATTTCAAATAGGAAATTAACTGCTATTCTGCTAATTATTGATTAAATTTAATTTGTATTCCAACGAATATGTAAACGAAACTGATAGGACATTAAATTAATTAAAACTGATTAAACAATTGTACTACTATGTTTAATACGTAATTAACGCTACATATATTTAAAAGCGTTAATCGTAATAACGAGACGAGGATATAGGAATTGTTACTTTTACTGAACATCATAGTCAAGAATAAATAATGAAAAACATGTATATTCACACGTATTTTAATAATTCAGCCATTATTCCAATAAGCACATTAACAAGGTGTACCAATTAATTAGATTTTGTCGCGATAATGAAATCAGAAAGGTTAAACTGAAATGAACTGATGTGAACAAAGCAGCATTGTTTAGAAGCTATTATCACGCACAGATGACTTGATATCAGTCTTATAATCAGAATATTATTTTAGCTTTTAATTATAGGCTGCATTCTCGTGTAACGAATAAATGCTAGTTTTTACTTCAATTCCATGTGCGAACGCTGCGTTTCCTTAAGAAGCAGCAATTATTATTAAAACTTCAAACACAGGTTTATGAAAAGAAATCATTGTTTATAAAATCACCTATTTATTAGCATTCGTTACGTAAACTGTATCATTAATGATAGTTTTACCTCACGCTTGTTGCTTTTAATTTCAGAACTCTGTCAAATCTAATATTAACATTAAATTAAACAAGTAAGTATCACATATCTTAGCAGCTTTGTTCAGATATTGGAAGAAAGAGAACAAATAACAAAATATAAAAAATTGAAAATGTCCTTTCCAGACATATATTAATATCTTATTTTAATAAATGACTTGAAAATGATCGGTGGTAGTGTCTAAAGTGGAGCAATATTTTACGAAACATCCTAGAAATTTCGAAGCAACTGTTATATTTTTTAAAGCTATTGTTATTTTTCTTGAAATCATTCAAAATATAGCCAATGAAAAACTGAAATCTTTAAGAAAAGTTTGCTACCTGTTCAATTCATCTACCTTTTACACATACATATATATATAGCGAAATAAGAACAAGTCACTAATTCTTAATGGAACATGAATTTTATCACAATAATATATATACATAATATGTAATATACAATAACAATATATAATACTAAATATTTTGGAAACGAAAATAACGAATAAAAATAATTGAGAATACTAAAATGACTATGTTATAGAAAACATTTTCTCAATTCGATCAATCATCAACAACGCATCTGTTTCATTAGGCGGATAAAATTGCTTCTACATCACAGATACGAGAATTTTTGATTACATAGACACATAATCGAAAGTCAGGTGATTGTACTTTGTGATTATCAGATTCTCGATAAAAAGTGTCGCTTCACCATAGCCAAAATCAATAAAAGAATTTCTCAAACATGTCAACCGCGCTTTTATCGAAGTTTTAATAAATGAATGCATCGTGTGTTCTCCTGATACCATCCTTATCAGGTTATCAGTAATCAAATACGCCTGATGCGTTAACATATGAAGGATCTCAAGAAATTCTAGCGGCTGAACAAATGTGACTTAAAAGGGCACAATTTTTATAATGCATCCAGCTTGGAGAAGCATTTTGGTGCTTCCGCTCGAAAAAATCAGTAAAAGGAACCTTGCATTTTTCGCGTTTTTAGTCAGCTTTTTATTTCCAGACAATCTTCTTGAAGAAGCCAGCAATGAAATACGATCGTGGCCGAACTGCTTCTTTTCAGCCTCATATTTATTCAACAGGTTAGACGGAACGAGTATAAAAGTGTTTACACTTGTTGAATAAGACACAAAATTAATGTAGCTTATATTTTCCGCACTTCGTCTACTTCCTTCAAGAATCAACTTCTGCAAGTAAACTTCTCTTACGTAAAAATATCTAAGCATATCCATCAAATATGTACAGAATCATTTAAACATATTACTTCTCCATGAAATTTAGAAAATAAAATTAACGAAATAAAAATTATCATATGAATTAAACTTTGTTCAAACCTTTTAAGGGTATTACAGTAGTTTCCTCCATATTCGAATCTCTATATTAATATCCTATGCTTCCAAATAGCTTTTCACTTTTTCTGGAAACCTTGTCTAAGTTGTATCTTGAATTGTATCTGAGTTGTACTTTTGAAATACATGTAGGATATGTATGATATGTTTTTCATATTTGCAGAATGATCCCTACTAAAATGCAGGATCAATACTTGCGAAGATTGATCAAACATATAAGAAATTATATTTAATTTCGCAGTGAGTCAACGCTTCGTTTATAAGCGACGAAAATTACATACACGTAAGTTTTACACAGATTGAAATTGCAAACGAAAGTAATCAAAACGTACCTTCTTACACTAAATCATCCGAAAAACTCAGAGAAAGGCTTTTGAGGTACAAAAGAACGATTTGTGTTAAAAAATGTATGTAATCAAACGGCCGAAAAAAAATAGGATTCTTAAATATTGAAGCTAACAATTTTCTTATGATCAGAAATGTGGTTGTTCCAAAAGTTCCATTATTCGGACATTTTTGTCCAACTATCAAATCAAATATGAGATACTTTACTGCATTTATAATAGAAATATAAATTACAATTCAACAGGTTAATATTGGCAGAGTAAGCATAAGTGTTTACACTTGTTGAATTATATATATATAAAACTATAATTCATAAATATATGTATACATAAAAATTTGCAAACTCATTTTAAATTATTATCATGTAATTTGCAAAATACATTTCTCTAAAATTGTTATTTTGTATAATAATATATAGTTTAAGGAAAAACTAAATGACACAGTTTCGATAAAAATTAGAAATTGTGATTTTAAATATTGTTGTTTCAAACGAATTAATATAGATGTTTAAACATTTCTGTACGAGCATTTGTTTGAAATAAGAAATTGAAGGAAAAACATAACGAGTGATTTCTTTTGTAGAGAAAGAACTTTTTTCAGTTAGAGAATAAGATTAATGGGATTTTTACTTTCCAATTTTATCCTGTTTTTCTTCCTGCAGCTTTTCTTTCTAAAATTGTGGGCAATTGTGCCTGCATGATGGATTATATCGATTCGAATGCAGCAAGCGATAAACCAGGTTCTTTCCTTAGATTCTATATTACGAAATCAATCATAGATGAAGGGTTACGCGTATCATCGAAAGTAAATAACATTGCCTTACGTCAAATGTCCCCATCGTTTAATTAAATCGTCATATATTCTCGACATTCTAATAACAGCCAATAAATTTCTGAGATATTGAAGGATATTGAAAGATGAATGGCTGATTCTACGTATAAGAAATCGTAAATGAAATTTCTGACATTCTACCTCACAGATTCCACTACAAACAACCTCGAGCTTCTTGAGTCATATGTAGAACTCGTTATGTCATAAAATCTACATACTACGTAATTTTTTTTTTTCAAGAATTAATCTGTTATAACCACGATCTGTAGGAAGATCTCCTTATATGAAAAATCAACTTCCTAAGATTATAAAATAACATTTGAATATATAGGTATACTAACACGATAGATCTCATCATGTATGAATTCTGCTTCGCTTCTCTCGCATATTCGATAACATTCCGCGCAAAATTGTTGACCTTGGTCTCGTTCTAAAATCAAAAAGGATTATTTTCATCGTACATTTGTCGCTGACCTATTTCAACTCGAATTATTTACTGTTTTCGTTCATGGTACGAGTGCAAACGAGCAACAAACTTCTACGACTTTGCCTGTAGTCGTAGAGACTAGCCGAACCGGAGACACGTTATTTTCCTCAAATAATTCCAATCGTTATTGTGACAACTTGACGACGCAATAAACATTTCCACGAGACGTTCGTTCTGTCGACAAATGGTACCAACTCGAGCACCCTGCGTCATTTAGAAAATGCACCTTCCTCGGATATGACCCAAGAGGATTTGGGTCACGAAATATAGAACGCAGCCTTAATTCATGCATAAAAATATGTGCCCAAGAAAATATTCAGCTTTTTTATATTTACATTTTCGCCTCGATATGGCTCGAGAAGCCACTCGTTCCCCAGGGTAATTTAATTCGTACTTGAGCACCAGATGAATTTGTGAAAAAGAAATGTAATTACATGGACTTTATACACGTTATTTAAGACATTTTATTACATTACATAAATATTAGACACGATAGTATGCGTTTCTTACTATTAGTATTAGGAAACATTAAATAACTGAGCAATACAACAGAATTGCAACGAACTATCTATAAAGTGTGATTTGAGGAAATTTCTACAGATTTAACTCAGAAATTGTTTTATAATAGTTTTCTTCCTTAAAACTCGTGTAAGTTCGTGGCCGAAGCCAAAGTATTTAAATAAAATGGAAAAGTATAACATATTAATATTATTGTTTATCGATTCCGTTCATATTTTATCGCATATTTTTTGTTCGTAAACAAATACTCATGACATGACACAATGCTATTTCGAGTAATTTGATAAATTTGCTATTCTTATCTATAAAAACATAGTTTTGCGCCTATTAAAAATTAATTGAAGAAACAGTTATAAAAAATATATAGCTTATTATCTTGGCTAAAATAAATATTACTATGTACTAATTGCAGCTAAATTTAAATTATCTAATGAATCTTACAAATGTAAGAATGATACAAGAAATAAGTCCAAGGCCCTCTTTCACAACTGAATTAACATCATTAGCGAAATGTCCCAAGTTATAAGTTACAAATCATCAGTATTAATAAATACACTTACATAAAATAATGGATTTTGTAATAGAACAAATGAAATTTTACAAGTAAATTTTACAAATTATAGGTAAATTATCCGATTATCCTATTTGATGAAAAATTATAAAATCATAAAAACAGTCTATAATCTATAATTTGAAACCTGTTAATTCACCAATATTATTAGTTAATAAACTATTGTACAAGAGAACCCAAGAATATATATACCTCGTACGTGTCGTGAATAACGTAATTCTCCTAAATATGAAATTATTCCTGTGACAGAAGAGTGTAGTAATATGTTGTTTAGTAAAGAGTGTTGAAATGGGCTAAAGTTGAAATTTATAGAGCCAGTTTTAAACTCGACGTTTGTTTCCATACATTTGATTCGTCTTTATTTGTAGATTGTAGGGCACGTTTGTTTTGTATGTGTACGTTTACATGTACAGTCGGTCACAAAAAGATTCGGACGTCGTGCAATCTTAATCTCTAAGTTCTATATTTTCAGTAAATGTGCAAGGATAACAAAAATGTATTACATTGTATTATTTACTCTATATAAATAACAGTAAAAAAAGAATTTTTGAGTTATTATTTATAGTTGTCTAAATATTAAACGAAACACTGAAAAGGTGTGACTTTTTATGTCACAAAAAATTTCGGAAACTAATACTAATTATACACATAAAACTAAATAATTAAATTATAGCACGCTAACAATTAAAACTGATAATGATTAGTCACAAATATTTAATATCTAGTCGGTTATCCCATATGTTCGATCGCATGGTGTACCTAAACGTAGGTTTTGGTACAGTGAAAATAAATTCTTTTAAATAATCAACGTTGATTTATTTCCATTCTACTTCCAAATGTTTTCTTAATTGTTTCTTAACATACACTAGGTATCATGAATTGACTTTTCCTTTTCTTAGTGAAATACATATTATACAATTTGTTCGGGACATACGGGATATGCAATGTGTTCCCGAAAACCCATATTATACAATACAAATATACAGGGTGGTTGAAAATTTACAGGGTACAGACAATTTTTTTCTAATTTTTTTTTTTTAATTTTTCCATCGAGACAACGATCTACAGTGAGATCCGTTATAACGAGACGTGATAAAGTGCACGCGTACCGGGCGAAAATTCAAAGTCGATTTTCTCGAAAACAAAGCCTTAGACGAAAAATTGTTATTCTATATTTTCGACTTCTTTTTTCGCATAGAATCACCCCCTTTCCGCTTGTACCACCAGTTACCAACCACCCTGTATATATATGTATTCAAAACTCGTATCTCGACTTTTGCGACTTTTGGTTCATTGTGAAGCATTCTTTACAAACGTTGTATACAAACACTGGCACTACTTAATGACGAATTAAACTAAGAAATTTCTGAATATTTATCTTGCGTCCGCAATTTTTTGTAAAAAAATAAATAATAAATATTCGCTCTTTATCAGTATTTCGATTAATGTTTAGATTAATGCAATACAATTTTGTTGATCCTCGTACATTTACTGAAAATATGGAGCTTAGAAATTAAAATTGTGCAGTGTCCGAATTTTTTTTGTGTCCGACTGTATGTATGCGGTATACAGTCTGTGGAAATGTTCAAGGTATTTGAAAGGTCGGTTTGCCTACAGGATTAGAAGATATGCAGAAATATGTGAACAGTCGATATGGGACACTGATTTGGAAAAACTAAATCGTTCTAATATTTGTAGGTTGCTGTTATATATAGATTATATTCAGATAGAAAATCAGTGAAGATAACTACATTGACAATTCAATAATTTATGAGAGAATTAAATTCAAAATAATATAACCCTCATTTCTCTCTTTCCCTTATTCACTGCACCGATTTTCCGTTTTTAGATGAAAAATTGAGATTATCACATGTATTTTAGGATATAAATTTATCCGGCTCTATCTGCTAATCCTTAAATAAATTAAGAAAGAATTATCGGGTTTGTGAAATTTTTGTCAAAATATTTTAACAATATCATGAAATACAAGGTAAGATGTAAGATGCAAATGTTTGAAAGTAATTCTTGAAAAGAAGAACAAACTCATCAATTGTTCCATACAGAATTATATACATTTTTAAGAATAGCAGCCTTGCAACGAATATGGAAAGAAGCAGATATTTTACAGTATATTAATAATTACTGTAATCTGATAAATAAATATAATTTTTGCCAGTTCTGCAACATATATATGCATACATTTAAAAAAAATCATCACTTATTAAGTATCCTATTGTATAAATTATAATGTTTATTACATTCATTAAAGGTAAAGAACATTGTTATGAATTAGAATCTAATCATATTATGAATTATGATCTAAAATTACTCTAAAATTATACTTTGTAACAGAAACTCAAACAAAACAGAAGCATCTAAAAGCGATATGTTTTATTACCCATTATGTATAAACCTAATCTATAATAAATATTTCTTAGTATTTTTTGCTCAAATAAATAAAACAAAATAAATAAGTAAATAAAACCCTAATACGAAGTCAAATATTTAAGTATCAACATTTCAAAATTGATATATATCATAACTAAAGTTAATACATATTGCGTAAGTCATAATACCAATTATACAAAACGATGACTACCATAAAGTTTCAACATTTAGCTCATTTAAAAACAGCCTAATATATAAGACCTATGAATTTCACTCTTATCATTTTAACAAATCACACGTATCATAATTTTTTCCAAAATTAACCTTTTTTTTTAAACTTTGAAGAAACAAAAGGTTCCCTG
Organism: Bombus bifarius; assembly: GCF_011952205.1. Lineage (NCBI taxonomy): Eukaryota > Metazoa > Arthropoda > Insecta > Hymenoptera > Apidae > Bombus > Bombus bifarius. The sequence continues at coordinate 1,635,324 of NW_022884399.1, forward strand.
AACGATTCTTTTCTCAACCACAGATAAGTCAGTGCGCGAGCGCGGTTATCCAGAATGAGCCCCCGAAGGATGCACTGACCCGGACAATTCCGGAGCTAACCTCCCCTACCAACATAAAACGCGACTACTGCTGATCGAAATCGGCCTACCTGTGGATCGCCATTCGTGGTTCCGGTGACGTGGTATGCCCGCGACATCCGAGGGCTGTCGGAACCTTGAGAAGGTCGCAGGAAGACAGATGATGCCCATATTCACGACAATTCCAGGTGTAACTGCCACGATCGTCTTCCTTTACGGATTGCTGCCTCCTGGGACCGGCATTGTCACCTGTACCGCCACCACCCTCTGAGAGATAGCGAATTAGGGGACGACGCATCGCATGAGGATTCTATTTCACCGGCACATTCGAAATACCGCCGCGCGAAATAACAAATGCCTCGATCTCTTCGTATTCGAATGAATCGACAGATATCACGTGACTATGACAATAACCTGAAGTAGTTTGTCCAACAGATCGTTCAACAGGAAAAATCCGTAGCAATTTCTGTCAAGTGTTTCTGATTTACACGGCCGTTTCGCTTGAACACTACACGTCGATCACGTTCATATTCCGGAACGACGTAATCGCGGCACGAGTCCTCGCGAGACTATGTACGTACTTCTTGCGCGAGTGTTTACGACCATACACCCCCCACCCTCCTGCCCTACCACTATTTGTCTTACCTGCCACCCACAGTCCTGAACCGTACCGAGCATCAAACGTTAGCCGGTAAGGTGGATAGCTTTAAGGGGTTGATAGTCGTATTCTGTATTATCGACTGCTTTTGTAGATGTCATTACTAGTCTTTGTTTTAATGTTTCTAATAGTATAGCTAAGTGCAATATACCTATTGCGTTACTATTAAATTAATTGTGTCATAGGTGTAGAAAAGAAGTTGTATAATGATATAATAATAAGTATCCATTATCTTGTAATTATTTAATGAACTATATACATAAATGCAACTTCTATATTTTGGAGTGATTTTCTATTAATTTATGAAGTTAGAAAAGAAAATATGGTATTTTATATTTCAATCATGTACTTCTTTATTTTATATTTTACTTTATATATTATAGGTTATGTGAACCATGCAGTATTGATTAAGGTTTTCAAATACAGTACCTTAAATGCAAACATTATGTTTATCACAATTGAAGCAATAGGAAAATAAAAGCAGACGCTCAGCCATTAACCTAAAAAAAATTTGCATAAATAACTATTGAAAAATATACATATTAGATGAAAATTACTCTATCTTTATTTCCTTGATATTTATTTAACATTTAACATTTTCATGTAAAATATTTAGCCATAAAAGTAACAATTTATATATCTGTTTAATACTTGTATATTTCCTAAATTCTTCTGTTCAGCAAATGTTTCTAATGAAAGTATATCCATACAAAATAACCAACTCTGATAAGAAAACCCACATCCGGTATACTAGAATTCACAAACTGCTTTACAAGCAGTAGATAACGAGATAAGATTTGCATTATGCTAACAAAGTATCCATGTAAATAATTTTACATTGAAACAAAAGATATATTACTAACGTTATTAGAAGTATCAACACTCCATTGTTCTAAATACACTTTGATAATGGTTATGCACCTATGACATTTACGTCATAGGTTTAAAATAAGTATGTACTGCAGATGATATTACACAATGACGCTCTTGTGACATTACTTGGTAGGTAGAATGCAATAGAAGAAACATCTTATGATTTTGTTTGATACCACATTCACTTTTACGAGTATACATTTATTGCTACGCTGGTCAATAATTTAAATAACAGGAAAACTTTTAACATTATGGAAGCTGTGTTGAAAGTTAAAAGTTTTTAAACCGAATTAAAAATTCGATAGCGGAATAAATAGACTAAATCAAAGAATCACTGTCTGGTGTGTTCCAACAATAATTAGCATAATCAGTCATATATTCTTAGCGATGAAAAACAAAATTAAGAATAAATTTCATACCCACTCCTGTAAGGAAATTGCAAACAAGTTCTTCCTTCAAAACGTATCTATCTGCGAACGCGATTTAAAGATTTCAAGGACAACTAAGGCATAGATCATTACAAAGTCAATTGCAAAAATATCTTCAACAAACACATGTATTATGAAATATGTATATACATATGTATATTACCCACGTAATCGATTTTTAATTACAATGCATATAAGTGCAATATAAAGATCAATTGCGTAGTCTATTATTAAAGCTTCATTATCATTAGATGATAACATTCTTAAAAATTAGAGCAATTATATATGGTAAAATTGTAAAATACAATAAATATATTATTGCTACCATAATCTTTTTATTGAGAGGAAGAAGCAAGAAACATATTTCAAAAGCGAAAGGAATTAATTTTAAAATAAAGAATAAAATGTCAAAAATAATAGTATTGATCCACATTAAGATAGCAATTTGAATTTCCCCTTCTTGTTGTAAAAATTGTTTTAAGATGAGATACTAAAAAATATTTATACTAATTGCTTTTATTTCCACAAAGTTCCAATATTTCAAGGTTTTTATACGAAATATATAATTTAAAAAATATATATAACCATCACGGAAATGTTATGACACTCTTACCTTCGTCTATATTAAATAATTAATACTTATAGTAGGTGTAAATTTAATTTTAGTATTCACTTTTGAGTTCAATTTAAGTACTCACTGGTATATTTCTTTTTTTTTCAAACGTATACTTTTTATTATCATTCGTAAAAATATACCACGATACATCAATCATGTTGGATTTTACTTGAGTTTAATTTAAAAAATAACTCATTATTTTGTGTTAGTTATCTTTGAAAATAAAAATAAAATCAATGTCTATGCTATATGTTACATCTATATAAATTGATCAAGAGAAGTATGTTATTTTTCTTAATCCGCTTCAAGTTGAAACTTGAAACCTTCCAAACTTTCGTAATCAATGTTATTTTTAAGGTAAATATTCATAAACTTAAATGTCATTCATAGTATAACATGAGCAACTATAATATGTTTTTTCTGTAATAGAATTAAACCATTTTAATTATCAAATTAATTACGTATAAGAAGTTTAGAATAAACTATATTTAATAATCACTGGTTGTGTAATAACTTATATATTAGGAAGAAAGAAGAGACCTTCATTTAAAATGTGTTACATAAAGAAAATGGTCCTTGAGAACAGAGAGTTAACAATATGAGATCATTGACGTACGTATACATATAGACTTACAAACTTCAATCATTGTCATGCACGAATTGATGACCTCAGTGGCTCATAATCGCGTGGAAGTTATATATATATGTACATATGTTAAATTATAATTTTTAATTGAGGTCCTTAATAGCTCTCTAATGGGTTTCATTAAAAATTAATAAATACTTAGCAGTCTATTGTTTTGTACTTGATATATCACACACCTTGTAAAGAATCATATCTATTCTTAACCTATAAGTGTGACTCACTTTCGTTTATTATTTCTCTGCCTCCGTATGCTCCACAAATGGTTCGTAGTTGTTAATCAATTACACTTCTTTCAGTGACTTAACTTGAACTACGCATAGTATTGCGTAGGTGGTTAAAGAAAAAAGATTCCATTTCGTCAAACTTGAAAAGCAACTACAGAGTTTTCCAAGGATAGAAACGAAAGTTCGCTATAAAAACTAGTATTCTATACTAGTTGCATAGTGCAAACGAGTTCTGTGCTTTATTGGCTGGATATAAATCAATAAACACTATCTTTTGACAGAACAACGTTTTATTATTCAAAGATAAACGTACTTCTAAAAGTTCTGGTCGCAGTTCCACCACAGTTTCGCAGTAACGAAGATTTTTTCCTGGGATGTCTGTAGGATTGGCGCATAAAATAGTGAATCGCGCGTTAAAGCAAATATTGAATTTATTTGTCGATTTGCGTAGTCATAAAATATATCGATCGATATTAACAACATTGACAGATTTTCTTAACAATTGCATAAGAATAAATCGAGGAGGGGATGAAATCGGATGTAAATTAGTGATCGTAGATACCTGAAGCGCGCGCGATATTATATGCTTCAATAGGAGTAATTTTTAAGAAATAAATGTAAAATATAATGTTATACCAATTTCAATATGCTTTTCAGTTCTTCAGATAGAATGAAATTTAATAAATTTCAGATCGAACTAATCCATAACGAAAACATAGGAGGCAGTACGATTATTTATGTTCGTACAAAAATAGTTAATATTCACCGGTGTTAGATTGTCCTTATCCGCAAAAAAATCGATACTGTAAGAATAGAGATATAGACAGGGAAATGGAGAGAGAAAGGGGTAAAAACAGAGGAAGAAACAGACAAGTTAAAATAAAGTAACAAAAGACAATTTGACAATGAAGGAATGTTTTGAACATAGCACCACGTTATATCCTTATCACTATTCACGTACAAGCTAAAAAACCGTATTTACTATGGCAGGTATTCGTACACGCGTGCACATGTAACCCGTAACTCCAAAGGTAAGTGAACTGAAGAAGAGGGAGAAGAGAACGTTGAGAGGATATATCTGGAATGGATCACCAGCGACGTGTTGCGACAAATTACCTCCGATTTCGAAGCTTACGCGCTAATTGATGGTTCGCAAATGACCAATTGATTAACTGGAACCCGGGACTGCGCTCTATGTGCAACGATGCACACGCGTGTATACGCACTTACAAAAACGTTTACCGCTATGCGCGTATACGTGAGAACGCGCGTATATGTAATTTCGTCTCTACATAAGTAGGCGTAACGTAACCAGTACGACGCCCGTGGCTGTTAACGTGGCTGTTATTGCGTAACGCACTATAGTTGAGCTAACGTCGGCCGTCCCTACGTTACGAACCGATCACCCTATGGATAGGTAATTCACGACCAAGAGGAAAGGGTCGCCGAATGCACCTGTACACGTGTGACCATGCGTGCAGATACGCAAACGAGCCTGGTTGCATAAGTGTAGGCGCAGGCTATGCGCTCTTATGGACACTTGACACGCACGCGCTCACACACATACATACACACGTGTACACGGTCTTTTAAAATTTTTAATTCGTTAAATACATCTATGAGTTGCGGCAAGAGGTGCTCGCTTTCCATATACTCGGCTCTAGCAGCCGATCTGGTGAAGCATCGAGGCGAGGCGGAATACACGCATCCAGGCGAACATCCCCGTCGACGGCGAACGACAGATCGCGCTCCTCGTCGACGAGCTTGACAAATTTTTGCACTCCGTCGATGTCGAGTGACACCGCGCTCCTCGATTCGGTGTCGCCGCGTCGATCGAGCAAATGTCGCTCTCCGACTTCCTTTCCTTTTGCTGCTGCTGTTGCGGCGAGTACTTCATCACTGTATCATCATTGGAACAATTAATCAGCATTGTATTTTCTCAAGGTTTCCCACCTAATTCGACCATAATGATGTAACTATGGGAATCACGCGCGCGTTTCATGCAAAAATTCTATATACGCGGAAGCATTGAAGGAAGGAAGCGTTTCACCCGTCACAGTTTCAAAGAGCTACGCTACGTGTACTAATTATTGTAATTTATCCGCGACTTGCTTTCATTGCGTGTTTATTATCTTTGAGAGTTAATTGATCAGACCTCGCGTGCGTCTATGATGTTCGCAGCTTGTTTGATAATATAACATTCAGTTATATTTTATAAGATTTGTTACATTGTTTAAAAACAATCCAAGCATGTACCACCTCCAATTTTGACATAATTTGATAAAATAAATTTAAATAAATAGTTATTTATTAAAATTATATACCATTATTTCTTAATGACGCTATAAAAAAAGAAAAATTTGGTATGTCAAATGAAAAGAATGTCTATAAATTAGTTTATTTTTGAAGCTGATTCGTATACAGTATAATAAAATAGAAGGCACCGAGCTTGAAAATAAACTAACGATTTTATGATCGCAGAATATAAGTTAACTGTAGTAGATGGTTAAGTAATGAGATTTTCCCGTATGTCACTGCACTACTTTTTTTCTCACGACTAATAATGAAATTCCTTTCACTAGCAAATCTTCTTTTGTTTAAGAAAGTCGTTTTATGCAACAGAGAGAGCGTGGCGGTGGTACGAATGAGCTGCATATATGAAAACGAAACCATTCTTCTCATTATTAGATGTATTTATTTTACATCATAAAGTGGATGCGGGATGGATGAAATACAGTTTCAAAATTTCACGGCTTTTTACGCAAATGTCAGCCTTGACTATGTTTATTTGCGCTAAACTCTCACTCGGCCATGGCCAAAGATCCGTTACGTGTCATTGCAATGTGCGCTGATATGACAGCTAAAGAATACGTGGATTACGTTGAAATTAAAAATTTCTTTTCTATAAATGAAGAAACAGAAAATAGAATTAGAGAACAAAGTATGAAGATACAATTGCTTTGAGTATAATAAAATTCTATTTTTGAACTCAAACTTTTATCTATTATATGATAAATTATTCTGTTTTATTACACCTTTTTATGTTGAGAGAGGGAGTACATATAATACTTTTATAGTTGATTCGTGTTGCTAGTGTGATATACATATATATGAACTACTATGTGAATCAAATATGCATGCCCTATATTTCTAAATATAAAATATCACTTATGTCTTATGTGGACGTACATGTACATGTAGTCAGAGATTGATTAAACGAAAGTTTTTGTAGGTTTATCAGTATCCGCGTTTCGAGAACTCTTTTTTTCTGGGATTCCAGGAGTAGGTGTATAGTGGGCGTTTCAAATGTGTTCTGCTTTTAGTGAAGCGCACGCGCCTCTTTCGGTCAGCTGATTCCCTAGACCTACTTTTTGTCCGATGATGCAGGCTACAAATAGGTATAGTTACGAACACTCGTGTGTGTAAATGAACGTGTATGTACTTCTTGTTCTACTGTGTACGTATGTGTACCTACATACTTTAGGAAACACTACGTCCTAAATCATACTCTTTGCTCGAGGCCATTCTCAGACACTCGAAAGACTGAAAGTATAAAATGCGTTTTGCTCTGTGATCGCAGTTTTCCGAACATCACATAGAGTTCTCGCAAACGTTATATTAAAATTTATTTCAAATCAAAATTGCTTGCAAAGTGATTGAAAATAATTTCTTAGATAAACAAACAAATACTATATGAAAAAATAAAATATGTTTAGCTTCAAATAATAAAATAATTTTGAATCAGGATACGTGTAATATATAGCATTATTCTGAATAATAACATTCGTGCACGTACGTACATTGGAATTTCTGTTAACAATAGTATGTGGAAAATATAGCTTTGACCATAAATAGATGGTTTGTATTTATGAAACGGATAAATTACAAATTACAATAGGTTTTCATCGCGGCACTTGAAAGAAACCGTTACATGGATGAATAAATAGTTAATGAATAAATCGTTCATGAATAACTCTAAGAATAACTCACACAATAGTTACGGCACTAGTGTTTTGATAATGCATGAATAAATAGGTAAAACCTGAAAACGAAACTACGGATTTTTAAAGCCATGAAAAAATACGTTTCGCGATTTTTCTACAATGCTTGCATATTTGGAAGAGTCCAAGCAAGGTTTTCAATGATCCATGTTTGTATGTGCTTTGCGATACGCGCGCGCGATCACTTTGCATGATAATTTTTAGGAAATGACTTTGTATATTCTATGCTATACAAAAGCGCGGCAATTTAATTGTCACTATTATCATTATATATTTTAACATTATAAAATACAACATATACAAAGAATTGCAATTGTGAAGTATCATATTCGAAAAATATAATCGACTGCATAAACAGGCTACGATTGAAGGCGCAATCAGTATGAGTTTAATACATACCTGTATTTTATTCAATTCCTAATTCCCCGCGAGGAGGTAAACGCGACAACGGCCCTACTTTACTGCAAACCGTTCTACACTGGTTCGAAGCGCTTCGTGTAGTGTTCTGCGGAGCACAACGAGGTGCATTCGTACGACAAGAAACAGAGACGAGGAGCGAGGAGGAAAGAGAACAAGAGATAGAGAAGTAGAGAGACTCTTTTCCTCTCACTCTATCTTGCACACTGGATGGAAAAGAGGGTACACGTCGACGCGATCGTTTTGACGATGAAGAGGATTGGTGGGGATATTCGTCTTCTTGGTTATCTTCTGCAGCGCCGGCGCTGCATCGACCCATTCGCATTTTGCTACCGATGTCTGTTCGTTTCAACTTTCAACGTACCTTCAAAGCACCTATTTACTTTTTCCCATTTTTACGCTTCATGTTCACATAGATTTCTTTGTCTAATAATCCATCGAAGGCTATTTAATTTTCATTCACTTATCTGATACTAAAATTAAGATTGTGTAAACATTTGCATTTACGTACGTTAGTTTCTTGATTTGATAAGACATTGCTGACACACGACTCTTCTCTAAATAATATTTGAAAACACTATTGCGATCATAGCAATGTGTTCTTTTATTGAGATAAAAAAACTAACATTGAATGTTACTAAAACATCATCTATATCATGATATATAAAATATATATATATCTGTCAAAACTATATACATGTGTCCTTACTTATAAATATTCATGCTGAGAATAGAAAGCTTTTAATAAAAGCAATCTTTAAATAAATAATATTTTTGCTTATTTATATTTGAATTAACGTTTAAATCAGTTCGATTGTCTTTAACATTATTTATACTCGTCAATTTATAAGGAACTTACCTTTCGTTGATATACCACGTTGAATAAGGAGAATGCGGCGAGGATGAACTAGTTGGCGAATTTGTAGGACTAGTATTTATAGCTGATCTTGAAGATGTATCATTTTCGAATGCACGTAACGTAGAATACTCTTTACTAAGTGAGGATAAATTCCACGAATATCTCGCTTTCATACGCGGACTATCGTAACTAGGACTCGAACATTGAGAGCTCGAAATACTTAATGGACTTTTTGGACTCTTTAAAGTTCCAGAACTAAATACACGAACTAATTTAAGCCTTAATGAATTTTCTTTGTTTTTCACTATACGATGATTAGTATCACTCAATACCTTTTGTTCTTTGCAACAATCGGAATTATTTTCCATTATAACTTCAAAATTAGTGGAAGGAACGTAATTTCACGACTTGTCGAATTGAAATGCAGTTGTTCTTACTGGAAGACTGTACAAAGTCTCGAATAAGGTATTTCCTGGCGTTTTTAACCGCATCCTTCCTCGTTCTTATCAAATACAAAGACTAATCTAGATTAATACTTTTAGAGTGGATTTTAGTGTTTAAAATATTACAATTAAATGTTTGTAATTATTTAATTTATTTTACTTCCATTCATTTGTTTTGAATAGGGTTCTTAATATTTTACTATAGATACTATTTGCTCCTCCTTTGTGTAATTAATACAATTCTTTTAATATCAAATAAATTTAGATTCAAATTATTGGCAGGGCGTATCACTTCAGTGCTATTTTGTACTTTACCATATTTTTGACATTGATATACTTATTGTTTGTTAATATAGCAAAAATGAACATTACAAATTCATTGTTGAATCTGTATTTTCATATTCTTGCATTACAGTTCAATAGTTCATAGAACGATTTCAACAGTGTACAATCACAAATAAATAATAGTGCACAATCTACAGATGGCTCAACCACCGTGAGAGAGCACCAAAATATCTTTAGCGATGAAGCAGAGTCAGATCTAATCCAACTCCTGTCAATGTACATAAGTTACATGCATGATACACCTACTTATAATTAACAACAATAATTTGTCACTATTCAGACTTTGTAAACGTTCGAGTACCAGATGGAGAAAATAAATGAATGAGTTGAGTGAAATGTAGCGGGATGTTTATGAGGTTTGAGATGATATTAGTACTAAATTCCTCTAAACCCGCCAAACACGTCTAGCGTGCTTTATCACTTTTTTCCTAGGTATCAAGCTTACTTAGATGCTTGTTCAATATATGCAATTAGATCAGCACGTTCTTGTGGTTTTTTCAAACCAGCGAACACCATTTTTGTACCAGGAATGTACTTCTTTGGATTCTCAAGATATTCGAATAAAGTGTCCTTATTCCAAGTGATACCTACAATAGTATGTATACAATTTGAGCTTTTTTCAAACATTTAGTATTGTATTAAAAACATTTTAATAAAAGGTATACCTTTAGATTTGTTTGCATCCGTGTAACTGTAACCAGGAGCTTGGCCAGTTTTCCTACCCATTACTCCATGAAGATTAGGTCCTACTTTGTGTTTACCACCAGCTTCAATTGTATGGCATTGTGCACATTTTTGTACAAAAAGCTAACAAAAAAGATTACTTTTACAGATATATATATATATATTCAATAACTATTAACAATTTGATAAAAATTTTATTTTAGATGTGAACAAAAATTGCATAATTATTTAATGTAATAAAATGTTAAATCCATATTACCGATGAAGTCAAAATTATCGTGACGTGTAGTCACGTGTATACGTATCAACGTTTCCATACGTCATAAGAGATTAAATTATGTGTGCATTTTTCGACATAAATTTCAACTAACGAAAATTTTTAACGTGTTTCAAATTGAATAACAAATCAAACAATCATTAAAATTTTATATTTTTAATTTTTACCTTTTTGCCTTTCTCTGGATCACCAGCAGGAACACCCATAGCTTTATAATCTGGGCAAAATTGTTAAAATATAATTTTTTAAGATATCGATAACATACACATACCAACACTTTTGTCAATCTACTATGCATAGAAGGTAAATTTTTAATAACTTTGACTTTCGATTCGTTTCTTGTTCGTTACGTAAGTACGAAGCATGTGAACAAGTCTTAGATTTCATAATATTCTTACATGAGAAATTTGTATATAATTTACATATTAAAAATTTAATCATCAAATAGAAAGACGTAACATTTTTCTGCTGCATTGAAAGAAGATATTAAAAGATATTTCTGTCAAGAGTCAAAACGTTACGTTACATTTTCTATTCAGCACGTGTCATTCTCAAAATGATAAGAAAGAACGTGATAATTGAATATTGTTACATAGATAATAAAATTCACTTTAAAATGCATAAGATAACAATAAAATATAATATTTTACATAGATTATAAGAACATTCGATTTAAAAAAAAATGACATTGTGACATTGACGTAAGTAGTTTGTCTAAAGGTCAAATAAGTTACATTTATATATGGGTATATGCCTGGGTGCAGCATCGCCCAGAATTCAATCTAATCTAATCGGAGTAAGAATTTTATAAATTAACACTCTTACGATTAATGAAATTCTTCATGAAATTGCACTTCGCGTTCTAGTTTTGCGATACTGAATGCCTAAGTACATTTTTATACTGACGAAATTAGCACTAATTTTAACTTAACTTAAATCTCACGGAAATTTATAAAACGAAGTTTTATAAGAGAATGATATAAGTACACATTTACTTCTCAATAGCTTATAATATAATTTATAAACCCTAATTCTTTTATATTCTTGCGAACATTAGTTATTTGTGATAAGAAGACTAAATTATATTACAAGATTTAGAATTTTTTATTAATGGAAATGCAATAATAGAGTAGCAGCTCGGTAATAACCGCGTTACGTAACATTAATTTTATACTTGATTAAAACAACCGAAAATTATTGCTATAATAGAACAAAAATTTCACGATTTCGATAGCTATGGGATTTCAAGGATTCAATTACACGTGTTGTAAACGCCATGCACATAAAATTGTTGTTTAAGTTATTTAGCAACTTATACAATTTCTTAATAATTTCAATGAAAAATATTAATAAAAATAATAATTATATTCGATAATACTTTTGAACACTTAAAAAAAAAAATGAGAATCGAACTTACTTTAAGTGACTAACACTCACGCGAACAAGATTTCACAAGCGTCTGAGGTCTGACCGTGAATAGACGCTTTGATCAATGTATGTATAACTACTGATTTCCTCTGGGCTTCAATTCGGGGTATTTTAATGGCTGATGCAATAGTTCATGGACATTCGAAATGTTCTACCAGAGGGCGCTCAGGTAAAATATTATTAAAATTCTTGCTATGATTGGTAAAACATTTTGTGCAACATTTAAACTTGCTCCATAAATTCTTTTTCTTATTGGAATGAACATAAATAAATACTGAATTTTAAATACTTATAAATAATATATTACTGTATTTGGTAATGAATATAAATAAAATATATTGCTTTATATGATATTATAATTTTACTGAATAATATAGAAAAAGTACTATTATGAATTTATTATAATCCCGTTTTCTTCATTTACGTATATGTAATATGATAATATGTAATATGAAAATATTGTTAATTTATAAATAAAATATATTTATATTAGGTTATATAAAATTTCGTTATCAACGCCTCTGTTGACGCTTGTCATGTACTAAACGAAATAATTTGAATCATACTGATTTTCTCATCTAATACTTGGAGATGAATATACTCAATGACTTGTAGTTATACCTATAAGTTTATATCTATGCTTATAATTTATAATAGTACTTTGTACTACACATGCGTGCAGACGTAAGGCAATTATGAAAAATCTAGATATCTGATCATTTTTGTGGAAGACAAAAAAGAAAAAGTCATGGTAAATGTTACGAAAGGGATTTTAGTTGAATGGTATGTATAAAAAATAAAAATTGGTTTAAATTTCAAATGTCTTTATTCTTTGTAATCTAAGTCATCAGGAATATTGAATTGTTTATTGAGACATTCTACAGATATGTCAAATTTGTTTTTACACCAACTTTGAATAGCAAAAATGTTATCTGTCCATATATTTGTAACTTCTTTATATTTCTAAAAGATAAGAAAATTTGTATTAATTTAATGTAAATTTAAACCTTTTAATACTCTTATACCTGTACTTTTTCTCCAAGTTTAGCTATAACTTCTGGATCAGCATCACTGAATTTAGCAATTTGTTTATTTAATTGATTCTCTTTGGCTTTTAATTCTTCTAATTCACGTAATAAAATTTGTCTTTCCTCTGTATCTTCTTTTCCTTTCTATACATTTTATACCAATAAATATATAGAAAAAAACATAACCTAAGTTTTGTAATTATATATCAACTAATTTCCTGTAACAATATTACCTTTTCTTTTTCGCAAGTATCTTTCAGTTTTTGAAGTTTAAATTCTGCTTCTACTATGTTTTTTGATGCTTCAGAGATTCTTTGTTCTATCCTAGTAAGATTTTCTCTGCACAACATATTTATTTATTATTACTTTTAATGTAATATTATTTTTATATAAAACAGAATTATATACTTTGTTCCTACCCTGGAAAATTCCAAAAATATACAGAAGTACCAATCTTTTCTGATCTTACTAATCCATCATCTACTAGTGTTTGAAGTACATCTTTTACTGCCTGTGAAACAATCCCTTTTTCTTTAGCTGCGATTTTTTCTAATTCTTTTAAAGTAAAAAATTCTTTTCTTTCATAAAACAGTTGAAGCAGTCTTATACGTTTTTCTTCGAAAGAAACTCCTTTTCGTTTAGACATTTTATTTAAGTGACTGTAATAAAGTAATAAATTTTAATGGAAATTATTTATTATGTTTATAGCGATGCAGCTATGAAGCAATTTCTTTTACATTTAGATGAGACATTTGCTTTAGGACGAAAATTTATTATTCAAGATTTAGATGAGAGGCATTTATTTATCTCTGCCGATATTTTAGACACCTTACAAGCAAAAGTGGATGACCTTATGGATCAAATATCATTTCCTCTAGCTGAGAAAGGAATATAAGAACTATCAAAGAATGTCTTATTTATAACCTATTATAAAATAGATTAAAAGATTGTGAATTACTATAAATTAATCAAATATGGCTGCTCGAGAATCTGGTAGAATAAAAGATGCATATCAAAAGAGAGTGCTTGATGAAGCTGCTCGTAAACGTAGACAGAAGAAAGCATTGGAGGCTTTGGAGCAAGATAATTTTCATGATGATCCGCATGCGGATTTGGGTATGTAAATACATTGCACAATTCTATTTGTTTAACAATTAAAATATAATTTTTTTATAGCATTGTGGGCGTAACAATTTATAACATTTTACAAATACTATAATTGTTTCAGTAATGAGCAAGAAAGTTCCAAAGTTTCAAGAGACTCTAGATAATAGAGGTGGTAGAAGAAAAAAGACCAGATCAGCGGAGTATTATAAACAACGATTTCGTAAAACTTTTGCTCAGTTAGTGGAAGAAGATCTAAATATTAATCCAAATCCACCTAATTATGCATCTGCTCAAGCACAACCATCCCGATTTCCAGAACGACAATTTTGTGCAGTTTGTGGTTTCCCTAGTAATTATACTTGTATTCCTTGTGGAGCTAGATATTGCAGTATGAAGTGTCTAGGTACTCATCTTGACACAAGATGTTTAAAATGGACAGCTTAATAAGTATGTGGTTATCATGAAGCTTATAGTTCAATATTATAAATAAAACATATTTTTCTTATTGTAAACGTAATAAGACTAATATATGTAAGAAAAAAGTATTCAATAAAATTGTGTATTTTTATATTAATATTTGGTACTCTTTTCTCCTTTTATGATGCAATAAACTAATATAATAAATTAAAAATTTTTAATAAGTTATAAATATATAGTAATTTCATATAATAATAGTAATTGTAAATATATTTATTGATATATAATTATGAGGAATTTGTGTTTTTTCATGTACTAAAATTGTATTACATATACAACATTATGTAAAACACTATTTATTATTTCAAGAAACTACCGTTATCGATTGTTTTAAAACTTATCTTAATAGTATGTATTGTCACATAGAAGATATGTTTATAGTTTTTTATGCATTATTAAAAAACACTGTATACATACTGATTGCTTTGTACTTTGTTTATTGTTTACAATATTACTTACGTTTTAAAGGATTATAAACAGTAATATTGCACGTCTGTATTATAATATTACGTAAATATTAACCTCACAAATTATTTGGATTATAATATAGTCAAAGGAAAGAGCGAAATGAAAAACACGTGTAAAATGAGCTGTTGAAACGTAGTTTCAGCTAACGTATTAACTGACTAATATAAATCTCTGAGAACAAGGCGGGAACGATTTTCATTTTATAAAAACAATGGCCCTCTGGTGGAATCTAGAAGAATCTTTGTATTGTGACGAAAGAGGCAGCAATAGAAAAGTAGAAAAACGTCTAGTGGTAGGACATGTAATCGTTTATAATTATGTGAAGTTTAAATTCGTGAATGTAATCTTTGTTCCGCCTAATATACGGACGGATTCGAACGAAATTGTCTATGTGAAAGTGTTACGTATTCGAGCATACTATAGTGTTGTGGACGGTTATTGTATAGGTTATAATAATACATAGGCATGTAAAATGTCATAGATATAACAATTGTAAAAGAAGAGTGGCTAATAAATTATTCTCCTGTTATTTCCAATAAATGTACGTATGCTTTATATGAGTTGTATTTTATGATTCTTTCGAATGCTCAAAATGTCGATTCCTAAAATGTTACAAGTTTCCTCGTATTAATTAATGAATGTACGTGTTCATACCTTGTAGAAGTAGTTAATCAGATAGAAAATTGTTGAAATTTAATTTAATTTTATAAATACTGTTTTTGCTAATATTGCAGTTTCAAAAGACGAACGAATATCACGATTTGTTGGTAAAAGCGCGAATTTAAAACATTCAGTTTTCGCAAACACATTCTGCCCTCTACCGATCTAGATGAGTATCTTAATATGATGTTTTAAGCGTCGCGCGAAATGTTTGTTCTAACTTATTTTGGTTTTCGATCATTTGAAAGAGCATCGAGAGACTGCACCTTATATATTATTCAGTGTGATGTGAATTTACCTGTGATACGCTTAATCAAAAATTTTAAATTGTGGATTTTCGAGTGAGAAAGAATAATCGAAGGTAACATCTATTTTAAGAATGAAAATATCGATATTGTAGCACGATAGAATTTCCGTTTTGTCAAATGAAAAATACGAGACATGGAAATTCTTTTAAACAATGTATGTACATGCGTAATTTTTATGTAATAATTTATTTTTATTCTTTAGGAACTTTGATATTAATTATGTTAAATCATGAACGCTAATATTAAAATTTGATATCAAAAATGTAAATGAAAATAAATGTAAAATGTAAATGAAATTTTGATATCATTTTTTAAGAGTTATTTTTGCAGACTTGTATGCTTAATTTATAACTGTAAATCATATAGAAAAGTTTCACATTTTTATGAGGAAAATACGAATTTTATTCGCGTTTTCTTTTATTTGAACAACGAATAATATAACGTATTGCAAAATATTATGTTGAAGCGTAAAAACGTTTGACTTTTAAAAATCATTCAATCAGTTTAATAGTATTTCAATCTATAAGAACATATAATTATACCTAAGTAACTGGTCTGTTGAACTTCCTCATCAACTGAAATTTGTATTTATAGACGGAAGTAAGACAGCTGAAGATAATTAGAATAAGCTTCGATGACTAACTACTGGTGGCTAAGGTGGATTTTGCAGCGAAGATAAGACCTTTGCAAATCGTGCAACCCTTTAATTGCAGAAGTAATTACTGTGTACCACTCATTGCAATAACACGATGACATTAGACTCTCAGACCGATAAAAGTTTATGCCATCTTGATAAGCTTTCGAACACGGACTTAGCTGAAATTCCATCCAACTATGGACTTCCTGCTGGAATAAGCCCGTTGGAATCTCAGGTAGCCGGACATCCGTCGTTAGATATCGAACGACAGACTATTGGTAAGCATCTGATCGAATTAAATGCCGCGGAAGATGAAATGCGGAGAAAACAGATTTATTGAATCGTCTCGATACTTAGTTATTTGATAAAGGAAAGTAGCAACTTCAAATGCGTCTTGGTTCTTACCTTCCCAAAGAAATAATGTTTTTCTTTATAAATCTCCCTTATTCATGCACCAATTTTACTATTTGTAGACTTTTTACACGATTTATACTTATCTTACTAACATTCAGTCGATCCATTTATTTTGTTCTACTTATTCTTTCTACATTCGTTCGTATTTGTACCTCTCACTTTCACTAGTGTTCCAGCAGGGGTATTGGGCATTTGTCCAATAGATGCGATCTGCGTAGTCTCCTTAGTAGGGATTACGTTTAAGTCTAAGAAGCTGACTCCGATACCAAGTTCACCGATAATGTTTATTTGTTGACACGCTGAAGTCATCGACAATCACCTCATCGACAGTCACTTTATTGACATCCACTCTTGCTGGCAGTTCATTGTTATCGAATATTACATTGTCCGCATATATATGTTATCATTAATTATGTATTTATATCTAAATATTCATTTTCGCGCATAAAAAAGATGAAGGGGAAAGGAAAATGATACAAGTTATATAGATAAATATTTATAAAAACTTGGTAACCTTCGATTTCTGTAATTTTTTAATACGCTGCCAAGGTCATTACCCCGAATCGTGTTGAGAAGGTTTTAATGGAGGATATATGTAGTAAATCAAATGCGTGGGCGGAGGAGGAAATAACTACCTTCACTTACGTTCATTTCTGTTTAAAATAAAATTAGATTTGGATTAGCTTAAATCCTTTCAGAATGTTGATCCAGGGGGAGGGATTCCATCCTCCGTCCACTTTTTTAATTCACTACTATTTGTGAATCATCTCTTCTACGGAAAGTCATAAGAACTCAGTTCTGCCAATCATAAGAAACAGGAGCGAATGTAGATAAAGGTGCATAATCAACGATAACATATGATGGTACGAATAATAATTACCGGTAAAAAACAATGTCAGTGAAGTGATAGTTGGTGATTTCAATATATCGGCAAATAGATATTGTCGGCGAACTCGGTATCAGTGAAATTGTGTCGATGATTTAGAGATAACCCCCTTGGTGGTGGTATCACGCAGTCTTTTACTGTCGGATTTTGAAAAGAATGATTTGCATTTCTTGTATGAGAATTATGCGTTTCTCATTCGTTTTATTTTAATAAACATCTTCTTCGCACTAGAAATATGATTTGATGCGACTTTGAGTTCGTTTGAACTGTTTAATCTGGTAATAAAGATATTTTTTCCATAAATTGTATCACTTCTCCTTCATTTTGAGAATTCAACCATAAAATTGCACTATATACCTATATAATGTCTCTTACATGTAAAAATATAGGAAAATATTATATAGATGTACATATAGGTTCAAGGGAGCTTAATCGTGATTTTGACAAAATGAGACAAATAATAATTTGTTGTTATAACTTAGGTTTGATGAAAATAATTTTTATTATTTTGTTGTGAATTTCATATTTATTTGATATAAACTCTATACAAGTGAAAGTTAAATCGTGAGAATTTTTCACGATAACATATACAGTTGTGCTACCTAAAAAAGTAAATATTGAATAATCATTTTTCTTAATATATGTAATCTAGCGGAATATTGTGTTATGAGTTTCGTTGATAACGGTTGTGAAAAGAGATCCAACGAGCGAGTTGCATAAATACTTTCAACTGAAATTCATGAACGACAAGTTCATACGTGATATTTATTTCATACTTATTGCTATTTATTTAATACATTATTGTAAATTTCTCATTAAGTATTTGTGAATCTATATTTACATGGTACTTTGTTATTTTTATTTATGAAATAGGAAACAAAAATTATTTAATTTTTATTATGTAACCAATGATGTTATAAAAGATTAATAAATGTTGTAGGCATGTTACGTAGGTCGGATGGCTGTGTGTTTAAACCTGTTGTTAAACCGTTACTTGGGAAAAGAGAAATTTCGTTCTATGAAAACTTACAAAAATCTCAAGACCCTGTTATGTTACAATTGAAGAATTATGTTCCACGATATTATGGCACAACAGAGTTACAAATTTTTGGCAGACGTAAGATATCAAAAATATCGAATTTTTAATTTGTTTCTTACATTTCTTCTTATTCCCTTAATTTCGTTCTCCATATGTTTTTCATTGTCACAATTGTATTTAAAAGTCATTTTAAGTAAATTAATATAAAATAGGCGATATTATACAACCATATTTTTTAAAACAAAATATGTATTTATTTTTTTTGCAGTTAAATTCGATAAAATATTCGAGAGAAAAGTTATGTAATTTGATAATGCAAATAAGAGGATCTTTTTCCGAATGTTCTTTTTTTTTTATTACAGTCACTGTCACTGTTATTTTATGAGAATACATGAATATTTTATTACATTCGGTGTTGTCATATCTTTTATTTGAAAAACATAGATGTTATTATCTATGGTTGTTATAAAATACTGTAGAATTAGAAAAATACATATCTATTGTTTCTTTGTAAAGCTGTTAGTGGTTCTAATTAATTCTAAAAGAGGATTTTACTTAATTTACGATAACAAGTCATTGGATGTTTTTTCGAATAATTTCTTTTTATCTTTAACAGTAAAGAAAATAAATAGATCTTTTGCTTCTTATGGACAATTTTGCGTAAAATAGAAGATGAGTTGTGGTTACATTGATATATATTCGATGCTTAGTATGTTATTTATTTACCATGCATGTATTAATAATTATTAAAGAATTTACCCCAAGATTCTGTACCTACAATTAATTGCTGAAAAATCTCGGTTTCGTACAGTTTAACACAATATGATTAATCGTTTTCGTAAAATATTAGGAGTAACATTCCTTACGCTGAAAGATATTACTGATGGTATGGCGGAACCGTGCGTGATGGATATAAAAATAGGTAGACGAACGTGGGATCCTTTAGCCACGCCAGAGAAAAAAGCAACGGAAGAGTTAAAGTACGCCGAATCTAAACGCATTTATGGATTCTGTATAACCGGCTTTCAAGTATATTGCGTTTCTTCCGGGAAATTAAAACAGTTTGGCAAACATTATGGCAAGACTCTTGATGCTAATGGTGTCGTGGAAGGTATATCATTAACTTCAATTATTTTATAGGGAATTATACACAGCGTTATGAATTTACGAGCTATCACTAGCTGTTATAATTCAAATGTCTTTTAATGTTTCATTAGTCACGTACGTATAGTTGTATAAGTGGTATACATATCACTATTGGATCATATGAGGAACGATTGTAACGAAACGCTGGAAGCCGTTTCCAGAACACTTTAAACAATTTACTTTTTTTATTCAAACTATTCCAAATGGTGCCTTTTCTTTCCTGCGCAGCGCTGAAAATCTTCCTGAATATAAGTCCAGAAAGACCGCCCTGTCGTCAATTGATTGTGATGCTGCTCTCTTTCTTGTGGAAGATCTTACTATTCTTTCGTATGCAGCGGTTGTTCCGCTTTTATTCTAGTTCCTTATTGGTGGCATATGATGCAAAAAGGTTGCGGCATTATCTCCGCCTAAATAACACGAACGTCAATAAATTACCTAGCCACGTATCCACGCCATTTTCCTCCACAAGTAATTATGCAACCACATCGAATGTGTTCAAACACACGAATGACGCGACGAGTAATTCAGTTTCAAGTATCGAAAGCAACAGGAATCGGACGATGGAGAAGGCACATTTTATTAAGAGGAGTATCAGCTTGAGTGGCGAGAATGATTCTTCGAGCAAAGAAAAGACTTTGAATAGAAGTGGATCGTGTAGCCCGGACTTTAAAGTGGATCGACTCTGCCGTACACATTCGTACGTCAACAACTTCGACGACGACATTAGAAGAATGAAAGAAGATTACGATGATTTGCTGAATGAACTTACCAGTTCGATGAAAGAGAAACAGAACTGGGTTAGAATTAACATGATCGATTTCACGCACGTCTTCCCAGCGGAGGATCAAAATGCTCTTGATCTAAATTATCTAGAAGGAATCGAAAATCTGATTAAACTCGTGGAGATGTTCCTAGTCTCCAAGGATACCACTGCATGAACCATATTTATTATAATATAAGAAGTTGTTACATTTTTTTCTTTTAAATTGCAATACGAGAGGTTACATAACTGTATTTTATATTGTTTAATTAGATTAATTTTTGACGATAGGTTAGAGAAATCATAAACCGGAAGTTGTAAATCGTGACAATGTATGCACATTACCACATAAATAAAATACGAGGTCAAGAATGTTCCGTGAAAGCTTATTGGGTATGTAACACGATCGAACAGTAAAATATTTATTGTTTTAGAGCTTTCATGGAATGTTTTTTTGTACCTATAGTTGATCATAATGAAAGCACTGAAACCTGAATCTTAATTGTTTCGCACCAGACGTAACAACATTTCTAACGTTCACATTCTTCGATGCACCCTCACTTGTCGATATTCCATTTTACTAAAAACCATATTTGTTGGTTTTATATACCTGGTCATACATATGCATTCGTCATTCGTACAACAATTGTTGTAATCATTGATTCCTCATACTATTTCTTTACTTATCTTTTTATCGTACAAATAAAATTGTGTAATCATACCTACTAAATACGAAAATTGTTATATTAATATAAATACAAAACATCCAAGTGTTAATGTAAAGCTTGAATATCTTTATTCCTACCCTTTTGAATAAATTTAGGATTCTGATAAAAAAAGATATTGTGTCTTATAATCCTTTCAAATAGAAACAACAACAAAATTATATTTATGGAAATACATATGTATATGCGTATGGAGAGGAACCGATCTCTTCTTCAAGAGATCAATTTTACTACCATGCTATTTACTTTTGTATTTATTTTTAATTCTATTGTATTAAGTTAATTCGTATGTTTGTAAATATTTTATTAACGAGGATACAAAAATAAAGATAAGAATACGAAAGCAATTATGTGTACCTGATTAATTAATTTTTCTGTAACAATTAGATGTAATGTACGCAGTTTTTAATTTTTTGCGTTTTCTATTTTTGAAATTCAATAATGCAATAATTTACAAAGTTATAAGGATATGAAAAGTTGTCATGATCAATACTTGCTAATATGTTAACTAGCAAATGCAGATATTTGATATGAGAAGTTATTTTAAAGATATTGAAGTAGTCATATTAATTACTTTTATCACTTAAAAATTAGAAACGTTTGATACGTTTTATTAATATAATTAGTAAAGTTTTGTCTTCTGAGTGCAAAATTGAAAACAACATTTCATTCATTTTGAGAAAAGTTTAATCACAGGAAATAACAAGTTATTGTTATAATAACGAGTTTAGTTATGCCCAGATAATAAGAAATTAGAAATTATTTTTCATTAATATTTAATTGTCAATATTATGGGTACATTAAAAAAATTAATTATTCATACATCTGGTAGGACAAATATAAAACAATTCATTTTTCAGATTTTTGTAATTGAAGTATAAAATTATCATGTGAACAAAATGAGAGATTTGCTAGAAAAAAATGAAAGAGAAATTAGCAGAAAAGTAAAAATACAAGATAAATTCGCTATGAAATAATATTATTTACTTGGTATTAACAGCTATTAATAATTGGAAATTATACTACATACATACTTTATTTCAATGTAGATATTACTAGAAGCAATTATAATTCTTTTGTAGATTTCTAAACGAAGATAACGTTTAAATAAAATTAATATATAATTAATTTCATAAAAGTTTTGTCCAATGTCACATTCCGTCTGTGATTCCTTTTTAAATTTTTGTATAAACTATTTATTTATTTACTTAGAAAACAAGATCGATCTGTTAAAAAAAATTGTTTACAATTCCTTTTTGCAATCATTGCTGCTTAATACTATCGATAACTTTAGTAATTTTTTAAATTCAAAGGCAGATTCAAATTAGAAGAAATAATTATTAATTATAATTATTTAATAATAACTCAGTTAAGTGGTAGGTTATTAAAAAAAAACTTTTCGTTATTGTATATTTTATTCGCCATTCACTCGTAAACAGTTTTTACATTGTCGCTCGAATCGTCGAATCAGCGTACCGGCACGACATGTCAACTGATAATAGTTCATAATTTGCTTAATCTCTCGTAACATTTATAATAATATTTATATAGAATATTTATATTTGTATTTATATTCATATTTATATTATACATATATTATGTATAGATTGCTTGCTGATCATCGGCTATATTTACGTGGCACATTATTTACCATAGTATATCTGCTTATACATTTCAGCATTGTATACATCACACGTTCTTACTCTTTCTCATTCTTACGTACTTACACTTTCAAGAGTTCGGTCATCTCTCGCTCGCGAGCTACAGTCTACACTGTTTACGGCATCCGATGATTTATAGGATTACAGGTCAGTCAGCTTTTCCATTTTAATGTTTCTTTTTACGCGTTCTCTGGACGAAGATAGACATAAATAGGAATTGTGTGACAAAGTGTAACAAAGACCGGAAGTATAAACGCCGGTTAATAGAAATCTAACGTGAAGAACGACTCGACTTCGTGCGATCTTTTTCATCGGTAATCGGTATCCGACACACGTGATATGTACCTACGTATGTTCGGGTATGTTCGGATTTCAATCCGTTCACCAAATATCGTCGAAGATGATATCCTAGTGCTATAAATTCTAAATCTTATAACGAAACGCCATTGGAATTGCGAGCTCGATAAATTCATGACGATTATTAGTGCCTGAACAGAGGAAACTTTCGAGGGTATCGGTACCTAATGTAATTATATACTGGGAGCGCGATTAATGGTGAGGGGTTCCGTTAATCAACCCGCAAACGCGATTACCACGGTTCAAATTGAATTACGTGTTCCGAATAGCAGGAAAGTCTCTGATAGCAAATGCGCGACAGAAACGATCGCAATGTACTACATTCGTTTATGTCACTGTACATTATGCGACGTGTGGTAGAAAGGAAATTTGATTATCGATTATACTTAAATATAACGATATATAACAAAGTAATAATGTAGTGATGACAACTGCGTTAATGATAATGATATTAATATTAATAAGAAACAATGATATTCTATACCACATAGTGAACGTAGATGCAACAATAAACAAAATAAGACTATTAAATACTTATAAACTTAATATATATATTGAACGTAGTAAAATAAAATTTAATTCCTGATTGATATAGATGTATAAGTTTGTTAGATCATACGTGTTCAATTTTTTGCTTTATATACTTGCATGAGTGTTTCATTATTCAGTCATATCTGTGGATCTTTTGCAAAATAGAAATTTTGTTTCAAAAGTAACTAGATTCAAAATTTCGTTGATTATTTGGTTAAAGAATTGGCAAGTGCGCATTATATTAAGAAACCATAAAGATTTCCTCTAACGCGATAATTTTTTCTGTTGTTGTTGCGACCTCTCAACAGGTGGTGATCAGTTAAATTGCAACTGCTCGGTTGGGGTCGCGAACCTTGAACGATATTAACGCTCAAGGTGGAGGGAGATTAAAGATGCTTGTAATTTGTATGTTTATTTGAAGTATCTTGTATGAACGTAAGTCTGGTTTAAACGTAAATGAGAGTCTTTAAACGTAAGGTGGAGCGTATTGAACACAAATTCTTATTCTCGAAGCGTCTGATGTTCACATTGTAGGTGTCAGTCTAAGGGGTGGGTTTTCGTCGACGTTTACTGCGAGGTGGGAATCTGTGTCTGTCCAATCCTGTAACTGTCGAACTGTCTCGAGCGTTTCGCAAATGGTGCGTCTTGTGCGTACCTGGTTAAGGATGCGTAACGTAACGTCTCGTTAGTGACATCGTCTAGTGGTCTATTGTCAAGTTCTCATCTGATGTTGAAGTTTATGACACGTCGTTTGCTATTGAGCGGATCTGTCGAGCGCTTAAGATGCTAATTAAGTTGTAGACGTAGTACGAGTTGTAATTTTATAATTTGCAATGTGAGAAATTTCAACTTCTCAAAAATGGCAGATGTGCTGTCCGTATCGTAAACTGAGGATAATTTTATATCCCCAACATTTGTTGACAGATTTTAAATTATTAAAAATAATTAACACAAATTATATTTATTTATAATAATTTAAAAAGATAAGTCAAATGTTAAACAATACCTATATGTAATAATAATATTTTTAGGGGAATATTTCCGTGGCCTATAAAGGATTCTTTTCTTAAATCATTTTCATCTTTTTATCTGCAACTTCAAACAATAAGTTTAGAACAATAATTGCAACAATTGTGTATACTTATAGAAATTAAACTTTTCTGTAGCGAATCTCAATTTTTCAATATTTTTAGTTATTAAGTATTTCTCCTCTTTCAATTTCTTTCATACATACCGTTTTTTAAACAATACGCCAAGTAACATTGACAAATTCTCTGTTTTACCTAATGTCGATAATACAATTTATACAGACTAATTTTCGCTTCAATGTTTATGCTTTCGCTCAAAGTGCGTTAATGTACTCAATTTAACTCAAACTCGATTTAAAAAAGTAATCGAATTTTCTGAATCTACAAGAAAAGTACAAAATCGTGCAGTTACGTCTTCTTCTTTAAAAATGATACATAACGATACGTGTAACGCAATAAAGATTGGTTTCACAACAAATTTCAACCGAATGACCGCGACAGAGATCGCGCGATAAATTTAGCATCTCGATTGCGGAAATGGAAGACGAGGAAACGTGCACCCGCGCACCCATTTGAATTCTGCGGTTGTTAACCGCATGAGAACGCGAGTTCCGTTCTTCCTCGGTCCATTCTATTGAGAACGTTAACTAAAAAATTTGTTTCACGTTCCTCACTCGTTTTGCATCGTTTAACTAATTTGTCTTCATTACGTGTCTGAAGCGCCCCCTTTTTTCTTTTGAAACTTTCGATTTTGCAAAGTGGAAGGTCCCGGTTCCGAATATTTTACACTTAACTCTTCCCCCTAGTCTCTAATTGTTTTCAACTCGTCAACAGCTTTTTATACCATCGTACATATCATTTATGCATCACGTGTCATATCATAACATTGTTATTATAACGAAATGAATAGAAAGGGCATATTACAAAACATAACAGGGCATAACAGGGCATAACATCAAATTTGTGTATTCAAAAAATTTGTGATTAATTCCAAATATTGCGAAGCCACGTTAAGATTCTATTCATATATCGTCAGTTTTTTGTATTTTTATAAGTCTTTTGGTTCCATTGGCTACTTAGTAGCTGGTTTTGAATATTTTTGTGTCGTAACTAATTACAACATTTATGATTAATTAACTTTTACTGCATATCATCGGTTGCTTCAGGATGAATGCGAGATATTTACGAAAAATGTTTTAAACGAATAGTATACGTAATTTAGGACTTGTTACTGATGCATACGTTCAAACAATTCTTTAATTTACAATTCAGTAAACGAATTATGAGCATGTTAAATTCGATACTGTTAATTTCAGAAGCTACATTACCATTCTTAATATATCCACAAATAATTAATTTCTTTTAAATGCATATTAGAAATGCTTATATTTTCAAGTAAATCAATTTCTTTGATTTCTGTAACGTTATGAAATAAATTTACATGTAGAAGTTTATGCAGAATATAAATTTTACGTGACACTAGTAACATGTATTAATTAGTATTAATAAAACGTTCCATATACATATTAGTTTTTGCAGTACAATCTTTTTTTGTTCGACGATATTCAATACAAGTCATAAATGATAATAAAACAAATATAATCTCCAACAAATAGTATAAAAAATTTACTTTTACAAAACATGATACGTACACACAGTACATTTTCTTTTTATATATTTTTATATATTTAATAAAATAAAATATATAAATAAATAAACGCGATGATATATATATATAAACGTGCATAATATTAATTTTGTGAGTAAATTTTGAAGAAAAGGATAACATACACACAAATATATAAATGTGTGTTAGTCAAGAAAAATTTTCACTGATGTGGCTTTTACAAGGAAATGACTGACAATTTCGTAATCATAATTTATAATTTGTAATGAATTCAGAATGTTACGGAAATATAAATGCATTCTCCTAATAATATCTTTTTTTAAAGACTCTTTTGAACTGAGCCACTCATTTAATCAGTAACTTTAGGAACTCCAATATAAAATTTCGATTTCTAATGTACACGTTTAACTCTTTACTATAACAAAACGTTATATATGGCAAGATCATATGATTTATTTTTTTCCAAATATGTCAGAGCTTAATTTCCATCGAAATTGGATAAGTTTTAATGAACTTACTTAAAGTTAAATAAATTGAAATTCTATAAGTTCAGTGAAAAGGACGTATTCACAAAGTTAAATCAGTCTGCAGAAAGTCATTTACTAATATCATACAATCGAATAGCGTCGTATCCGTTGCGTATCGTATATATATGCAAATGTATCGTAAATTAATAATTCAATCGATAACTATAAATTTATTTTCTTATAAAAACATAACTTAATAACAAGCATAATGTTTTCACTAAACGTAATCTAATTATTAACGATCGGTTAATGCGTAAACTATTAATCAAATATATTTCATGTATATTGTTTTAATTTAAGTCTCTATCTAATGAGTATAAATCAATGGAACGTCATGTTCTAATAAATAAATTACATTTAAATATAAGCGCAAACATAACTCATCCTTTTTCTCCAAAATATGTATAGATAATATTTATGAATAGAATAGTCATGAATTGATCAATTTATTTTGCGAGAATTTTAACTTCGTTCGGCAGCGAGTACCGTATTACAATTGCATAATATTAAATTTCGCTCATCGATCATATGTAACTTCAATCAGTATACTATAGATAAGTAAAACATGTAAGATAACTAATTAGTTACACGTGTTCATTAACAATTGTAATTCGATACGTTTCTAATTCTACCAAAGCTCGCTATTTAACATAATAATACAAATACTGCCAATTCTTACAATTATCGACATTTGGAAATAATAAAAAAAAATCTATTGTAAGATAATAAAGATTAGCATTAAAAGCAATTGTCAACAATAAATCTAGTATTTTGCCTTTTCTTGAACATAATATAATATGTAGGGATAGGGAGAGGAGCGATGACAATGTACGAAACCAACGAAGATGGAAAAGTCGGTAAAGGGGCCATTTACGACATTCGTGACAAAGAATAAAATTAATGAACACGCGTATAGAGCATGCTGGTCTGTTCAATGCCACGTAATAATTTTTTCTCCACGGCCAGCCAATGGACCATGTCGAGGACAGCGGCCAACGTTCAATCGAAACGATTGATCATGTAATTACGTTCAACAGAATTCTCTATTCGCGTACAAACATCGTCCGAGAAATTTACCGCGACTCTTTAAACGACTACCAATTAACGATAAAAGATCGACGTAAATGTCGCAATTATGAGAATTTGTTTCAAAATTAACGTCTTAACGAATTAAAATTAGTTATGTGATCGATACAATACATATATTTTTATTCGTATTGAATAAAAAATGATAAGAATTTTGTTATATTTATTTCTTTTTTCTCACTTTTGGAAACTTAGTAATTTTCTACTGAATGCAGAATAAGCGTTTGTCGAAGCAAAACATGCGTTCGCTAAAATCAGAATACTTTAAGCGAAACACTCCATATCGTTTATGTACATTTACGTAATATATACATACACAAATTTAACAATATATTATAATAAAATGAACATAATCTTTTGCAACTAAATATGTTGAAAAATTTATTCGATTACTCAATGACTGTTATTCACTTAAAATATACCTATCTGATTTCTTATTCTTCGAAATAAGGTGATAGTAAACCTATTACACATTTCAAACATCAGAAAGTTTTGCACATTTTAACATTACAAAATTTCATTATCTAATTATCTATATTTTTGTTTATTATTTAGACAGTAGAAATGCTATCTTCCCCTTTTTATAAAATTTGTTCTTTCCTAATCCAAACCCAACTCTATCCTAACCCAAACATCCACGTTAGACATCCTACTATGCAGATGTACTTACATATGTACCTCGTACTCTTCTATACAAGTGTATGTTTCGCAGAGATTACAAAGGTATTTCAACGACGAATTATCCGTTATATTAGTAAGCTTCGATATTCAATTGGACTATTTTTAGCGTGATTCGATACAGTGTTAACGAAATATCAAATTCTTTTATATGACACACACAATATTCCATGTACATATATGTACAAATCTTCTGTGATAGGTGTTTAAATACTACCGCGAGCCTGTGTACCTTTCAACATCGGAATTTCCCGTAAAATTTTGGCGAAATCAGCGTCTGCAGAAAACAAATGTTGCACGATGTGACTTCGATTCACTGGAACGAAATTAGCCGTGGTTCGGTGAATTCGTTCGCATAATCATAATTTTCGAGCATAGCCACGAGAACGAGGCGCGACATTTCAGCCTCGTTTTTTTGCTTATTTATTGCGGTCTACGCGGCAAATTGAAAACGGATGCGGGCTAGGTGGCAATCGATAATTTCAGGCTGTTTTCGCATCACGCTTCTCGTACGAACGACAATTTTGAAATATATATTGACCAGACGGCGAGTAACCGCTTCGATGCCATGGAAGCGTATGATGTTTGCGGCGAGTTAACACGATCGCTGTAGCAAGATGTATTGCTGGTTGCTGTGGTTCTGATCACATAGCGACGCGCCAATGCTCGTCAATCGTCGCTATTCAACCAGTAAAATTGTCTGGACCGTTCCGTCAGAACACTAGCAGATTTTTGTTTGCACCGCCTGGATGAAGCTACGGTTTCAAAGAGCTAACCATTCTACGTTTCTTTTTTGCTTTGTTGATTATTTCATTCGTAATTATACCGTGAAAAATGGCCACGGTTTTACTAGTGTACGTTGTTATATAAATACGTCCCCAATGATCTTGTGCTTTTTTTACGTTTGTAATAGTTTTGAATATCTATATTTATCTTAGCAGTGTTCCATAATTTTTTATCCGTCATTGAACTTCATTTCGCGAGATGAAAGGCTTCGTTTCACTAGTGAACGACGTTTTATAGATGTGTAGAACGAGTGGGAAGATCAACTTCCGATTTATCTACCAAGTAACTACTCGGTATAACATAATTACGCAAGATTAATAAAGTTTTAATAGTTAATGGTTGATTTCCTTCAAGAAAGTCTATATGTTAAAGAGTACAAAATTTGTAGCGATGATCCAGACCAATAAAAAGTATTTGATCGTCATAAATCATAAAATAGATATTTTGAAAATGTAAAATATAATTTTTATATCTCCTTGTAAGAATATTCGATGGAGTGCAAATTCAATAATGAGTAAAGAATTTGTGTATGTTAGACAATGTGTAACAATGTAATTCTTCAATGTAATTCATATCTGTGAATGTATATATTTCAATGCAACACAGGGCAAGACGCATTAAGCGATACTTATAAACAGGGAAATAATATATTGCAAACATGTTGACAAATATCTACTTACATGTATCGCAAACAAAAAGGTTAATTGATAAATTTTTTTCGTTATAGCAATGAAATTTCTATTCAATTTAACACTTTGATGATTGCTATTTGTTATTCATATCTGTATAAGTTATCCTATATTCTGTAAAATCATTATTATATTTATTTATTCTATTATTTTATTTCATAGGTAGTATAGATACTCAATATTCTTGTATACCTGTCTTACTTTTTTCGATCGATTATGGAATAGATAATTCCATAATATGCAAAATAATAAAAATTACGATAAAAACATATACAGTGAAAAAAAAGGCACAGATCTGTTTTAACGAGGCATTTTACATAATAGCAGACAATAACGATTATAACGATATAAATGTACAGCGTGTACTTTCATGTAATTATAAAAATGTTGCACGTATGTACTAAGGGAAGTGAATCATTGGAATGTACTACGCAATCATGTTGTATCCATGATCGACCTCTCGTTAAAATAAGCTCGGCAAAGATGAATCTTTTCAAACGAAGTGCGTCATCAAAGTGTTAAGAAGACAGACATTTTGTACATTTTCTACACTTTTAAAATAAAAGATCTCGTTCAGACTAATTATGTTACCTGACTGTAATCAACTTGATATTACCTTATCGATATAAGACTTTTTGTTTACTTAATTCGACGTATCCTTTCAAGTTTCAAATAGAGCTAAGGTAAATGATTCCTTAATTCCTTAATCTTGTGTTTTGTTTCTCGCGCATCATTTTTTCATATTTTTTATCAGATATCCACGAAAAATCAGATTATTTGAATTCAAGGAACTTATCAGAGAGGTTTAAAACTTGAATTCAAATAATCAATCTGACCGAGTTTGATACAGATGTAACGTTAAAAATAAGCAACAAAGCAATCTTTTATTTCACCATAACAGAGAATGTTTCGATTTCATTCCTGCGTGGACGTGAATGTTTTGCGTTCACGAAATCTTTCGCAAGACAGACGTATCGCGATAGAACGAAACGTTTCGGCGTAAGTAAATGAGACGAAATGTAATTTGACGGTATCATTTCGAGCGTCTGTGACACAGACCAGACAGACAGAGAGAAAAATAACAGAATAAATGGCACGACGTTCTTCTGTGTATCGAATAGTACGGATCGATCCATGTAATTACATAGAGAACCGTGGTATTACAAATAGCAAACTTCGAAATGGTGAACGTAAAAGCGACTGTTTTATCGAGATTTTATTGCATCACAAAGAGACGCGATCGTATCGCGCAGACGATTCCTAATTTCTTTATTTCTGTGGATCCGTTTCCTGCGATCTCGAACCAGTGTCATTGCGACGTAATTAGCGTTTTTGCTCGTAGTTGGAGAGCTCGGATTAGTTTTTACGAATATTACGTGAAAATAGTTATTCGTACATCCTATTTTAGTCGATTTTATTTTGGTATACTAAAAACATTGTCAATTGTTTGATATTGTTAAATTAAATATTTTTTGATTTTTATATATGATCTTGAAAAATTTTATTCTGAAATAGCAAAATTCATGAATTTTATTTTCAAATATTATTCGTCAGTAATCTTCGTAACAAAGAATTGTGAAATTCCTTAGGAATTATTTTAGAAATATTTAGTTATGTGTAATTCGTTGATAACGTACGTGTTATGTTAGTTGAAGGATTCGTTACGAAAATAACTCTTGTCAAAATTTTCGACTTTTTAGATAACGCGTTCTGTTGTATTGAGTAACATAGTGGTATTGACATTTTAAAAAATCATTTGTATCTTATTGTTGAATGAAAATTAATCGTTTCTATAAAACAAATTATTGTCACGAGATCTATATTTTCATAATTTAGTTAAATGGTTAGTTAGTAGCATGAACAGTTACGATGATGTAATAAATATGCGTGCATAAACATATTTTATTTAGGGAAATTGAAATATATATTGAACATCATTAAAGATGTTAGAGTTTTCTGCAAGAGAATAAACATGGACAAAAGTCGTTCTTTAATTTATACGTTGCAACTTTGAAGCGAAGCCTTAAGAGACGTGGAAAAAAGTAAGTGCTACGTATTTAGTCCTAATAATTGATCGGTCAAGTTTCCTAACAAACTCCTGACGGAATCTAAGATCAGAAATTAATTGTTGATGATTATAAGACGTCGATAAGATCCGTGCATTATTTAAATCTAAGCCGGATAAGTTTCATGAAAATGTATTATTACTCACAAAACAACGTAAGTAGGTAGTGATCGAAGATGATGAAGAATGCAATACGATTTATTTAATTTATGAGTTATAAAAACAAAGGGGACGAAACACGCTTTAATTTCACCTTTCAACGGCAGAGATGATTCTTAATCAAAAGAGTCCGCAAAAAATGAATAAAAATACGTCGATAAATGTACTTTACCTTGTTCAACGAGGCATGATTTCTTGTCAATGACGAGAACGTATACAATGACTTAAACGACGAAACATTTCTAAACTCTACGTTTTCTGATAATCTACATATACGATTTATTAAAAGTAATAATATTTTTTGAGATTGATATCAGGAACATTGTGTTCTAATGACGAAACTGTGTCTATTTAGAAAGATAAATGCATATTTAATATTAACTGACGAAAACGACTATTTCATATATTACGATCTAACGAGTAGATAACGTTATCATTGCGATGGAAAACCTGCGTATCTCTTTTGGAAATTACCTTGACGACCTTAGATTGCTTTCCAAGGAAAATATCTCAAGAAAGAATGACGCAATTTTAAAGGAGAAACTGAAGATTATTATATACGATTAAGTAAGTTAGCAAAGAAAATAATATACAGCTTTGCGAGGAAAAGGAAACTCAAAATTGCTACTTGTACCTATGACTATACGAGTATTACGTAATAACTTTCGTACTAGAAAAGTTTTCACTGAAACATTTTACTATTGGTAAGTCATCCATTCTGCCGTGTACATCATGTTTATTCATAGTTCTTGTCAAATATAATACAGTGTTGTAAAATTATAATGTCTTTTATATCGTTTACCTATCTAAACATTTTCTGTCCGTTACTGTAGGTACGTTTAGAGCTATGAAAACCAACAAACCTTTCCGACAGATATTTAATATTTAAGCAAGTAAACTGTGATTGCCGTGACTATTTTTACTTTTAATCGAAACTTTAATCAAACGTGTGAAGAAAGAAGAGCGGGGAGGAAGCGTGAAATTTAATGGCCGAGCTTTTTCTTCTAACACGTGTCGTGAGAATGACTCTTTCGTTACAATGTATACGAGTATCTCCGAAAATGATAGTTCAATCAAATTCAGTCTACGTACACACACGCACACGCGCAGAGAATCCAGTTTTCAATTTTGTTTTATTATTGTCCATTCGTGTATATGTACAAACGCGAGGAGATAGACTCGAAACCTCTTGAACATGAAACGAAACACTTGTGAACTCGTTTCATCGAATTCATTGATGCCCGCTAACACCATTGTTCCAGTTAATCATTCCAAGATTGATTTGCACTTTCTCTTTGTTAAAATTCTCTTTCCTTACATCGTTTGAAATTGCGATTGCAGCGGGATAATCGTGCTGTTGCGAAAAGAAACGAGGCAGGCAAATCGTTCAAAAGGGTGAAAAACGAAGAGGACCGATTTTTCGTTTCAAAGCGAAACGAATTCGGCCGCGACATCGCAAGGAGCAGCCGCGTTGGAAAATGTTGCGATTATGAAGCGAGTTTCGAGTTCCATTTTGAAACAATTGGCACGATCTAGCGAACGAACAGTAGCGACGAATCGTTCATCTTCGCTTCTACGTTGCTTGTCGCGTATTGTGTCAATGTCAAAAGACAGCTACACGAGTTAACCCAATGCCTTATAATGTTCAATGACATCCATTGCGCGAATTAGCAGTCCAAATACAACGATTTCAGACTGTATTTGCATCGAAGTATAACTTTTAGTTTAATTAAAGTTTAATTAAATTTCCAGATTATCGAAACGCCTAATATTATTGGGTTGTTTGAAAAATTCGTAGAGAAATTAAAAAAATATTTAGAGGTAATGTATCTACATCAAACAACCATTTTATCGAATAACGCATGCATCGTGCTTTCCAATAATTTTTGGTTATCGAGTAGCTTCATTGTTTTGGACAACAGTTAATTTTTCAATTACTTTCTGCAATATTTTGTGAACACCAGAATTTATGTAATATAATATACTGCTAGTAAATTATTAGTCTCTTTATATTCGGTGTTACATACGCAGCGTTATACTTCGACAAGTTATTAATTAAGCAAACATTAATGTACTTGTTTTTGGCGAAACTAAAACATCGGAGAAAATATGTGCCGATTATTAATAACTAGTACATTGGAAAGCAAAACTATTCCTATTAATCGATTCCGGATATTTCTCTATAATGTTTGCATTTATTCTTCAACTTGGAAACAGAATTCCAGTCGTTCGAAATTTACAATAAAATAATATATTGATTGTCAGAAACACTGTAAACTTTTCAGATAACGTAATGGTAAAAATTATATGTATGTATTACAGTAGAACTTCATTTATTTTAACTCATCAATAGCAAACAGTATAACAATCTGTATAATAGAAGTTCATTAATTATTATATTATCTGCGATTTTTCGTTCACAGAATAAAAATTCGCATTCTACGGTAGGCTCTCTTGTACAATAATTTATCAACTAATAATATTAGTGAATTGACAAATTACAAGCTGTAGGCTATTAACTACGGTTTTATAACATCACAGTTTTACGTCAAATCGCTTACAATGATTCATTCGTAAAGTTATTTCATATGTGTTTGCTTTATTATTAAACGTGTTACCGTTTCGCAGAAGGATTCATTGATTCCAATAACTTGTGATTGATGACTTGTAAAATTTTCTTAATAATATTAGTTCAATCGTGCAAGAGGGCCCAAATAAGTGGATTTAATTGATATTAACCAAAATATCATTTCAATAAATGGAGTTCTGAAATGGATCGTATAATTCAATTTTTCGCATCGAACGTAGCGTTAGAATAGCAAAAGGCTGACAGAATCGAAAGGCAACGGGTTGAATTACCTTGCTTACGGCATCATTATTTGCACGGTAAATTAGCGTGATAATTACGTTACGATTAATTGATTACCTGATCGAAAATGCGTTACTTTCTCCACTGTTGTTACGATTGCTCTTAGGTCGATGGTATTAATATATATATATGTATGTATACGTATATGTATATGTTTCTATATATATATATATTATATTTATAATATATATATGTATATGTATATTACGCGTATAACATATAAATACAACACGCATTCACTATTATATACAGGCTCTCTCAGCTTCATTCTCTCTCTTACTTGTTCATATACATTTTCTTTTCCCTCTCTTTTCCTCCCTGTTTGCTCACCGTAATCCTCGGAAAGAGTCCAGACTGCGCGTTCGTTCCGCGATTTATTTGTCTTACGCGTGAAAAAATTACAGGAAAGCTGCGCTGTGCAAGAAACTTCAGACGAATCCATAGAGCAGGACGTTTGGCTGTTGCGCAATGTTCGAGCTTAAATTTTAAATCGGGAAGAAATTGTTTCTTTTTCTTCCATGTGGATCAAGACGCAATCGATTATCGTGTTTCTGTAAGATACACGCAGTACGGTGAGTCATACGACGAACATCGTTTTACACGGATTAGAAATATTGTTTAGACATTGAAGGCGATCGAGAAATGGTAATTATTTCGAAGATATAGTTTATTTTCCATTGAATTTTTAATAGTATTTTTAATTCTTTCTATATCGTTCGTTCCTTTTTGGTTATTCGCGGATTTGCTAGATATATCAGTTAATGAAAAAATATGAACGAAGAATATTTTACGGTTTTCAAATTATTATGATTCGTGTGATAAGTTATATTAACTGATTTGGAGAAAATTAGACAGATAGTTATATGATTTATACGGTAATTGATATAAATATCGGATGATGAAGGCGGTTAAAGCATATAAATGGTAGATTATTAGTAAACTATTGTACATATAATCGTTAGTTGGGTCACAGTTAACGTCAGTTATGTGCGTATAAGGCAGTGTTATACGTTTTATTATATTAACGTATTAACATATTTTTATATTAAATGCATCATACTTGGTAGATAAGATTATAATACTTTAATTTCAGTGGCTTTTATTTCAATATCGTTTGGTATATTATTTAAGTAGATTATTTTATTCAAATAAAGTATTTTAATAAATTATTCCGAAATAATTGAATATAGAAATGTGCTTCCCACGAATGTGAGAAATGATTTGTAAGATGTGGATTATAGGTAAGTACGTTTCGTGAAAACAAATTGAATGTTAAAAAATAAAAGTATAATAATAACACATCTTATATTACATTTTATATCAAAAAGATTGTTTATAATCAATGAATGTTGTATTGAATTTATTTGTACAAAATCTATAAAATTTAACGTGTAACAATAGAAAAGTAATGAATAATTAAATTTTGTATAATATATTCTAGAAAAATGATTCTTCTAAATATGTTAATATCATACGAAGCTATTTACGATTTGAGGCGCTTTAATATTTTCACAAGAAGACATTTTCATTGTGACATTTTTATATAAGGTGAAAATCTATTTTATTGTGGTATTTGTTATTATCCATTCGTACATATTTGGTTATCTTGCACGTTAAATTTTCAAGGAAATTGAAACCATTACCGACAATTCTCAATATGAACATCGCCGTCAAAATAGGTAAATGTGTTTCAAGAAGCAGTTTTGTAAATCACTTCTTTTTTTCTCAGAAACATAATTACTTTTGAGAAGTCTATTTGATTTAAATTAAATGTTGCCTCACTGCTTCGAAAGATATTGCTCGTTTTCAAAATTTTTCAACGTGCCTCGAATAATTGTATACTTGTGCGTAGATTGTAATTGCGCTGCTACTTTACGTATTTTCATGTGTCTCGTAAATCATACTCATAATTTTATATCGATATCAACGAAGAAGAAGACGAAGAAGAAAAAAGAAGAAAAAGAAGAAGGAAAGTGGAATATATTATTTGATAGAAGCGATAATTGCTAAGTATCTGCAAGCAAAATGTCAACGGTTGTAAACTCGATTACTGAAAATTAAAAACGTTAACGCCCTGTATTTTTTAAATTTCTCGAATTATCTCACAGATATTCTAAAAGCTGGATGATATACAGTTTCGTTAAGACGCAAAATTATCACGTTTGCGAAACAGGATTTCTGGAAACTGAAAGCGCAATTCTCGGTTAAGCACCGGCGTTACGGGTTTCACGATGTTTTTAATGTACGTACGC
Organism: Bombus bifarius; assembly: GCF_011952205.1. Classification (NCBI taxonomy): domain Eukaryota; kingdom Metazoa; phylum Arthropoda; class Insecta; order Hymenoptera; family Apidae; genus Bombus; species Bombus bifarius. The sequence continues at coordinate 1,673,271 of NW_022884399.1, forward strand.
AGTTTCGCATGGAATGTTGAATGATATTTGCTAATAACGTTTTAACCACGCAACATTAATAAATGTCTCGCCGTGTCGTAAATGTCATCGTATAATTAAGAGTAACCACGATGAAATTGAAGTTTTAATCGCGCGACATTTCCTCTTTACCATCGATCGTGCCGCAAATATCGGACGAAATGTAAATTAAAAACCTGAACTATTTCTGGTAATTTTAATCCATATCCGATATTTATAAAATTATTTCTCGCTAAAAGACGATAGTTCGATGTTTCTATTTTCAGTATTTATTTCTTTTTCAACTGAACGAATCGAGATGTTTATTTGAAAAAAAGAAGCATTTACGATGGTTAGCTAGAGCGGATTAAAAAGCAGAAGGTTCTTTATATCGTTTGATGGTTGTTTAGCATGATGACCCAAACTGGCTATTAAAATCAGTTATTAAAATACAAAAGGTTAAAGAGTGACGGCGCGACGAGTCAATTGATCAGCGTTTGTTAAAATGGGGGATGTGACCGCTTCCGAAGCCTTAGCTGGAATGTTCCTCGAGTAATAAATTGCCGGTCGCGCGTATTTAATCCGGTTAATTAAGCTCTACTTTCGAGCAAACTCGTTAACGCTTTCACACGAGTAAACGCGTCCCTATGGCTGTATATGTAAATCACGTTATACGGATACGATTTAATGTAAATTACTTCTTCGTAAAAGCAATTCTATTTTTAATTCCGTACTCGTTACGGGCGCGTTGTGGTACGTTTAACGGTTTAGCAAATCTTATTTTCATAGCGCGAAATAGGCGCGTTTCAGACAGTGTGTATACGTTTTATTTTTCTTTTATTCCACTTACATATGCAGTCTCGCAAAGTGTAACATGCATTTGCTGTTTTACCGTGATTAACGTAATACGAGAAACATTGAATTAGGCCTTAAATTTGTGCGATTTACGCGGTTTGCTTGTTCTGGAGTCGTGACGGTAGCGCGTTACTTTAATAGAAACACAGACACAACACAGCGCGACGACACGTAATTAGAGGGTGAGAAATTGTCTGTGCGTATTAAGTACGGATTCTGTGCGTTTCTTGCGTTTCTGTTTCGCCTCTAATTTCTACACTTTATACTTTGTATCTGGGCGACATGCAGCTGGACGCTTGTAGCTAGACGGCTAATGTGTATCGCTTTAATTAAATTCGCCATCGGAGCTATTCAACGTTCAACGAGCCAATTTAAACGAGTACAATAAGTTCATTCAATGATCCAACCGTTCGTCTGATTCCACGTGTACTTGCTATTTGCAAGAAATCAACTTTTCTAAATTTCGTTTACGACGATGACGACATCGACCGATCGTGTAGATCGCGGTCAAGAAGAAGCGAGACCGTCGCATTCCAAGTATCAACACAGTTCGTTTGTTTTAAATATATCACTTTTATTTAATCGCAATTTTTTTTTATCCAGTGTAGCACCACAAAACATGTATAACAAAGAGCATTATAAATAGGTGATCGATTTCATAGTGTTTCAACGATGCTTTGATAATTGAAGCGAAACAACACGAATCGAAGGAATCGAATGTAAGGCCACTTCCTTCGTCATCGTATGTCGTGTTAAAACGACTCCATACAATTTACAGGAGGCGTGTGCCGTCAAAAGGGATATATATTAATATCTCCGCAATCAAAAGGGTCACGCAGCCGTACACGAGCAACGAGGCGAGTTTTTAGGGATCACTTATCTCGCTCGTTGCCTAAATTCGCCCGACAAGCAGAATAATAACAATTATTCATCGAATAATTACAATTATAAATTCTAACAGTTATGTCCGAGTCGTACTAAATTGGGCTCCTCCGTCGTCGCGTCGAACGTCGACTGTATAATTAATTGGATTTTAAAAGAGTGCGTGTATCGGTTCCTCAAATTCAAACGCTCTTCCTCTATATCTTTCGTGGCTGCGTTGCGTCGTAAAAATATCTTCGTTCGCTCGGAAGATACATCATCGAATTTACTTTCAATTATCACAATTTACTTTTAATCAAATTTCGTTATAATCACGTATCTTTAAAACGATTCTACGGCTTTTGAGATAACAAAGGCTCGTTGAATATAAAACGATATTCTCGAATACCAAGCTAATTCATTCGTTATTTCGATATTTAATTATTATTGATACCTAGAACGAGTCGGATTCGCCAGCCGATTCGTTAAATTAACAATAATTCTTAGTGGACGTTCTTCCTTATTCGGTTGTTTATATAGATCAAATAATAAAAAGTGAAACGTCAATCGATAAGCAGTTTTATATCCTGGTAGGACGTGCAAGAGTATCGATAGAACGGTTCGTGTGAAAAAATTCGCCCGATCTGTGAAGATCTCGTTTTAGCGTTTAGCAAATAATTTAATTTTATCCGCGCTGGTCGATAGACTAGTTTCTTCCGCGTATCGTACTTATCGTTTATATAGTTAACTTTATAGAAGTAAACTACGCGGCGATTGATAATAGAAAAAAAAGCCTTTCGGTCCAAAAGTCTACTTGTTACAAAGTTCGCGTCGATTTAAGTTGAAACACAGTCTGGACCCTATCTAAGACGGCGATTAGTCAATATCTTTAAGTTAACAAGGAAATTTTTCTTCTTGGCTGCTCGAACTAACGCGAAATTCCAAAAGCGTTAGTTGTTTCTTACGTTACACTAGCGGATATTTCGATCACCCCAGATTAAATCGAATTACTTTCTTTCTTTCTTTCTTTCTTTCTTTCCTTTCTTTTCTTGTCAGAGAAGAAAGAAATTACAAAAGGAGGAAAAGAAGGTCGCACGTGCACACATCGTTCTCTTCAGCATGAATGCCCTGTACAGTCGTATTTATATCGATGGCTTTCTCATTCCTTCTGTCGGGCGTGAGATGATAACACGACGTCACGGCTAGGGATATTCAAAAAGGCACTAACCCTCAAAGATCCGAAAAATCAAATGTACAAAATCAGTGCGGCCGCATACGAGTCGACGCATACGAGGTTACACCGACAGGCTCTTGTCTCCTTAGCTTTTCCTACTTCCTTACACTAGCCTAAGTCGATTTTTTTTTCATTTTTTCTTTTTTTTTTTGTTTTTAGTTGGAAAGCAAACCGCCAAAATCTAGGTCCGCCTCGAAGCTTACGATTAGACGTCTAAAGCGTTTTCGCGTCGAGGAACTTGCTCTCGCTTCGGATCGCGAGACAATTTTTATAGTTAGCGCTCTACTTCGCGTTCTTTTTTTTTCTTCTTGCTTTTTGGCACTTGACGATATCTAAATGTATAATATAGTAGAAATAGAATGAACGGAAAACGATACATCGAATTTTAGACAACAGAGTCAAAGAATACGGATGATCTTTTGCGTTTCTATGAAATAATAGGAAAAATTATGGCACAGGACAGGTGGCTGCAAACAATTTTAGTACCTCAAGGACTAAAAACACAATGCTCGATAACAACGTCTACACGTTTTACTTTCTCAAATACTATCGTATCACGCTTTATCGTTATTTTCGTCGGGGTCTCGATAAGTCCACGCTTTCACTCGGCAATTTCAATTCGAATCATTCGCGATCGGGTTCCGAGTTCCTTTCCAACGATTAGACGTCCAAGAAGGAAACGCTGATTCGCTCGACTATATCCAATCGATCGTACGATCTTTTATACGCTCTCGTACGATTAATCACAGCGTATCAAGCACTCCGTACGTATCCTACTCAAAAAGTTATAAAAAGTCGAAACGATCCTCCACGAATGCTCCATCTGCGAAGAAGGAACGCACGTTATTGGCGATTAATGGCTGGAGTGGGGATTACGGTGGCGCGGAAACGTCGCATTTGTAAAGATAGAATTAACGTCGAACTTCTCGTGACTATCCTTGGAAACGACCGTCTCGAGACGATGCAAGCGGAAGGCGACGCTCGTTTCGCGTGAAATTCGAAGTACGACCACCGGATCGCTTGACGAGAAAGCAGCTTCGGCCGCGTAACTGGCGTTTTGGCAGTTGGCTTTGATTTATGGCATGCACGCGCGATATCACCGACGGGAATGACCCCGTGATTAGTCTGTGTATCGACGTCGACGACAAAAAGCGTCGCCGCGAACGAGAGGCAATTCATGCGTGACGAAGAACAGCGCAAAACGCGAGGCACAAGGGTCGGAGTCTCGTTGTTCGGCTCTGTGACTTGGTCGGATCGTTTAAAAGCCGGAACCGCTGCTACTGCTGTTGATGCTGCTACAACTGTCGTCTGATATTTTCAAAAAGGAAAGACACTTTTGATTTTCCCCAGTGCGACACAAACGCCGTACATTTTGCCTAACGGCGATTCCTCGTTGTTCGGAAAGTATTCACAGCAAAGTGAAGTATCAACGACGACGATTATTGCTTGTGATTGCAGCTTGCTCGTTCTTTCCGCGTTCGTCTCGTTCGATCTTCCGGTGAAAAAGAACATTTCCAAAGCGTAGCGTATATGTATACGTAGGTGAATAAATACGAATAACTTTTTGAACGACGAATCGCGCATTTTGTACAACAATTCGAATGTATGAGAATCGTCAGAATAAGTCGTGTCTATCTGTTTACACGGTGTTTGCCTTATTTCACTGTACAGAAAGTTTCCTGTAGATTTTTAAATACAGCAATTTCCTATGAATCACTTTTAATAGCATAAATAAATGACAAAACTTTTTACTCTCCATTCGTCCGAAAGCGCGGCATTGTTCTTTTTCACCATTCGTCGCTTTGCGTTATTATCAAATCTGATTTCTCGCAGATGTAACGCGATATTCTGCAAAGATTACTGCTGGAATTTTTTCGTCTGGCTCTAATTTCGTACAAATAGGTCTCTCTTTTCCCCTTCAATATTCCAATTCCTCGACAAAAAGAATATGCGCTGCACAGAGAAGCAACCTTCCATCGTTTCGTGAAATCGCAGTGCAGTCAGTTTCGCCGGATGACCGTCGTGCTTGTTATTATGTTCCTGTAAAACAGGAAGGGACCATTTTTACATGCACGTTGCTTTTGACCTTCTGTCTCGCTTGACTATTCTCTCAGCGCTCTTTTCTCACACAAGCAACTCGGCTAACTCGGCTTCTTAATTCTTTCCGACACAGTTTCACCTCGTTAAATATAATTCTTTCCGTGGTCGTTTGCGAGCAACATGACACGCGACAGATGAGAATCGGTTTTCTCGTTGTTCTTCCATGCTCAGTGCACCATTTCCAATCGTTCAAGTATTCTCTCGATCCTCGTACCAGCCATACGGTTCCGTGGCTCGATTCTTGGCAAATCGTTAAAGGCAGGACACGCCATTGCTGGTGATTTCCGCTAGCAGATACTCGACCAAGAGTCCAACTCTTTTCTTACACTTTTGTTTCCGGCCATTCGACATCAGATAATCAGATCCTATCCTAGCCTACGACGATTTCCATGCGTGGAACGATCTTCCGGAAAAATGTCTATTCAGCTTTGTATCGACACTCGTCGAATATTCAATCGCGTCGGCCAACGAGCCCAGAATGATTATTCGAACGCGAACGATTTTCAGAACCTTGCTCTCGAACTTCGAATACGAAACACAGTCTTCGTTCGATCGATCGACGCACATCGATTCTCAGCCACGAACAATAAAACAGATTCTCCGTTGTTTCCGGACATTCCTCTCAGCTGTTCCGTTTAGGCGGCACGATAAATATCTATAAAGCAGATTCGTAAGTTCCGGAATTAGATCGATCCCTCGTGTCGAGCAGGATCATCCTGTTCGCCGACGCGGGCACCAAAATCGTTTGTCTACATCCATGTCTAGGTCGTCGAAACGTCGTCCCCTTCTTTCACGCCGGCTTCCATTCAACTTAAGCGATCAGCAATGCGCAGGCGATCGCCATTGTCACGGATGACAGGAGAATGCTTGATGCTCCTGCCGTGGTTGGATTCTCACGATTCGTCTTCAACATTGGATCTGCAACAATGATTAGTTTCGATTAATTTGATGGATTAATCCGTAATTAAAATTTAGTGGCGATATAAATGGAAAATATTCGTGGTAGTGAAACCATACGACGTCGTATTAGTTTCTTTGTATGCTGCCATTGTTTTCAAGAAGATAGAGCGTATGTTTTGTACAGAAAAATTGGAAACAATTCTAAAGATGAAGATTACAATTCACCAACATTGCGATCGTTGTAGTTGATTTATCAGATTCTTATCTGCAAAATTTTTTATCGATATTTTTTAACAGCTATGTGTTAACATTATTCGACAAGAAGTAGCCATTATATGACGTATTAAATCTGAAATTTATTTGTTTCATTAATTGTTCATTTTTTATATCCCTTCGACAGCGAATGTGTATCTCTCTTTATCACAAAAGAATATTTATATTTTACAACATGCAGAATTAACTCGGGAAAATGAGCAGCTTGAACGAATTGTTAAAAAAAGCTACATTAGTAGATATGTTTTCAAACGTTCGATTAAATTAATTATTAGGTTGCATAATAAACTACCATACCAGATTTTGTTTCGGGTGTTTTAAAATCGTAAAAGATTTCACAATTACTTTCTCCTGTATATTATTTAATTCAGAAGATTTTAGTTTATCATACAGTTTAGTAGTAGTTTGATTATTTTCTTAAAGCAACAATGCTTTACCTTTTTAAAAGTATGATTTTTTAGCTATCTTTCTTTACGAATACAAAACTTTTTATCCAATTTGTCGAGAATAACAACGAGTCCTGTAAGTTCTTACCTTATTTTCATTTCACAAATTTTCATTTCAAAGCAAATTATAACCGGAACCTTTTATCTTGAAAATTACGTTTATTATGTATTAACTTAACGACGTTCTGTCAAAATCATTAAAAAGAAGAAAAAGAACGCTATTTGTAGACAGAATAGCAGTATGAAGCCATACAGGATAACAGGACAAAACCATAATAATGGGTAATATAAATTTGAAAAATCTCGAATCTGTACCTGGTGTACTAGGGCCCATTCCTGATCCAGATGCCTCTTCATCTTCGTGACCATAACCACCATGTTCATCTTCATCATCGTTATCGGCATCTTCTCCTCTGCCTTTCTTCCTCCATATTGGCCTGTCACCGCTTCCTGAACCATCCAGAGCTTCGTCGGCGAGCAGCATTCCACTATCCGGTGCCGACGCCAACTGAGACTGCAAGATCTACGAAAAAGGAAAGGGAACGTTTACATATGATTGTCATCTTGGATACTAACTAAATAAGCTCAGGAAGCAGAGAGAAATTCATCGACAACTTGGATCGTTCGATCGACCAACCTTAGTGATGGCATCAAGCTCAATATGTACATATACATCCAAAATAAATTCAATATTTAAGGCTTCATAGGAATCAAACGGTACTCATAAAGGCACGTACTTACAGACTAACAGTTCACAAACACTGTCCGCGAATAACATAACGTTTGCAACATGTTCAAAAACATTTCATGTCTACTCTGTGACACGACTATGTTTGCGAACAGTATACAAACGAATGAAAAATAGAAGACCAGCTGCTCGTGAACTGTTTGCAAAAATCAGCGAGGACGCTCCTTGCGATAGAATGAATCGAAATTCGTTCATTTTACACTTGCCAAGTATTTGATCTTCAGAAACTCGCAATCAGTACTCGCAAGTTTCGAGAATCTACTGATAACTATTTCGAACGAATTGAATCCTTATTGTGATCTACAAAGGTTTACTAGATACGTTTTCTTCTAAATAGAAGTATATTTCTTTATGGATTGAACGATGCATGTCGAATATCGATATGAGAGTATTAAGTTGCGTATGCCGAAAGCTAGCACAGGAAATATTATTGCTATTCGTATGTTCTCTACTTATTCACCTGCGGAAAAGTTAATGGCATCAAATCAAAATGGCCCACTTCGATGCAATTCAACTGTTGCTCGAAAGGTTATTTCTACATAGTACGTAACTTTTGAATAATTTGAGATTATGAAATTAGGTGCTCTAATGCTATATAGGATGGATTGTCTCACGCGCTAAGAAATAATTTCCAGTTTCTTCATTAATATGACGTTATTTACTTTCTATCTGACTGCAAGATGCAAATATATTATAAATAATGTCAGTGGAGCCAATGGAAATTTAACATTATTATTCAAGAGATTGGCCGGTTGCAACTTGTGGTTGCTTTGACAAATTTGGTCCTCGTGACGAATAGAATACGACGCAAGCAAAAAACATTTGCTCTTGAAATTCAAGGTGAAAATCAATTTTCCTTGAACCTCTTTTTTATAAATGTCCATCAATGCAAAGATATAGAAGCTCGCTGTGGTGGTCTTTACATTTACTTTTTATGCACTCTCCATGTGTTATTCCAAGATTGGACCCTGTGTAACAGTTACCCAGAAATGATATATTTATAAATATATTTAAATTAGACACATTATATATTAGATCGCCCGAAAAGTTTCTTTCGTTTTATAAGGAAATAATGGATGCACAACGTTTTCCGTTTTATATTATTTTATCGAATTACGTATGATCCATTTTGTTCTATTAAAATAAAGACCATAACGTTCGACAGATTAGGTTTCATGTTTGTACAGAGATGCGTTGTAGAAGACGTGTCTGTAAAAGAAAGACACTTTTCGGACAACCTAATATATCATCAACGTCATAGGGAACTCCATATGCCTAACTATCTTTTTCTTTTCCATACATTTCCACGAAGAATTTTACGACGGAATTTTTTCTGTTCGCCGAAATTAACTTCAGTTTAATTGGAATTTACAGTATTCCCTTTCCGGACGGTTGCACAATGTTAATAACGTTGTTGAAAATTCCGATCTAGTTGAATTGTTTAATTAAAATCCAGCACGTTCGATGTTACGTTAAGCAATATGCAACATGCACGAATTATATGTATGTAAATCGCAACTGGGTAAACGTTTATCCCACCGGAGGAAAATAGAAGAAATAGACGATCGACCCCCGAGTATTCATACTCGACGCTGTCGCATGAACTCGCTTATAAATGATTCATGAGTTCGCACATTGTCATACGTATCGTTACGCGCCCGTCACCTTCTTCTGGCTCTGTATAATTTCAAATTGGATTACACAGGTGCGATATGCCGCAGTTGACGGGTGTGCAGGTGTCATACACGCAACGAGCGCAAATCACCTGCCTGATTTCTAGACATGCGAATTAACGTGTGCTTAAGTGTTGGAAGATGCCTTGTCAAATGACGGATAACCGATGATGGACATCGAACGATTTAAAATGTTGCGTTGCACGTCGTAGTTGGCTGGGCTTTTCTTCGGAATTCGAGATCTTTCACGATCTCGCGACAGCATCTGTTATAGGTGAGTCGCGTTCATCAATTCTATAAATTAAAATCTATAGTACAATGACAATTGCAAAAATTATATTATAATTACTTATCCTATCTCTACGTAATAATAAGTTTTACGAAAATAAAACTATTTTTTGAAATGTTAAATAACAATTATGTATCTGGATAATATGAAGTACAGTTGATCGATTTGGCTTCTCAGATCCAATTATGGTTCGCATAAATACACACGTACAATCGAATCAATCGTATAAAGTGTTCGGAAACAGATTGCAAAATAATGTAAAATAGATGGATAACTATAGCTATGCGTAGGTGTGTATCCTTGCTGATTTTGATAAGGTTTGCTGCTGCAACTATTACATAGTTTTAAATTAATGAAGGTGGATATATTTGGTGTAGATATTTTATGGGGTTGGGGGTATTTCCTAGTTCTAATCCTGAACATTTTGAAAAACCTAATATTTCAATATCAACACGAGAACGAATCCAGATTATGTTCTTCACTTTCTCAAGAAAGAAAACCAACCGTTTCACTGTAAACTGTGCAACGCTATGCTCACACAATCACAGATACATCCTCCCATGTAAAACATATTCTACCTATAGACAGCAATACAACGTGAAAGCGACAATAAAGGATAATTAAAAAAATTCTAAATAAGTACAAGAGTTACTAAATTATCTAGAATGTTCTAAATTATATAGTAGATTTATAATCATAACTTTTTGTTCTTTTGCTGATTTCGTTTCATTGCTGTTAATTATAAATAATAAAAAGGAGAAAGGAACCTAATACTGAATAATTTAACGAATTATTATTCCAATGAAACTACCCATTCCAACCATGATTACAATCGCGTATCTACATTCCTTATTAATCATTCAAACGTGTATTCCGTAAACGCACGTCTCACAATTGGACGCATAAAACCCTCACTCGAGACACTCGATCGCGGCGCATTCACGAGAGAGACTCGACGCGTCGGCGTTGTCGATTTCCTACATATCAGATACCTGCCGCTTGCACCTGTTCGCCAATCACGAACAATCAGAACCGACTCGCAGCACCAATCTCACCCACGCATCTTTTAGACGGATCTTTCGCACCTTCCTCCTGTGCTCGACGTCCACGCGCCAGACGCACACCGGCTACACAACTCGCGGCTCGTATGAATAATTCCAGATTAGAAGGTAATTTATGGGTGTCTGGTGACTGTGTGTTCATGTACACGACGGTTAAAGCGACTACTTACTCGTTCGCCAGAGTATTTCCTGTGTTGTATTTAATTTCAAGACGAGCACGAATACAAATGAAACGACACACACGTTTAACGTGACACTTAAGGGAAGTGGAGACACGACAATGCAAGTGAAACGACACGAAATTTAAGTGTCTTTAGAGCTTAATTGAACTTTAACTATGATAAGTAGTGTTTATTAAGATAAATGTGAAGAGGGTGTTTTAATGTCTTATTAATATTAGGTCTGGCGGAAAGCTTTGTCGCTGTTATTATACAGTAATATATTTAATAGAATGTTACTAGCATCGTGACGATACTACGAGGAGAAGTTAGATTTCGCATTCCAATATGTCACTTGCAAATTGAAGAATCATCTGAAGGTAACGAAGTGAAGAGGGTGTTTCAATATCTTATTAATATTAGATCTGGCAGAAAGCTTTGTCGCTGTTATTATATACAGTAATATATTTAATAGAATGTTACTAGCATCGTGACGATACCACAAAGGGAAGTTAGATTTCGCATTCCAATAAGTCACCTGCCAAGTTGAAGAAACATCTGAAAGTAACGAAGCTGCTTAGAAATTATACGTTGCCTGAATAATGATCTGTGTTCTTGTTTCACTGATCCAATTAGCTAAGACATGGAAAAAATAAAACGCGAGTAACGTGAAAATTCATAGAGATACGAAGGATTTCAACATTTGTTGAAATGCTATCAGTCTTAAACGGACGTTGATATATTTCATCTAGCAAATCACGTTGAGACAAGTTTCCGTTCCACGAAATCAGTAATTAATGAAATCCTTATTACGTATATACGTCTTACGCATGGTTACGCGGACTAATCTAACTTTGAAACTAATTGCAACCCTTTCCTGTCCGGAAATGCGCTGAAATGTCTGTCTCCATTAGCATGCGATAAATATCTTACTAACGCTTTGCCGTCCTTTTGTTTCACACAATGGCTTGTCAGCGGATCCGGTTTACGTTAACGATTATGAATTCGCCACCGCGGATGACTGTCTTCATAAACATATAATATTTCATATAATATAAAAGGGTAGGGAAAAAGGACAAAGAATGTCACAGAAGAGCTTTATAGAGAAAATGAAGTTTTAATATCTTAGTCCATCATAAGGAAAAAGTTTAATGAATTTAAATACAGAAGCTCACGAAAATATTTGAATATTTATAGAAACTTTTTATGAATATATATTATTATCATTCGTTTTATGTAGGATATATGTATTTTAAAATTTCATTTGTAGTGTGAGACAAGACTAAATTATCATTTCTCGCATTTGAGACAAATTTGAGATTGTAAATAATATATAAATAATATCTGTTTAAACAAAGTAAAAGAATGTTGCCTTTCGAAATATATACATATAACGTATTTTTATATTTTGTTCCATAATTATTATGTTTTTACAGAATTAGTTAATAAAAATATGTGAACAGCGATCAACTGCCATTATGTTGTGACACTTTTATGAGGAAGAATTGAATAAAATATTAATTTATGTATTCACAGCTGAAATTTGTGGAAAGTTATTGTAGATGTGTAGAAATAGATACATGTTGTTGGCCAGAGTTCATCGAAAATAATAGAATGTCAGAATATCGTATTTATTCAGCGTATTTATTCAGAGATTGCTACCAGTTTCATTGGTGTTTTATATTTTCTGACATAATTTGGTCGTACTAATGCTATATATAATCAATTATATTTGCAAGAAATTCTCATAAGGAAGAAATTAAAATTAGAAAATCGATAAGGCCATAACATTAGTATTTTATTTAAAGTATTTATTTATTTACGATTATAGTATTATTATTCACTAAGTATTTATTTATTATTATATTGTTTTTGATGCGAAAATGAGAGCGGTAAATGTAGAAAATCTCCTGTAATCCCAAAAGAAAGAAATGATAATCTCACAATCAGTAAGATAGCTTTCGGAGAGAGCATGTCATTCGCGTTAATGGAAACGAAAAATTGTTTACTAAGACATTTTCTTCTCCATATGACGAGTGCTGCTTTTAAAATTTTCATCTCTTCTCTTTGTTGTTAGTTAAATTATTAATTTATTTGCAATGCTTAATTATTGATTATTAAATGTAGTGACGGAGGGAAAACAAATTGATTTGAGGGTTTACAGAGTAATCATGACAATGTATATAAATAAATTTGGAGTGTGGAAACAAAGAGGGAGAAAAAGCTACAATATTGCGACCATTTAATTGTTAAACATTTGTTCTTCATTATTTAAATTACCAAAATGTTATTTCTTATAATATCGATAATAATATGAATTTACTATTGCTATTTACTTGTACAAATAATTGAAATCTTTTTCAAAGATTGATTTCGCGGAAGGAGAGAGAGCGGATATCTATGATATTCTGATAATATTTAAATAAATGTTTGTTTCCGGTTATGAATATCTACTACAATATCTACAATATATATTTTGTATAATATCAATATACAGAATATTCGACGTAACCAGGACAAGCTATAGCTTTGAAACGGTAGAAGATAGAAATATATTTCATGAATCGAATTTCATCAATCGAATAATACATGCAATATACAAATATACGAATAATACGATATATCCATTCTGGAACTGATAGTACTTCGAAGATTTTAAGATCATCTATATTTTTAAAGATAGATTGATAATTTTTTTTTTAACCAGAGGTGATTTTGAAAACATTGAGAAGATGTTTAATTATTCAAAACGTTACAGCTTTCGGAACAAGTACCCTGTACCAGATTATAATCTATCAATCGGAACAATTCAATTTCGCGTAAGGAAATTTTTTTCTATCTCCTATCGTTCCACAGCTATAACTTGTCTCAGTTGCGTGAGATACCCTGTATGATATAACGTAAAAATTATTCCAGGGAATAGCGTGTACTTTCTTATATCCTGCAGCTTGTTATAAAATGTTATACATAATCTGCGAGTAATGTTAGTCTAAACTTTCATGTGTCTCAGAAGCACACTTGAACCACAACGCTTGACGTTGTCTGTGCCCGGAAGGTACATTTGGATTGCGAAGGATTAAACGCTGCTATCCGCATTTGCTTAAAGCGATTTTCGCGTTTAGCTAATAATCACGAACAAGATTACGCGGAGCTAAAGTGCAGAGAAATGCCCCGTTTCGTTCGTAATTACAACCGCGAGGCTACTATTGTATTATACCGAAGCATAAAGGCATCTTGGAGAAGGATTAAGAATGTTGGTTCGCCGACTGTCTCTTTAGAAATTGCTATACCGGACGCTGCGTTTAACGTTCTACATTTTACGGTCTTAATTTTAAATAGCTGGCTTTTCGATTCTTTTCATTGCAACTATAATTGAGATATTAAGTTTAGCGAAGTTCCTCAGTTATTTCATATATTTAGTACGAAAATTGTAACTGATATTAACATATTGCCTGTCTGTTAAATTTTGTATCTAATATTGCTTATACTGTTTAATGCGATCACAAAATAGTTATTGTGTAATTATTAATTAAATAATATAATTTTTATTTGACTTAATTTAATATCAGTTAGCATTATTTAATTTATTATTGAAAATTTTATAATTAGTTAATTAATTATTTAAAATATTGTATTAAGTAATAGTAATTTCTCTTAAGTGCTTTAAATAATTCCATTACTATCAGAGGTCAAACCTCGAGAACAAATAAATATTGCTATAGTAACTATTATACCTTCTAGTTTCTTTGTAACAAATTATTCTTTTTTTCCAGTAATCTTTTACAGGCCGTTATCAAATATAAATACTCTTTAAAATATGAAAAACTTATTAATTTCTTTTTTAATATTACGTGTATATAATAATAAGAAATAACAAAAAATTAAAAAAATTAAATAATACTTTCTTCGTTTTGTCCGTCATTATAAGCATTTAGTAAATTAATTACAACAAAAGTCGTCACTTAATTTATATAATTGATAATAATTTAATAATGTGATTTTATTTGTTTTACCGCAATTAATATTTGTTTTATGAGTACATAATTTCAAGATTTGTTAAACTATAAAAAAATTTGTTTTAAAATAGATTAATATACGAACACTTTCTACACTTATTGTACATATAATTTGATTACACGTATTCTCCGAAAGTTCAAGAACTGGTAATATAATGTCATCAGTAGACTATGAATATTTATAAATTTTCATATTTTTATATTCGTACAATTCAGATCTTTATAAATAAGATAAAAGATATAGAACCTAAGTAGATATTTGTTGTACATTTTAAACAACCAATACTTCCATTTATGTATTTCACATGTTTTTGTACATTATATATATATATATCTTTATTTCTTTAAACCCATAAATGTATAAAAATCTACAAGTTTAATTATAAAGTTGACGACCATGTCGAACCGGCAATAGACAAAGTAAGCGCATCTCGTCTATCTGGCAATCCGAAGTCGCAAGTCGAAAACAGGATGTGAACGAGAGACAATTCAATCGGAAACACGGTCAGCCAAGGCTGAGTCGAGGAACACATTACGGTTGAACGTGGACTCACCTGATTAATGTGCCTCAATTGGTCAATGAGCACGCTGGTGTTCGCGTTGCCGTAGGAAGTTGTTGTCGGCGACATTGTCGTTATGGTGAACTCAGGATTGTACCTCTGCGCCATCAAACTCGAATCCGCTACCGTCTTTGTGTATCTGCGAATAACGAGAAAATATGTGAAATTAACTGGCTTGCTAATGACGACATGCACGTACATACACAGGCTCACAAAAATATTCCGACACTTGCATATACTTTACGTGTGTCATACAAAACGTTTTGAAGTTTTATTAACGCTATTATGATACTCATCTATCACGATTATAGAAGCTTGAAACAAATCTGAAAGTATATGTATGTATACATATTTAGAACAAGTATACATACATGTATATTTCACAGAGATCATGAAAATATAATAAGCAGCCAATTATTCGTTACATATAACATTATGTCGTACAAAAAAATAAAAAAAAAAAGAGAATTGTGCACCAGAATCTGAAAATTTGTTAGCTCTGATTACATGATAATTTCGATGAACCATGTATCTTTATTTTCTGTGTTACAAAAATAATACAATGTTGGCGCGACATATATTCTCCGATACGACGAAATAATTCCATAAGCTAATCCATATTACGAATAATGTGCTCGATAAGTAGGTTAAACGGAAATTTACTATTCAATGAGATATGTAACGTCGAAAGACACGTCAACGTTACATTGTTATCGCAGCGCATTTTCTCCGGAGAGAGTAGACGATGGGAACCGTTGATTGATCGCGGTGTAATTGAATAAATATCAAGCATCGGCCGTATCCGCGCGATCAAAACGTTTTGACGGCAGATAGAATCGCGGCCTTTTGCATTTTAAGCGACTGTAAATTCCGCGCGGCGACGCACCGCGTTTTCCGGAAACGTAAATCCGATTTCGCGATTTCCGTTGAGTGCGATGGTAATTGGATAAATATCGAATGGTAGCCACTTCGATATCGAGCGTTCCCTCTATCTCCACCCCTCGCTTTCTGTCTGCCGATAAATTCATCGGTTTAGCCGGACGTCGTGTAGATACGTTGCACGCGAATACATTTGTTGCAATCTTAATGAGGTGTTCATAGAAGACGAACCAACTCCGATTCGTTGGTCGACCGCAACAATCTCCCACCGCGAATTGGTCGACAAAAGGAATCAATGATTACGTTCGTTCTGTCACGTTTCTTTAAATGGAAAACGGGACGATTTAATTTTTAAGGTAATCGGTGAATGATTGTACTCCTATTATCGAGTCATCGAATTTTTATACCCAGCACTTTGCCTTGGTTCAACAGGCAAGAAAAGGCTGAGTATTTTAGAAATGTTTCCAGTATAAAATTGTAAGGAAATTACGCATAGTGATAGTAATTTTTTAATATATTATATATAAGTTAAAGTTAACTTTTTAAGGGATGAACCAGGCTAGGGAAGATTTTATTTAAAATAAAGATGAAAAATAACAATTATAACTGTTTTATTATTTTTTGAAATAATGGAAAAAGTAATTTTGATGCTTGTCCAAAATCAAGTAAAATATTAAATTGAATTTTAAATATTGTATTTTGAATGGATAGAATCAAAGCCTATTTAAGAGATCATTTCAGGAAACATTTACTGAAACGTGAGATATCAAATAAAATAAAAAATTGTTTCAGTTAAATAATTGTTAACAGTTAAATAATTCAGAGAAAAGTCAATCGTCTGTTCAAATAAAATACTACAATTATTTCAAAATAACATCTATCTAACAGTCAAATAAAACAACATATCGTTCAAATAATCATTTTTCGTTCCGAATTTTATTCAAATAATACGGAAATTTAGGTTGTATGAAGCTTTTTTTTTATAGTAGCCTTCCTGTGATATATCACTGATTCATTTGCAACATTTTGCAGTTTGTATAATTTTGTGATTTACTATTGCGTTACTCGTTCCATTAAATGCTTCGGATTAACATATTAATGGCGTATTAATTCACGTATTTTTCCTGTTAATCTATATTCTTTGTGTTAGTTACAAAAATAAATTAACATATTCAAATTAATTAACACTTGATCGAAAAGGTCGATTTGTTTATCTTCTAGGAAATCGGTTACAAAGATCAACATTTTTTTATTAGAATTACTGACACAACGATCCGATCTATTTATATATCAATGCTCTGTGAATATCAATGCGGAAATACATAATTATATTATGGCTTTCAAATAGCTGTAACGAAATACCGTTTATACCTTGCTGGCAATAGAAAATTAATTCGCAACGGTCACGGATTAAGATGAAGTTCTCCCGAGATTGCTTCAAGTTAAAAAGCCAAATTAAGAAAATTAGTTTATAGAACGGACCGAACCCCCTGGGAATTGCTGACATAAACCGTGGCTCGTTAAGGAAACTGTTCGGATAATCTTAAAGACGGAACTTACGATATGATCCTAAAGAAATTCAAAAACTTTCAGATGGAGTTTCAGTTTCTAATAATCTCCTATCAACGTCACATATAAAAAGAAATTGATATTCAAAATAGTTGACGATCAAAAGTAGTTTAACATGTATGCTTAATCGTTAATTGATATCATCCAGTTGATCCACATGCCTTTAAGGGATAAGTTACTTAATTTCAAAATACTTCAGCCCAATTTCTATTGTATATTTTACATCATAAAGGCCATCCATAATATTTATCGAGAATATAAAGAACAAATATAAAACAAAAATTAAAATTATATACTTTAGAACTAAATATAACCAAACTCAAAATCCAGCGATAGCGATCGAGGTTTAACGACACAAAAATGTTATAATGCATATTTTTTATGTGAATGTTAGTAAGTTCGGCAAACAGCCATCACAATCATTATAATCATTTGACTAAAAGAAACAAGTCATCTGTCTTTCAAAACTTATTGCACCAGAATGATTTTTTTTATAAGAAAAATTTTTTCGTACATGTAAAATCATCTGATAATAAGTAGGAACAAATTGATTTCTCCCATTATGCATTTTTCCTCGCCAAATAATCATAACAAAAATAAAAAGTAATACTACAGCGTATGAATGGAAGATATTATAAAGTAAAACAAATAACAAATAATAACGCATAATCCCATAAAAGTTAACCAATGTCAAACCAAAAGATTGGTATATGTGCATAAATAACAGTGTTATAAATATACCTGTAGACAAAGCGTTTAATTACACACGAATAATGACAAATGTCAATATTGCCATTTTGAATTGAATTATTAAATCATCAATGCGTCGAGCTAAACTAACATCACGTCAATCGAATGTTCCCTTCCAAAATGACGCTTGAAGCAAGTGTCACGGCTAAACTGTAATTCTATTAGTACATATCATTCTGCCACAAAAACCGTTAGTCGTGATCAGTCAAATGATGCGAAACCAAGGCATTCAATGTTTTCGACATTTACGCTACGGAAATCGAGCATACGCTGGCGGCACTGAATTAATCCATTCGCGGTGTAAGTAGGATTTTAATAATGTAATTTCGTTGCGCGTTCAATGCATACTTAATTAATAACTTTGCAAACATGGAGATATAATGAAATTAAGGAGATCTACACGCGTTTCGTGCAATAATTTCGTGATATTGAATTCGTATCGGTTGTATGAGATTTCATTTACAAATTTGCGTAACAAATTTATGTGAAAAATTCTCGGTGACTGTTTCATTTGGGAATCATGAAATGGTGATAAAATGAAATCTAAAAATATATATTTGCTGTATATAATACACATATGAATATATACATTAAACATTAAAAATTTATATATAAACATAAAAACATAAACATATAAACATAATACATAAACATTAAAAATATATATATTAACATTAAAAATTTATCTAAAGAGATTTGTAGCTTTTTTTTTGTATAACTTAGATTTTTTGTGCACTATCATAATTATGTTGCAATGTCCAAGAAGAATAGCACTTTTCTTCTTATAGAATTCATCAAATTGGAATATTTTGGGGGTGACAGTACTGAATATTGTACTTTCTTTCTATTTTTTTCAAAGAATGTTTTGTTAGAGTTCCAAAGATAGATCTAGAGGTAAAAGAAGTCATGATTATTGACATAAAAGATCAAGTGTTTTAAAAACATTTTATATGCTTTCTTTTTCAACACATTATTCTATATGTAATATTAATGATACTATATATAATGTTATGCGATATAATATTTCATATATATATAATGCTTAATTATATAAAATATTATTTTACATCCAATAGGATGGATTTAGCTGTTTGCATCATTGTCATCTTTGAGTACCATTATAAAATATCCTTTTTTTTTCGCTATATGTACATATGTAATTATATAAAAAATGAAACTATTTGATTTCGTAATAAGATATATTTTGGTATTCGAGTTTTTGACATAGAACAAAGTCGGAATCCAGTCACTTAGTTTTGCAACTATATATTTAAAGATGACAGAACGCTTCCACAATATGTGTTTGAGGAACATTAAACTTCATCGCGGGTTGTCTAGTAGTAATGCGACGATTTATGGTAATCGTCGACTGTAAATTATTCCAACATATCGCTTTTGATCGACCAGAATGTGACACATTATCTAAATAAAAATCTCTTGATAAGAATTTATGGAACCATCTGACAAGTTTGAACCTTTGTTCTTCTCCACATATTCTACAAATGTTCTTTACTGTTTCCATGATCGCAGAGTGTTAGTCTCTTCGGTCTTTGTAAACCAGTATGAGTCGAATAAGCAGTTACCAACAGGCATTTTGTATTTAAGTATTTATTTTGAAAGGAAAATTCTAAACTCTAAAGTCTTAACCAAATATCATTAACAAAATTACAGCTATATACATATAGTGGGGGACGTTATATATACGTATATATAATGTACATGTACAATACAAGATGTACATATGCATATATGTATAATACATCTATAGTATGTTAAAAAATGAATTTCTATAAAATAATAATTTATTCTGTTACTCTAATTAAAAGTAGCTGTAAATTCTACATCATATTTCGAAAAAATTTTAACAGAAATCATTTTAATTTTTGGTAATAATAATGATATATTATATATTCATAAGTAGACTGTGGATTTTTATGCATTTATAGGAAATTTGAAGGTGCAAAATTTCACAGAATGTACATAATATGAAAACATATGTAAAATATCGAAAGTATAGTATTCTCTATAATACTTAGTAGGAAAAACAATTTTCTACCGAGCCTGTACTTTTTAAATTATATTCTGAAAAATATAAATTTACAATATAAATACCCGCAATCGAGTCATAAGAATTAATATAAATGTTTGTACCATTTTCATAAAATGAACTCTTCTAACATGTAGCTATAATATAATTTTAACTGATAACAGTTAATTCGAATCCAATATAATAAATAAATTAATTTAATAAAACAATACAACTGTTGTTAAGGTGGATCAGTAAGAATAAGGGAGAGAATGGTAATAATTCAAATTATTTAATAATTAATTATCCATTAAATATAACAATTACATGGTATAAAAAATATACAGTTTGCTATAAAAATGAGTAAGTACGATATGTAATATTATAATATAATATTACAAGCATAATATTTAATATTATCAAATAATAAAATATTTAAATTTAACATATTTAAAACCAGAATCATCTTTTTCACTATCAGAGTTACCCTACTAGAAGTATCACCGAATAGATTATAAAAATCGAGCACGGAATAAATCCTTGCCAGCTTTGCGAAATGGATTTAGCTCGTTTCACGAAACTTCGCAGTTTCATGGGAAGCACGCGCTCAGCTTATGAGCTGAAAGTATCATTGAATACCGTCGCTTTATGCGAGGACGGAACGAGATGTGCTATCTTCGATGCAATAATAGCTGGCAGGGGATACGAGGAGGGAAAAATCGCGGGACTTTTTGCAATAGGGTAGCCAGGACTCGCGAAGTTCGGACAAGCGGTGCTTCGGGCGATCGTTCGCTGGCCATCATGTTCCTGCACTTATGCATGCAAATAGGGGTTAATAATGCAGCACAGCCGCGAATAATAGCACGATAATAATTACGCGAAAGCTAGGCCAGCTGTTTGGCCGGCTAAGAAAATGTTGCTATAATTGCAACAAGCTCATTATGGAAGTTGACGATGAGACATGTGCGATCGATTCACTAGTTTGTTTCCATGAAAATGTTGTTTAAGCCCTTCAACATGGATCACTGTTTACGTCACACATCAGTATCGATAGGATATCTAAAGCGCTAAAACATGTTCCACATCTGAATATATTTTTGGATTTTTAAAAAGATCGTGAGCAAAGTATAGGATACCGTAATACGATAATTGTATAAACTATACGATAATAATGTCATATGGTAATAAAATAATGTCGTAGGTAATTCACCGTGGGAAAGACTATTTTGCTCTGGTGTAATAAATATGTACGCTACCGCTCTGGATAAAAAAATTTAATAAAATAATTTCACTCTGCAATTATTATAACTACGCGTAACAGAATATTGCGGCGTGATTAAATTGATTTCTGGAAGATTTTTAACAGATAGTAATAAAATTGGTGTATTTATGATTGTCAAACTTTAATTACTAGTTAGTGTGATATTTGACAAACTCATTTTTAGATTCTGTAATTTCTGAATTAGATATTAGATAAAAAAGAATCTTCTAAACTGATAGAAAAACTTTGAAAGTTAATACAAGCAATGCTATTTAAATATTAAATATATGTAGAGAGAAATTATTTATGTAATATATTATTTAATATATAATATAATATATATATTATAATATTATGATATAATAATATTATATTATATTATATAACAATATATAATATATAGATATAGAGATACCTATATAATATATAGTAAAGTATATTATCGCTATGGGTTTAGGAAGTTGCCTCAGGTTTATATTAAGTAGTCCGGAAAGTGTCTTTCTTTTACAGATACGTCTTTTACAACAATGCATCTTTATACAAACATGAAACCTAATCTATCTAATTTTATCTTGATAAAACAAAATCGATCATACGTAATTCGATAAAATAATATAAAACGGAAAATGTTGTGCATCCATTATTTCCTTATAAAACGAAATAAACTTTTCGGACGACCTAATAGATTGCTGACTTCATAAGAAACGGAGCATGTGCAACTTCTAATTATTCATTTACATTGTCAAAATTATGTGAATAAATTATATGGGTTAAAATAAAACATATCAGTTAAAAAGTACACACATTCGTACGAAATATGTACCGTACTGAAACAGATGTAGGCACAAGTTATCATATAAATCCGTTAATTGCAGAAGGTATTGAATTTTCTAACTGAAAACTATACGAGAAAATTACGATAAGTTTACTTTGTTGATTTTCGGACTATTATGTCATTTGTTAAAAAAAGCATTTTACAGTGGTTGAAAAAAAAATAATCAAAAATAAATTCAAATATACATATAAACTTTATGTGCCTGCTTTATTTAATTATTATGTTTGTTAATTTAATATTCTGCATAACTCCCCAATATTAACATTCTTCAAATGTTGAACAGGGTGATAGAATGTATATTTCATACTTTTATTGGATTTAAAAATTGTTGTTCTGTAAAAGACATGAAATGTGAGTTAATCATATTTTTCACCTATGGCCTTCAATTGCACAAGGTGTTTGCTTCAACGCATATTTTTGCTCAAAGGAAACGATTACAGACTCTGTTGCACGCACATAAACATTTATAGGTTACACCGATGGAATTTTTATTGATGCTTACATATAGGAATGTGATTATAGGCCAAAAGAATGGATTTTAACGTATATATGTAGGCGTTTATAGGGTCAAAAAGTTTAGAAAGAAACAGCTTATCGATCAGTTTTGGATAATTTTGTCGCTCGTTCGATAGGATCGTATGAAAACCCCGGAACTTGTGACCATGACGTGCTATAACTCCTTCCGTGTTACCTTAAGCTAACTTGATATAAAGGGAAGATTGAAAACGATATAAAGGAATATCTTGTACTTTGATATTGTACAAGATGTTTCATAAAAGTTCGCATAAATTTTGCTATCGTGTTCCAGAGTTGAAAATATATAAGAATGCGGTATAAGCAGAAGCTTTTAAAAGCATCGTTAAAAAATTGTAACAAAAATATGAGACGAGAGAAGCATGATAGCAAGGTTACTCTTTGTATAATGCAAGGCAAAAGTAGGTAAGTGATGTTTGCGTTACACGTTAACAAAAAATAGAATTATCGAATTAATATTTCACTGGCCGAATAATTTTAACGATTTGATTTTAAGCTTAACTTCATATCATACATCGCATATATATTAACACAAGATGTTCACATTCGTTTATTTATTTTATGTGTTGCAAATCCATCGTCGTTCATACTTTTATTGTGATTTTCTAATGAAATATTTATTTGTCTGAGTTTATATGACATATAAATCGTGTTTAATTAATTTTGTTCAAATCTGAATGTATCAGCCTTTATGAATACATTACTGTGTTCATTATTAAAAGAAAAGTTCATCTTAAATGATTTAATGCTAGTAATATTGACTTTTTTCTGCAAATACCGATTCGTGGATTACTATATGAATAATTCATGATATTAAAATTTAAAGATAATTGACTAATAATCATTATAAACATAATTAACTAATAATAACTAATGATCATCGTAAAGCGACTGTATAATGAATATGTTGAATGAGGCATCTATAACATATGATAATAATCCATAAAAACTACAAGTATATTAGCAAAATTAGTAAAAAAAGTATATTAGCAATTAACCTTAAATCGACTCATGAACAATTAAGTATAATTTACTGTTATAATCTTGTACCTGTTATGGTACTAAACAATTTACAGTAAATGCAAATGAAAATAAAATTTCGTCAGCTAATGGACACCACAATCTCCCATTATCTACAAGTATTCTTCGTTCGTTTCGCTTTTACCTAATATATACAATAGATTATCGCTTAATCGCATAAGAGCATGCCATCATCCGACAACAAACTTGAAAAACTCGCAACAACATCGGAACCGTATTTTCTCAAAGAATCCCACTGAACTTTTCAACTGCATAAAGCCAGTTTCTTTTCTCCCATTCCCTCAGTCCTCTCTCTTTCTCTTTCTCTCTCTCTCTTTCACTTGAACGCTTTATCAGCCGGCGTTGTTTAACGACTCCGCTAGAGCAGTAAATAACAGCGAGCAGTTAATTAACCGTGAAACGTTCTAAAGTTGCAGGTTGCCAAGCAACAAGTCACAATTCGCGGGTATTCGGGTTCAAACGTCTGGGAAAGCAGAAACTGTACGTACGGTATTCGCCGTATCTCGTCCCTGGCAGCGCACCGTTTGATATTCCCTTGTTCGTTCGCTCGCCGAGAAGCGCGAGGAAAGAATTATCCGCGAAAGAGATAGGGTAGAGAAGGAGGAGCGACCGTTCTATTTGCGTTAGCTATTCTCAGATCATCACTTTTGAAGCGCACGCTCCCACAGAAGGCATCGCGTGCCATTCATTAACCAACCCACCACGCCGCAAATACTACCACGGTTCCGTCTGTGTGCATCCTTTCTCCGTTTATCGTCGACTAATCACGACTTTCCACTTTTTTTCGTTCTTTTTCTTTTTCTCCTTTTTTGATCCTATCGTGTCTCAACGATCCTTGGACAAACCTATCTTGCGTGTCCGATCTATCAAACGAACCAACCTTCCCCTAAATTTTCCGTAAGATTCTCGCGGAATTTTCAGATAAGAGTACGAGAAACTTCCTGCCAGGTCCCTATCCAAATGAGAAGATAAACATTATTTATCTTTCCTCCGTCATTCTCAATACGGAATCCAGTCGTTCGGAATCCATCGCGTTTAAATATAATTAGTATAGATATAGAATCCAGAAGATGGAACGGTTCAGTACGATAAATCGATTTATGAAATCATTTGCGCATTACGTGCAATCGCGTTACTTGCGGATTACGTGGCAGTCGTTTGTTCGAAGGTTTAAGTTCGGCGATGAGGATTGAAGAGTAAAAATTGCACGAGCGTTTGATTCGGAGAAAACTGTGCTTTTGAAATCTATTGCCGAATGTGAATGACGCGTGTCTCGCGCAGAATTCGTGAAAAGTGGTTTGCAGTAGAGTTTCCAGGCTTCGTATGCTTCCTTCCATTACGTCCTCAACGCGTTATGTCTCTGAAAGAAGTACATTGGATCTGTGTGATGTGGAGGTGACTGACACGGACGACCCTGCGGAATATTCCTCTCACACTGAATGTGCAAGCGTTAGGCGATCGATGATCAATAGCTTGATCGTTCGAAAAGTCCGTCTTTTTATTCTTGTTGTATATACTAAGTGTCTGTTTCGTTTGGAAACACGAGACAATAGTTCAAAGAAGTAAAACATTAAGCTAACGATTTTTGTATCGTTTTCCAATAAAAGTTTGCACGGAAGAACCTGCAACCTATATTTTCAAATTCCTTCGCCTTGCTAACATCTTGATAACAATTCGCTTATATTCTCCTCCTTCCTTACTCCTTTCTCTGTTTTGCGTGTCTCGCTGATTCGTATCTTTCGGTATGCCTATGGTAATCATAAGTCCTTATTCAACACTCAGTTTGTTGTCCCTTTCGTTCTTTCGCTCGATTTTTCTTAGGTTCGTTCCACCTTCCCCTTCTCTGTCTCTTTCTTCTATTTTTTATCTTTCTCCTTCTCGGTATGTTTCTTTTCCTTTTTCGCTCGATCTTCTCGTGTTCCGTTTCGTGAGCGAAGAAAGCTCCTGGCGACATTTTGATCGATCGCTCTTGCGGTCGGATTCGTTCCCTCGCACGCTACACGCGTGCAAATTAATATCGAATCGGCGGATGATCGATTACACTTTTCGCGCAAATCGAACAAGAAATTTTATTAACCTCGCGCGCCTCATTAGTGTTCATGGTTTGCTCGTTGGCAGGATACTATTATATATACACACGTCATTTGTTTATCCGTTATGTACTTTGTATTGATGTTCAAATAATATCGAATAACTTTACCTAAAAACGGTATGCGACACGGCATTGCACAAACATTATCTTTGTCAGTAATGAATGCATCGATACTTTTAATTCCTCACTGTACTTAAATTAAATATTAAATATATACTCTCTGAATGTAGATGTATTATTGTTTTGTGAGTGTATATTATAAATATTAAAATACTTGAACGAACTTATGCAAAACCTGATAATAATTACGCGGCAAGTTATAATATGCAATATATATAATATTGTATATAATATATAAGATATAATATACATCTATATAAAATATGTTTTTATATATGTGAAGTATTTTGCAAAGAATATCAGATATGTGTATATGTTAGTTAGAGACGTTAGTCATAATTAATCGAGAACCTTCGTCGATCAATTTAACATACATTTATAGTTTGATATCGTGAAATATGATGGGAATATGTTTTAATATGTTGCATTCAACTTCATAATATTTTTTCGATTCGTAATATGAAAACTGAAATGTCTTAACAAATTTGCATTTTATTTCAATATATCTTTTTCTTCAATATTTCTAGTTATACATGTATATATATGGATTCATTAGGTATTTTTCGATATCATTTCATAATTATTATGAATCGTTTAATAGGAATGGGTAATAATATTTGGATAAAAAAATAGTTAAAATAATGATCGAAATACGTAATGAATTTAACGAATAACACTAAACATATGAGTTCTTTACAATCTAAGGTTCCAGAAAAGAAATAATAGTTCTTAAAGATTTTAACAATTTTGCAGTAATTTTTCAAAATTATTTCATTTTTTGGTAAATGTGTTGAAAGTATCTATTTACGAACAGCTTAGTTTTTATCTTACAAGCAATTAACACAGAAGCTTAAAAACTAATTGACTTTACTTATACTTTTTTATACCATCTTTTATATCTTTTTTTCTGTCTTATTATTGGAAGCTTCGATGAAATAAAATGACGGAATTCTTCTCAACTTTGAGAAATTCGTCCCTGTGAAACTGGAATAAAATATATGAGAGACGAAAATTTCTGTTAGTGAAGGGAACTTAAATCTTCACAACCTCGTCGACAGTTCATTTTAATCCAGGTCATTTTTCTAAGACAAATACAACCAGGTGTAATATAATTTGTGTGTAAAGGAACAGCTTGATAATAATTTTGAACGTCAACGTCGTGGATGTATTTGACAAGAAGAAAAAACGAACAAGGAAAAACGGAAACGTGCTGAAAAATTATAAAGATTCAGTAGGATACGTATCAACGACGAAAAATTTTCTGCAAGTATTGCGTTGCAGCTGCGCTTCTTGACGCTTCTCAATGCCAACCATTCACGTGCACATACTCACAAACCTTTCCTGTCCTGTATTTCTTTACTGTTCTGTCTTATACCTACATTTCGTTCGTTTCTTCCAGCTCGTATTTCACTTCACGCTTTCTTTTTTTGCTTTGGAAGTAATTTTCCCATATACTTCTCCGTTGTTATTTTCTCTCTGCCACTAGTCTTTGTCTACGATTCCGCTTTTTAATTTACTTTCTTATCAATCATGTTTTACCTTTCGTCTCCTCTTGTTCTTTCACCTTAGTCTATACACAGCGTGTACAGTCTATACTCTATACAAATGCTTTCACTGGTATACATTTCCGTACTCCTTTTTGCCCGTCATCCGTCTCGTCTGAAAGCATGCTAATCAAATGTAAGGAGATCTAATTTAATTTCGAAATTTAATTACGCGCAGTCGTCGGTACGCGTTTCATTTTACGCTTTATGTCGTTCAAATATTGCTCGCTAACGTCGTTCGAGTAATAAACAGTATAAGATTATATGTATGTAGAAAATGTCGGATTTTATGAGTACATATGCCGCTGATTTGCTAGACGAGTAACAAAACTAAGAAAATAAATTTGCTAGGAAATCACTTTAAAATAGAAGATCTGAAGAAAAGAATTACCAGTTTTTCAACGATGTAGCCATTTAAAAAATTATTTTTTTAACTTTAAGCCATTGGTAACCAAAGCTGCGTTAAAACAGTATTTTATTTCCAACTTTTAGGTATGTTCATTCATACCGCAAAAAATAGATGAAAAATTGCATTAATGGACAGAATTATTACCCGATATCGGTTCGCTCGGGAACTTAAAAGACTTGGTTGAATCTCGTTGGATAAAAGGTAACCACTGGGTAAATGCCGTTCGTTTTTCCCGTTATTCAGCCACACGTCGTCCTCGATGATTCTACTCGCTAATTAAGTCAATCTCCGTATATTTGAAGGATCCTCGGGAATCCCGTGGCCGCGTAAAACGAGATCCGCACACGTCCCTCAGACTATCATGCCCGCTGTCTGTGAAGGTTTCGGGTTCGGTAAGCATTCGCTCTACTCTTTGTCTCCGTACTTTCCTATTATTTTCCTTTTCCCTTTTCGTGTCAATTCCAGTTCAACGATCGTCGTTCACGAACGAATCCACGAACCTTCCATCCATTGCACCACCGTGCTCGAGCCATTTTTTCTCGGCCCTTTCTCAATTTCTCTGGCGGTCCTCGATTCGATTCCCTGCCATTCGACCACTGAGGTGTCGGAGCTTCGGCCTCCGCCACGATTTCTCGCATTCTTCTGCTTGTTAACGATCATAATTCGCCGTTGATGCAATTTCGACCGTCCAGAATCGAGGACGTACGAGAAGAGAAGCGGTTCGACAAAAACTGGTTCGCTGCGATCGAAAGCTATCAAGAGTCCAGTCTCCACCTTGCTCTTTCGGTATGTGTTAGGTTTTCCTTCGTACGGTTTCCTATGGGACAGGGACTTTTGCGTACAGAGTATTCTTTCTTAGTTTCAACGGTCAACTTATTTTTCACGTCTCGTCAAGAGATTCATCCTGCCGAGTTCTTGTCAATCGGCGTACACGTGTAAATTTCACCGAGCTCGAACGATCATACAGATCAACCGATAGTAGAAACAATATTTAGCTGGATCAACGCGTCTCTGCCTTGTCGCGCTATCTTTGTCGCGTAATAAGATCTCGGTAGGCGAATTCATGGCAGGAAATTCATACACAGCATTTGAAGTGACGAATGTTCGCTAGACAGCTTGTGAATGTATGAATTTTGGTATGTGTCAAACGCTTTTGTTCCTCTTTGTTTGGTTTTGGTTGATAAGGGATGTGACGTCGCTAAACCGCGTATATCTAGGGAAATTTACATTTTTACGAATAAGAGAGAATCAGAACCTAAGCATAAGTTTGTTTTACCAACAATATATTAGAACGCGTACTATACGTTACGCTCTAAGGAACATTTCATTTTTGTATTTTGTTTCAATTTTCGTCAAGTAAACCAATATCCGTAAGGTAATTGTATTTCCGCGTTACTTGTCATTTTTCGCCGGTCACGCAGCTTATACGCTGTTATATGCTCGTCTATCTTCAGTTTTAGTTCGAACCTATAATAAATAAATCAGCAACTCCACCTATATACCAGATTTTTGAAAATTTTTCCTGGTTTCAGTTGACTCTGTAGCTGTCCTAAATGAAGTCATTTGTCTCAGAACCTTACTCAGCTTGAACTATAGAAGGGTTTACACTTTACAATCAACGATCTACTCCGCCTAAGGAAAGAAACCTAGTTTTAGTCCTAACTATACTTTGTAATAAAAGGAAAGTCAGTATATTTTATTCTTAACCTTTGAAAACTCTAGAATCAACCAAACATACGAAAGTTCGGAGTTATGTAATAAATAACGTAAAAATTCACTTTTATATCTAAAATGTGATTTTAATTATTCGTTACAATGTGACGCTGTTGAATGAACTCTGTAACAGCGTCTTTGTAACAGCGTAAATACCGTATCATTTGATTATGTTTTTTTGCAGCTTATAGATTATAATATTAATTCTGTAATAGAGAAGCTTTATGTTACTTTTAAGAGAATTAAAAGTAAGACTGTACTTCAAATGTTCACAAGTTGAAATAAATTTTAATTAGCTGCATGATAAGTCAGATACGCGTCATTCATAAAGCGAAGTAATTAATATTTTAATCGAAAGGAAAGAATGAACATTAATGTAAAATGATATTTGTAATACAGTATTTAAAAGAAAATAAATAGTAGTCAATAGTTTCATCGTTATTTCTCTTTCCATTTCTCTTTAAAGGATATATATATTTTTAAATATATATTTTTTTAAATACGTTTATATTTCTTTCATTTTATATAATTTGACTACAAAATTTCACGCAAGTTATTTAACAAAAGATACCTAAATTTTGGAATTGTAAAAAGAATTTCGGTACTTATTTTTATATATTTAGTTTTACTAACTTTGGTATTAAAACTATTTATTTTATGTTGTACTTATGGTGTAATTTATGTAATGTGCAGAATAATATTTCGAAACACATAAATACTTTGTAACAACAATGTAACATATTTTATAAATAACTTTTCTTTAATATTTCTGTATTTTGCAATATACATATGTATAATTATAATTTTTCTTATTTCATAAGACACTTCATATAAGTATAAATTAATATCATAAAGATTTATATTTTTTGTCTGCATTTGGCATATAATTCCGCGGTTAAAATATGTCGAATTTATCAGCCATTAAAATCATGTCGACGATCACGAGATTAATGTTTTTTACGTGGTCTCTCGAGAGTCGAGTTGTAAGACATGTTCAAAGTGATATGAATCTAATTGACGTGGAAAAAGAAAAATGGATGGCTTTCACGTAAAAGTTATAAGAGACGGTATACGATAATTTGATATTCATAAAAATGTAAGTAGGTTAAATTATGTTAAATAACACTTTCACCTTAAAAAATTGAATATGTATATTTTTTTCTCCGACATTAAATAATCTTTATTAATATACATAAACGGTTGTTAGCTAAAATTACTGATATTATTATCTTCTTTTCTATCTTTTGGATTAATTTAATTTTAAATATATATTTATTTAATCGTCAAACTTGTTTCACTTATTAATAGTTAATAAACTATCACTTAAGGATTACAAAGGTCTTTCTATGCTCATAATTGCGACAATATTATACTTTAAAGTTGATTTGTTTGAGAACTCTATTATTTACAATTTCCATAGATTACAAAAATGCGAAACTGATCTTAGCAGCGATATATTTAAAATTTTTAATAATCGATAATTGTTGAACAGGAAAAAAATGTTACTTTTGCTATACTTTTCGTTAAATTAATATTTTTTATTCATGTTATAGCAATGTAATATAATACGATACAGGAGAATATTTTAAATTATAGTCACAGTAGATAAATTGGAATTTAATATTCCTGTAATAAACTAATAAACTTGTGTTTTCTAATGGTAAAAGTGTAACGTACTCATATTGAAGTCCTTCATCTTTTAATCTATTAATTTATATTTTAATTAGAATCTATTACCTTTTAATTAGAAATTTTTATAATTATAAAATTAAAAGTTTACAAAGACAAATTAATTTCGCACAAATAGGGCGATTGTAATCCTTCTAAACATAATTTACTCCGAGTACAAATGGAACGTCTCGCATTAAAATATAAGGGATCCAGAAATATAGGAATTATTGTATCTGAAAAATTAAACGATCAATTTTATCGTCAAGTTAATTCACCCCTCTGGATAATAGAGTAAAAATCTAACTTAAATTCACATATTTGCGACTTACATTCGATGTATTGGAAACTGGACGTACTATGAAACTTTGTACAAATGCATACACGACGATCGATTTGTCGAGGAAGTTAGAATAGCACATGCTTTACGTCGGATTAATATTTCACTGGCGTCAGTGGCGAGGCTCAGACACGTTATTTGAGCCACTTTGAAAACCCTGGATCTCCGTCTTCGTGTATAATTCAAAAGCCCTTCATTGGTTGCGGATCACAGATCCGAGCACCTCTGTGCTGGAATATTCGTGAATTAAAGCCAATGAAATTACCTTTATATGTCGATATGACATTGTGTGTCTCTCTGTTAATTGATAATCTCATAAATGTTGCGATCGATTCCATCCCTTTCAGATACGCAAAGCTACTGAAGAATTCGTTTCCTTAATGGTGTAATTTAATCAGGTATGTTTCAAATTTAATATACTTTAACGATCTTTGATATGTTTGTCTCAATCGAATAATTATTGGAGACTGTGTTTTCAAATGAATTACATCTCTAAGCAATGCATATATGGTAAGTGATAGACGTTTTTATCACACGAATGTATAGAGTTTATTTAATTTTCACGAAATTGTTTTAATAAATAATATCGAACGATGTTTATCAGGAAGATACACTAATATGCATTAAAATTACGCGAAATGGTTCAGATTAAATAGCTAGAATAAAACATTAAGAATTACATTAAGGCTTAAAGGTATACAAATTTGTATACCTTGTATAAGTATTTTTACTTAGCGTAACTATGAAGTCCAACTTATTGTACAGTAAATTTATTTATCTCCGAAATTAGCATTTACATTTTATAAGTGTATAGATACATATCTATAGTATTTAATACACAAATGAATTTATCTGAAGCCTTACCGAAAGAAGCTTGAAATAAAGATTTTATATATGTATCAGATAAAATTCAAAGAATAGATCTTTAAGATCGTATATTTCTAGAAAATTTAAGATAGTTTGTCAAATATTACCGCATTATAAATTTCTTTTCTGAGATAGTTGAATAATTTAAAATAACTTATTATGAAATTAAATATATCTTGATAATGGAAATATTTATGAAATTACACTTCAATACCTATGTATTTATTTTCTCTATATTTAGAAGGTATTAAATATATTACTGTAGTAGTATTAAAAATTTTATAATACATGTCTCTTCCATATTAATAATAATAAACAAGGTATTTACATACTCCATTTATAAGAAACCTGTATTTTTAGTGCAGATATTACACATAAATCTTTATATCCCTATATTTTTTTGTAATCAAAATTTTAATTGTAAGATCTAATTGAAAATCAAATATTTGACGAATCATGTTTTGCATACAAATTGAAGCGCGAGATTGGTACCATTTTGATAACTTCATAAATAACGATGTTCATGATGACTTGCTACAGGTTTGGATAGATTTTTAATTTCGTTTTTTCTACGTACATGCGTATCGTATAATTCTTTTATATTTTATAAATTATCGCTCGATATAACAGTATTGATTACTGAAACTGCAAAATTTTTTTAATATATACAGTATACAGGCAGAACTAATAATTTCTTTTTCTATTGAATAATTCAAGAATATCCATCAATTTCGAAACAGAACTGAAAATAACCAGAAATTTCAGAGAGAAGTTAATCCACGATGTTACGGGAAATTCGATAAAATCGTTTATACATTACGATCGTACGATGCAAATACATGTATCGACATAATTCACACACCGTACTTTCTATTATTGTGCATACTGACAAATATCGAAATAAATATCGCAACACACCATTTCAACGTAAATAAATCGGTTCGTACTTTGCTCTATTAATTACCAGAGTGCTAACTAAAGTACTAAAACTGTCTTACTTAAAATCATTTACGCAAAATTATAGTTATCGAATCCTCTACATTTTCCATGCTTTTATCGGCTCAATTTTACGTCCATTTAACTTTCTAATATAATTACAGATTGTTCGTCTCTGAAATTTTATTTCATTATTACGATTTAATAGAAAATTTTAGATCTTCCCGTATTTAAGTATTAATGTTTAATTATGGAAACTTTAACAAACAAAGATACGTACATTACATCAAAATTACGTACTTTAAATATGTTTGTTCAGATATATGTATCATAGAATTATATAATTGCGGATAAATCAAACTGCAATGATTTTACTTTTTATAATCACCACAAATACGAGTAGCGATATATTAAAACTAAAATCTTATAGAACTATTCTATTACTTGACAAACTCCTACCTACAGACAAAGAATCTTTAATTATTAAAATATTTTATACACATACGTATAAGTTAGAAATAAAAAAAATCTTCTAGCATGATAAAAGACTTCCTATGTTAATAAAAGACCCAATTTTTAATAGATAATTTACATCATTATAAAATAATAGTAAACGTTGCATTCAATTATTAATTCATTATTAATTTATACACTTTGGCAAAATTCTCTCATTGTTACTACAAATCGATCAAAGTATCTGGATGCTTATGTAGTTCGTAGTTATTAAATAAAATAGTTATATCAGATTAATTGCACAATGATTTAATATATAAACAATATAGATACTAAATGTCTGCGATAGTTGAAAAAATACGAACGTCTGCAATTAGGAATTAAGAATATACGCATTCAAAAACAAAAACATTAATGAAATAGATATGTATATATGAAACTCGGATTGATTATTTAATTAGCACTCGAACGTATGCCTTCCATCTGTCATTCCACACGATAGATAACAACGGATGCTGATAGAATTCGTAAATGATATTAAAATTCCTCGGTTGAATTCAAGCAGTGGTTTCCTTTAAATATAGATACATATAATATGCAAATTGCAAGTTACTTTGAAGTGTTTGATAAAACTCTCTTTAAAACATGTTTATTGTGAAGTTCGAGATACTTTGCCGTGTACTTATCCATGGTAGTTTTATCTTCTTATCTGCACGAACAACTCGTATTAAACTTGTTCCCTCCTTAAGGGAATGCGAAGCGAATAATTGGTTTATCGAAATGCAGAGTGTCGTTGGTATTTAACTTCGTTTCAATTTTGCTCTCGTCTTTGAACGCTACCACTGATATAATCTTTCTTTCCTAACGATACTTCGTAACAATGGTTATGATTACTCTTACTCTTTTGTTAAACTTTCTACAGGAATTTATATTTTATAAGTAAGTATAGAATGTATATTCTCTTTTTTATTTTGATAATCGGATAATTAAATTTTTTCTATGATCTATGAATGGAAGTTATTTTGATATAACTGCAATAACAAAAAGGAATTGATTAATAGAACAGTTTATCTAACAACATAATAATAACAAAAAGGAAATGATTAATAGAACAGTTTATCTAACAACATAATAATAACAAAAAGGAATTGATTAATAGAACAGTTTATCTAACAACATAAGTATCAGAGCAGGTGCAATGTATCTTTTGTTAGTCTATAAGCTTTTAAACTTTTTATTAATTAAACATTGAAAGTATCTTCACTTATCTTTTAATAACTGATAGATTCTATTGATTAGGAGCTTCCATGTAAATAATAGACTTTTACTGAAAAGGCATTTTATTTAGAACATATTACCACAATAAAATAGAATATTATTTTGCAAAAATGTTTCTATCAATTTTTTCTTTTTTAATTCATTTCATATCACTGTGTTGGAGATATTCCTCATAGATAACTGAAATCTATATATTCAATACGGTATACAAACGTATTTAATTCAAGTTATAGGCTTAAAGATTATGGCTCAATAGAACTCAAATAGTAAAATTTTATAAATAAATTAAAACAGATATACTTTTGTGATATTAGTCTATATGATACAAAGGCATTAAACATATATTTTTTACAGAATATCCAAAGAAAGAATCTAAGATTCTAAAGGCTCGTAGTACCTACGTACCAAGAAAAGTAAAAAAGAAATTACATAGTCAGTATACATTCTAAAAAACAGTACTTTTAATGCGAAATTTGTAACTAGTATACGCATATTTTGTATACATACATACGTGCATTTTCTTGTAAAAATATTTAATAAGCTTAATTTGCTTATGCATAACAAATAACGTAATTGAATTACAACAATAACGAGAGAAAGGTGTACATAAATTAATAACAAAATGATCTGTTGATGAAAATAATTTAGGGTACTGAATAGTTTTGTTACTTATTGCACTCGTGTATTTTGCCCATACACGTGACTTCATATTTTATAGTTAGAGAGAAATATACAAAAATTTACTTTCTTTGTCCGACTGTTACGCTTCTATAGATATTACAATATTTATTATTGGAAATAAATATTTAATTTCTAATT
The DNA here is from genome assembly GCF_011952205.1 of Bombus bifarius. Taxonomy (NCBI): domain Eukaryota; kingdom Metazoa; phylum Arthropoda; class Insecta; order Hymenoptera; family Apidae; genus Bombus; species Bombus bifarius. Next base: position 1,709,576 of record NW_022884399.1, read on the forward strand.
TCCATTTCGTTGATTTCTACATGTAACAAATTACAGCAAAAGTTACTCTATGTAAATAATGCAAATACGTAAATAATACATACACAATAATATATTTTTAATACCTAACTTCCCTCTCGTTATTCTATATATCTAAGTTAATCCGAGAATCAACAGAACATTACGCTAGTATCATAATAAGGAAACCACGTGTTCACAACTTATCAACATTCGCATTACAACGACAGCTTACAAACAAACCGAAGTTCGAATTTTCAATGTCGATTTTTATCTCTCCATTAAAATAATTAGGCCGAAGCGTGGAATTAGCTTCCGTTATTTTTGGAATTAATTACTTCTCGCTCGCTTGACCCGGAAATTTCGTTTGCCCTGACTAAATTTGCATTTAAATTTTCTGCCAAAAGCCGCAGAAGCGGTATTGCCTGACCCGAGACAGTTGGAGAAAGCCAGTTCTTTCTTCGGCGTGGCCAGCCTTCAATCATTGAGATGAAAGGCATCGCCGTTGCATTTGCAACGATTGCAAAAGGATTACGGTGGGATTAGGATGCAGCATGAAAGGCTAAATCTTGGTAATGCGTTATAATAGACAGAGGAATCGAATTCACGTTCGCATAAAAGGAACATATGTTAGCTGATACGTGCTATGTACGAGATTCTCATAATGTAATAAGAAATTCAATTCGGCCAGAGTTTCGAGGTGAATCGCAGCGATGAGAGCGATTTTTCCACGATTGCCAATGTTTCGACGTAAATTTCATATTCCATAATTGAATAAAAAGATACACATTTACATAAGTACAATTTAGATAAATTTATTTCACTCGTGATGAATATATTGATGATGAAAATGGATTCATTTGTTCGTAATTTATTATGTTTTGCTTATATCAAACATAGTATCTTGTATACGATATCGTACAAAGATTCTATATTATCGAAGTTACAATAGCAATATGTCACCTATATGTATAATGGCTATGAAATTACTTTCATAGAAAACATTTGTGAAAGTGTTTTTATTTATTAAATTAAGATAGGCATGACATTAAGTTGAACGTTATAGGACACATGTAACTAACGGGACTACGTTTTTAGAATACTAATTAAAGAATAACGGTAAATACGAAACGAGTTTATTGAAAAATTATTCCACAGACATTCAAAATATCGCTTATTTTAAATTCCAGAAGGCAATTATTAATTCTTGAACTAAACAGTTTTTAGAAATTACTGACAAAATTAAAATAATATCAAGCACTGTTACGTCCAATAGTGAAAACAAAATACATTTTTTGCCCCTGTTTCTACATTTCGGATATCTAAAGATTCAACCATCTGTTACAGAAATGGTTGGCTAATTGAATTTTAAAAATCATATTTCAGGTAACATTTTGGCTGAAAGCTGTTTCGGTTTTAATCCATGCTCTATAGATATACATATGTATGAATCTTCACTCATTAGCGCTACATATTGTTACTTTGACTGTATTCGCATATTGTACTAGTTTCGCTAGATATGTTTGTCATTCAATATTACGGTAATGGCATTTAATATTATTTATTTATTTGTTCATTTAAAAATCTATCGCGAGCGCATGGATTTTTTAAGTAATTCCTGATTTCTCTTATTGTTAGCGTAAAATAACGATGAATGCGTATGAATACATTAAACGCTACTGTACATCATAAACGATTTTAATTCACCTTTTGTTATCAATTTTACTCGCTGAAAATTGAAATAAATTTCCTTCGAAAGAGCAAAAATTTCCATAGCTATTCAACGGTGAATATTGAGACGTATGCATGGAAAATTTAGTTGATAATTTCGTTTAAGACGATTAACGGGCGATTTAATCTCTTTCGTGGGGCATTAAACAAATCGAACATTAATAATATGACGTAACCATTGTAATTGAAGAAGTAGCCGGAAGCAAGAGACTGAGGCACGTTTAGCAACAGACGAGCCGATGCAATTACGCTTTCTAAGGTTCATGCAATTTCTATAGATTCGTTCAATGGAACAAAAAGTAGTAAAGGTATACGACACATGAAACATTTGTGCCTCGAGTGGCTCGAGCTTGTTTAACCTCTTGTTTAAAACTTTTGTCCGAACTTCCGTCTCTCTAATACAATTACTCGGAACAAAGAAGAGAGGAAACTGGGTATGTACGTAGGAAACTGTCGATGTATAACTTTTATTAACTATCCACTGTTAAAATTTTCCGCAGAGATAATTCTTAAAGTGGTGCTTCTTCTTCTACGTTTTACAGTATTTCTGGTATCGAAGAAATTTATTAGGAAATATAAAGCTATATTGGTTTTTTTTTCTGTTTCTAAATATGAGTTTTTTTAAATTGGAAAAATGTGTTGCGAATTCTTACAAAGAGATTCATAGAATATATAAATAAATGTTATTTTGATAATAATAACGTAATAAGTGTGTCGTTTTCTAACGAGGCTTCGTTTCAGTCATATTGAAATCATCAAATATTGGACAATTGTTTCCTTTTGTGTGCTATATTATTGGAACCATCAGTTTCATTGTTTTATTCGCTGGTTTAAACTTTAAATATGTATATACTTCTTTCAATTGCAACATTCTTGGAAGAAACTTGTTTTTCTGACCATTTCGAATAAACTTAATCGAAGTATACCGATAAGGCAAGAGTTTTACTAGAGTTTTACGAAACTGAAATTGGCAAATTTATACAATAGTAAAAGGAATGTTTCGTATAAAATCGTTCTTTTTCTGACTAAAAATTTGCATTCTAAAACATATTAGGTATATATTATTTATTGAGTCGTTCCTATCGAAATCGTATTTATTATGCAACTAATTTAGTATTTTCAAAACGAGATGTTTCGAGACTAAATATGTCTCGATAAAGAGTATAAAAGTGCATCAATTGAGTATAAAAAAAATATGTAGTCCCTTAAAAAAAAAAGAAACGAATGACTCTCAAATCTTTAGAAGACCTCCACTTACAAAGCGGACACAAACGGGATGTTATACAAGTTGCATCATGCGACCATTTCGCCTGATGAAACTATTCTTCCTTTTGTTATTCTCTAAACGTATGGATTAACTCGTGGAATACTCTGTACATATATATAATAGGCAATGAATGAATACTTCATTTCGCACAACCACAAAATACATGGAATAAAAACTCCGCGCGTATTTCCAATTTTATCAATCAATATGCAGACAGTTACGTGGTGACAACAAATGTGAATTATAGGACGAATGAACAGATATAAATTCTAAATTGATATAAAGATAGGAGAGATATAAAAAAAAAAGGGCAGGGTATTTGGACTATACAATTCACTAATTGAAATTTTATGCTACTTAGCACGTTATGCCTATGGAAATAAAGCTGATTTTAATAATTTCTCGTTTAACGCAACGTTAACATTACAAAGGCATTAATAATTCTTGACACACAATCGTGATAACTAGCATCGTTAGCCAGTAAACGTTACACGGTTCGGCATATTTTTCATTCGCGTTTTCACACTTTTCCACGTATTCCCCGACTCGCCGGATAAAGCAGATTTTTCTGGAAACGGTTAATGTAATTTTAACGGCTAATATAAATTTCGTGATAAGGAATTGACAGTTCATTAGGGGGATGGCCGTTAGCTAAGAGAGCCGGAAATTCAGGTGGTTCTTCTGCTGATGTATATTTCGATGAGAATTTCTCGGTGTTGCTCGAATTCAATGCCCTTATTATATGATCGGTCCATTTCAAGAACGTTATTAATGTATTACATATATCACCACGCACAGATTTGATAAGGCACATGATCGAGCGAATTTAAAACGAATTATTCGTATTAAATCGTTAAACCTCGTGATTGAAATTTCGCGATACGAAAACGGGGAAAATTCAACCTTATAGTATTTTAAGTTGGATCATGTAATTTTGTTCTCTTACGATTTCCGAGATGAAGCGGGACTGTATCAGCATTTATTAAATCTTATCAACATAGGTATTTGGTTGTATACGATCCGAGAGATTGAAGAACTCCCTTGCTATTACGGAGATTATAAATATTCGTGGAGTATATTGAGTAGACATTCGATAGATTCGGAAGAGGATTTTTATGATACAGGGCGTTTTCTCCGGTTGATCCGTTACAGTGTTTATTGATGGGAAACAGTTATTCAAAAATATCAATATGAAAGTTGCAGTTCCGTTGTCGTTTTGTATTTTAAAGTAATAAAATTAGAGAATATTTATAATTACGAGTTACCGTTAATCGTAACTTTACCTGTAATTATAATTTCAACTTTATTATTAATTATAATTTTATCATGAATTTTACTAATATATGTATACTACTTTCGCTACTTGCAGCTATATTTATTATAAAATGTAAAAAATTTAACTAGATTGTATTACGTTATTTAATTCTGTACAAAATTTTCGAGGCGGATACTTTGTCTATTGTTGGTCTTTTCTCTCTCTTTGTTTCAAATCTGCCTTAGTCTTCGAACTAAATATTAGTACTAAATATTAATGTGACAGATCATGTATAAAAAAATCATTTCATCTATATATTCTGTTCAGATAAATTCCCTTAGTAACTACTAAAAATTTGCTATTTTATAATAATTTATTATTGATTCAATAACTAATTTCCTAATTATTTCAGCAGTGAAAAAGATCAATGGAAGACTATTCAATAACTTTCTAAAAATTATAATATAAATCAAAAAACTCATGTATGATTAAATTAATTGCCTGAAGGGTTCTAGGTAGGATGAAACTTTAACATTCTACTATTAAATATTTAATAGTTCGTAAAATATATATAATACATTTTTACATACGAACATAATTTGTGTTCTAAGATGAAAATATCTAATCAAAACCATCTAATATGATAGATATATTTTTCATAATTATATAAGTCTGTTGATTTCATTTGATTTTTCGAGGCAGTTTGAATCAGTTTGCACATTTGAAATGATCCGAAAACCGCATGTTGCATTCTGAAAGAAGTAGAATGTACGTGCTTGCTTTAAAAGTATTACGAAACCAATCAAGGGAATTATAAGACTGAAGAAAGACTGTAAAGAATATGTTATATACGAAAAGAAAAATAATTGTCCAGTATTAGGCGATTTTAATGTAACTAAAATAATTGAAAAGCTCGTTAGAAAACGATATTTATTATACAATAACGGAATAGCTTTTATTGCGGAAGTATTTCCATGCGGAGAGTGCAGGAAATTGGCTATTTAATTTTCGATCTGATTTTTAGAACTCTTACTTGAGGATGCAATTAAATTTAAATTTCCTTTGAGCGGAAACTAGACTTATTTTTAAAGACTGATCGAAAGGAGAGCACAAAGTCTCAAGTTTCGTAGAATCTACATAGATGATGGATTCATAAATACATAATGAATGTTTTCTACTTCGACGAAGTTGAAATTCATGAAATAGAACGTGGTTACGCCTTGCTACTTTTAAACGTGCGTGCAAGGAGTGTTTATCGCGAGCGCAGTGATTAATCTGCAAAGTAATACCTTCATTTTTGCACCAATTATAATGGAACGTGTTTACTTTTCACGTCGCTTCCTGAATTAAACGCTTTACATTAAAATGCACCAGACGGTTTCCATCGACGCATGTTAAGCTTTATAATGCCATATAAGAACCTAATTCCAAGTTATAAACTCGAAATTTTAGGCATTGATCTTCTATAAACTCGAATGGAAGATATATTTGAATTGCTAAACAACTTAGAGGGCGTAAATATTTGATGGGATTCATATGGGATTTTTGCGGGACTGAAATGAAATTTTAAACGAAAATAAGAGATGTATGTACACGTTGTCGGTCCAAAAGACAATTCAGGTTTCAAAAGATAAAGAAAATTAATTTGCACTCATGTTTGATATTGAAAATAAAACAATTATTAGCACGTTTTAGTTACTCTCAGTTACTACTTAGATGTTGCAAAATGTTATTAATAAGATAAATCGTTATCACAATATTATAATAAAAATATTATTACGCCGTAAAAAAGATAAAACATCTTTCTACAATTACGTAATTGTTATATTAAAAGAATTTCCAAGACCGAGGGCTATAGTTTTCCCATACTAACGATTACATCATAATTCCTTCCTTATATTGTTCCGTTTCTGTGCTATTTACTTAATGAAAGGTTTCACATCTTCATTCCTTCGTAATCCTTCCCGTAATCCTTCGTAAATGTACATAACAATTGACAACAAAGAAAGAAGCATATATATATATACTCGTAAACAATAGATTTCTACACCATTTCCGAATTCTGAGCACACACCGATACTATTCCCGTCTCACTAAGCACCCTACCTTCGAAAAACCAATTTCGCAATAACTACAGATTGCGTTAAACCGTTTCCGGGCCATTTGCAGACGAGTTGCCGTCATTTCGCCGGAACGTATCGAACCCAACACACTTCCAATGCCACCCAAGCGCGAAGACAGATCCCCTCGACCGACGGCTAGAAATAAGTGCCTGAATTCCTTTCCGTCATAATTAACGACACTCCGCGTAATTAACTGTTCGTCTTCGATCCCGATGACCCGCGCCCGGCGTCCTCCAACAGAATCCTGGCCAATGAACGAGCTCCTATACTAGTACGTGCGGACTTACGGACTATAGCCACGAGTGCCGATGGAGCAGGTAAAGAGGGAGGAGGTTTGAAAGAGGAACGAGAGAAAAAAAAAGAAGTGAAAGGGATGAACGAGAGAAGGGAGGAAGAAGAGAAAGAGAAAAAGAAAGAGAGAGAGAGAGAGTGAGGGAAAGGGGTGGAGGAAAGAGGGGAAAAAGCGGATAGAAGAAAGTGAAACAAAGAAAACCACGGGAAAGAGGATAGATCTAGGAGGAAAAGGGCCAACCAATGAAAGAGAAGAAGACAGAGGAGAATAAAGAAAAGAGAGGGGAGCACTGTGTGAAGGCAGCTTGCGCCAGCGGGATTATTAATCAACGAGCAGGCGGCGGCTCTTTAAGCCACCGTCACACCGAAACCAACGTGCTCAGCTACGATGATTACTCTTTCTACCTCTCACGATCTTCTTTTTATTCCTTCCTACCGAGCCAATCACCCGGTGACTTGCAAGAAATTAGCCCTGCAACGCGATCGATAAGGAATGCGTTTAACCGCCGGCCCGAAAGCTATATCCGTATTTTGTTTGAATACTGATCGATAATCTCACCGTTCGGACGAGAAAGCCAGAAATACGCTGGAATTACGTACGTCGAGATTTATCTCCCGGTTACGTTCCTATCTCGATATTTGCATAGTACTTAGTGCGTCACGATAAGTCGTTGCCGATTATTTATTGAATATTGGCGCGTTCGGTAAGTGTCACTTAATCGAAGTTGTATACCATTTTTGTTTATGGAATAATATGCACGGGGAGTTTTTGATGAAAATAACATATAGGGGCAGTTTCTAATGAAAATAACTTTGAAATGAACGATTCAATATATTTTAATTTAATGTTTGATAATTTGCAAGCTGCAAGCTTTAATTTAAAAATGGCAAATTAAACGCGTTTAATAAAAACGTGTTAAATATCAGGTAGAAGCAAAGCTGTAATAATTGAAAAGAGAACTTATTTCTTGCTGTTTAATGGTTGGTCATCCTTCGTCTGCTTTCTTATACGTTTTATGTAATTACAAACGTTGCTTTAATTTTATCCAGACTAATTAGTATCGAAGAACGCGAGCTAGTATTTTATCACTATAAAAACTGTAAAAGGTACAATGACGTTGCAGGAATTGTTAGTAGAAGCAGGATGGGAAACGTACTTTGAAAAAGATTCGATGCAATATATTCTATAAAATGTATGATTTTGTATTCAATAAAATAGAAAGAAAATCAAAAAAGATATAAACACTTAGAAGCATAATCCTTCTACACATTAGCAAACTAGCGCAGTTGAGATAGAAAACTATTAAAAATTCGCATGTCGAGAAATTCACAAAAATATTTTTAGTATCTGCTTAGTATTCGAAAATCTCATCCCATTTAAGGGAAAAGTTACAGAAAGTCTGAGTATGCGTTTCTGATTGGTAATACTGAAAATATAGTATCTACAAACAAAACAAATATATCAAAAATTTAGGCATAATAAATTTATATTTAAATAATTTTAAAAAATTATTTTTTTTTATAGAGTTTAACGTCACATCGACTGCGCATTCTCGTACGTATGTAATTATCAGAGACCATAACGAGAATTGAAAATATTATGAAGATTTATGAACAACGTTTATATATATATGAATTATTATAAACATATTATGAAGGCAATTTATACGGAAATACCTTGCAAGTAATATATGATTTTAAGTGACATTTGCTATATTTATTTTCGTGGACATGGTGAATTGATATTCCAGGATGAGAGGAAATACGTATATAATATATGCTTTTAGAACGAGGCAATTTGTTTGTATAAAGCCTTGTCTCTGGTGGTTCAATTAATGATAAATTATACAATTCGACAGTCTCTCGACAGAAGAAGGATAATTTATGTTCGAAGTTTATTATAAATTGAATTTATTCATTGTAATAGCATTCAGTACATAAGCGCTCCCTTGAAACCGCTGGAAGCATTATATTTGTGAAGCTTTTAATGCGACGAAAATATCGTAAATGGATGAGAAATACTGTAAGTTTGAAAGGACATGTTCTACGAGCATCTACAATATACATAAATAACGTTATTTATTGTGATATTGTAGTAGTATTCAATATCCATTAAATTACGAAAAAATTTAAAAGCTTACAATAAAAGATGTAGTTAAATTGTATAATTCAAAATGGAAACTTCTATAATGATCATAAAGTGGTATAAAACTTCAAATAAAACTTAAATTTGTAGATCTTTACCTTAATGTATCTTAATGTATCTTAATGCACCTTAATGCATCTTAATGTAAAATATCTCAAGGATTATACGTAAGTTATATTAATACATCTAATGTATGTATGTATTAGATTTATATATGTATTTCAATCTTTCTTATAGCAGTTGGAATATATTTTACTAGTATAGATTCTAAATATATATGAAAGGAATATAATTTTAGTAGATATAATAAAATTTAACACATCATACTACGTGTTTATACAAATTAATTAATTTTTCTACTTTAAACATTACGTAATATTTTATGTTATTAATGCAAAGACCACATTCGTATTTCTGTATCTTTGCAAAATATGAATATAATATCACAGATTAATATTGTGAGTATTGCAAAGGTAAAATTAAAAAAGAAGTGATAAATTCCTGAACTTTTACGAAACTCTATGACGTTACAGTAATCAATGTTTATTTGCAAAATATTTATACGTTCATATTAGAAATACATTAGAGATAGAATCATGAAAATATAAATCTCTTCTTATCGTTAAGAATTATTCCCTATCGTTTTAAATAAAAGGCGCGACGAATAGAGTAAACTAATAATTTACATATTTTGCTTAAAATATAAATCTATATCTTTGGTGACATATAATTTGCGATAAATAATGTTTATTTTACATTTACCAATAAATTTTAAAATAATAAAATTTTAAATGCTAGTATATCGTAAAACACAGTATACAATAGCTATTGGAAGTTTCTGGAGAAAATGTAATTTTATTATAAAAGTATAAATTGATTTCTGCAAATTAAGATTTAATACGTGAGCGAAAAAGGTTTCCTGCTGTTGTTTCTTTTCTTTTGTTGACCCTTTTCTGCCGGTGGTCTGCCCCTTTTTCTTTGCTCCCACTTTGATATACATTCTAGCTTGTCTTCTATTAACCTGTCACCCATTGTCGACTTCATTTTTTGATCCATATCATTTTCTTCCTCGTTTTCCCATGTTTTGTATACAGCTTATACACCCCAATTATTCTACCCACCACAAACTTACCTCTTAATCTATTACCTACTACGTGCTGTCCACCCTATTCTTATTCTTTTGTTCTTAATTTCTTTCTTCCCTATTTTTGCTTCCTATCATTATTCTTCTCTCCACCTATTCCCTACCTCTTTGTCTACTTCTGACTCTGTTTGCCTTGAGAAAAGGATATATTTTAACTTAAGGATTAGATTGCGGATTTTTATGCACTTATGAGAAATATAGAGATGTAAAAATACACAGAATATATAAAATAAATTTGGAGTAAAATACTTGTTATAACATTTAGTAAGTGAAATAAATTTTTTTCTTTTACGTTCCATATTTTTAGTTCTGTTCATAAAAATATGAATTTGCATAAATATTCGCAGCCTACTTATAACAAATACTACAACTATGTCAGACATTTTCTTAAAATATAACAATTTAAATTGAGAATTAATATTTTGAAAAGATGTAAGATAACGGAATATTTGAACTAATATTAGCTTCCGTAAGTAACGATTGAACCTTATAATATCGTGAGTTGTATAAAGATTGAATACAAAGACCGTGTAAAAATGAACAAGAAAAGAGATATTGCGTAAAAATGTATATATTGCATACATTTCTTTAATAATATATTCCACCTCCTCGAGAAGTATTTGATAAGGCAAAAATCAGCAGTCTATTCATCAGAAACTCGATATTTCAACGCGCGAACAATTAGGAACACATTCACCGCATTTGGTGGCTAGCCCGGTGCAGCGTAAGAATAAAATCGTTAGCCGAGAACTTTTCCAATTAATTTTTATCAAGAGGCAACTTTATCGTCTGCGTCGTGGCTTTTCCTTTTCACGCGATTATTATCTCCCTAAAATATCGAACAAATTGATGCTAAGAGCTCCAGTCGTTCGAACTGAGGGCTAAAACTGTCGTTCACGGCATTAAGCCAGCAATGTTCAATTATTCACGTATCAATGCTTTTTACTGTATATCTAATGTATCAACGTCAATGTCGATACGACGTCAATGTTATATCACCAGTATAGGAACGAGCAAGAGTCAACAATATAAAAATAAGTGACAAACTCTATCAAGTTTTCATCAGCCATTATCCTGAAAAGAACACTGCAACGTGTTTGCATTGTAGATGGTTATTAAATAATCTTTTAAATTTTATTAGATTAATTTTAGATTTATTAGATTTATTAGATTAATTAATAATTATCTTATTATATTTTATCATACACTAATACTTATCTATATCATCTAAAATAAATTTCCGTTGTTTTGTTGTACGTAAAACACAACAGGCAATTAGTCTGTTATTGTCGCCTGATCGGTAAGACATTTATATCGAGAATTTTCCTGCTGTCAAGGCAATGCAATGAGTGTCATTGTCATCGTTATCGATAAGTGCACGTAGTTATATCTAAGTTATATACATACGTAGTTCTGTCACAATTTTTTTACGCAATGCAAATATTATTATCTCCGACAGAGAGACGATATACGACGCATCATATTACAATTCATGATAGTTATACTGCTATAAACATAAATAACAATAATCACTTTTGATTATTTGTATCTTCTGTACAATAATAGAGGTAGATGTAAGAGAAAAATAGCGTCAGCGGAAACAGTATCGTAGACTATCTTGTTGTAAAATGTTATAATGTTCTTATGAATGGAAAACAGATTTAAATAATATTGTGTGCGAAGAAGAATAAAATGTTCAAGTACTTTTACTCGCTCTGTTCCTAAACTCACGTCAAAGTAAAGAGTAATTTCGAATAACACATACTATTATATATATTAATAAATTCTAGTTTAGATTCTTAACACATAAATTTTTCATTGGCTTATCGATAAAAATGATTATGATTTTTCTATAATAGAAATATGCATATCCATATAATAGAAACCATGAACAAGAAAAATGAGTGATATACGTTTTATGAAATATACATTCTGATGCAAGACATTACAGCTTGAATTCATAAAATAGCTAAAACAAACAAATTATCAAACATTTGTCAATTGTTAAGGCTATGCTTGTATATATCACAAGCATGTAACAGTAACTCATGCAAATATCTGAACACTTATCACGAAATACTTTTTGTATGAATATATCATATGCCTTATACGAAACTTTTTGAAACTTCGTTGGCATAGTAATGAGACACGATTACCGTGATTATAATAGTAAAATGAAACCGATCCGTAGATGTATATAAAAGTTACAAGATATTAATTGCAAATATTCACTCAGTGAAAAATTAGTACACAGTATGAATAGTGATCTCAAACATAGAATTAGTGCTAAAGATGGTCTCACTAAATATTATGGCTTATTAATGTAGCGAATTGTATGCTATTAAATGGACGCCTGCCTTCATTCAGAAAAAAGAGAATCGATGCACCTCTTCGTGTAGTACTCGCTACATAAAGTTTCGTATTCTTTTATTATTTAGCCCGTTCATTTGTACAGTTAAATTGCGCTTTGTAATTACCATCCTGCACGAACCGCGCCGGATAAAATTTGGTCACGAGAGAATGCACATAAATCATTGAAATTACCGAACAAGACAATGGCAAGCAGACGTTATATGTGAATGTTCGTCGCGATACAAAGAAAACGTGCCATTTCAACGTTGTGAATGCTTTACGCGCCGACGACTAATGAAAATTCCAGTATCATTTGGGAATATTATAATGAAAATATGTCAATTGGCATTCGTGTATCGCATAAATGGAAATTTCCACGCAATCGAGTCAGTTGATCGAGTATATCGATTGATTAATATTGCGTTTACGTAATTACGTTCTCAATGATTCGTATGAGTTTAATGAGGTATTAATAATTTCAGTGCGATAATAAGGTTAATTACAATGCCGTATAATGTATAATTTTGAGTCTTACTAAACTTACGGTTTTACTTGACCTACATATCTCTACATATACGTGTGCACTTACATACATGTTCATACGTCGCCGGATATTTAGTTCATTCAGAGCAAGAACAAACTTTTTTTTTGTATTCAGTATCTGAAACCTAAGAAAAACTTATTTCAACTATATATAGATAAGTATATATTACGTATGCAAGAATTTTCTTATAAATCGTAATTTTCTAGTTTTTAAAGTTTCGTAACGCACATATCCTCAGACGTTACTTACAACTTTCCATAAAGATAAATTAACCTTACAATTATAGAACGTAATCGAAATTTATTAATTGTTCAAAGAAACAAATTTATATTGCGTTTCTGAAATTATCTTATAAATCTATTTTAATAAATATCCCAATAATTTAAAATTGATCGACGACATATATACGTATATGATGCGTGCAGGCAAATAACTTATTGTGGTTAAAATGTTTAAACAATTTTTATATAAAGATCTAAAACTAATTTTGTTAAAACTAAATATTAAAAAACGGTAAAATTATAATAATATATGCAATTATAAAAATAAATGTCGAAACATAAATAGATAATTATAATAATAATCTTCTAGTATTCTTCCATTTTTGTGAAGAAAGAATATAATTTACTAAAGCAAAAGCATTGTCGATTGCTTTTAGAAGTAAAATAGTATTGTTGCAAACATGCATAAATATACCTGTTTTAAGTGTATAATGTTTGGAAAACTTTCGTCTATTATTTATATGTATAAATAAATGTAATGTAAGTTGATTGCAAATAAGCGATTGATTAAGCACAGGATGTCAAGAGAAAAGATGGAAAGCGGCCTTTCAAGGCTTCTTCAAGGAGTAATTTTACATATTCTTTAATGAAATCAATTTTCCAGATAATAAAACACCGTAATCATAGTAATTCGCATGAAAAAATATGATATAACATTTTTACACATTAATAAATATATTAAATGTAAAAATTATTCAGATTACGCTATACGTATATAAGATGTGAGTTCTTATGCAAAAATAAATACATAAGAAACATGGAATACGATTTATTGTATACGTACGAAATGGTTTCTTAAAATCAATTTTTTTCGGAAGTTAATTAAATGTCAGATGACAAAATTTTATTCTGCACTCTTAATTTATTTCTACATAGGAAATCACTCCTGATTCACTTGTATATGCGCAAATATCTTCTCATAAATAAGCTAATCCATATCAATTGGAATATTGAAAGTACATTTACAATTTTTGCAAACGTACAAACCTAATGTATAAACACGAAGTCATAAAGTACGATCAATTAAAGTATATGAATTCTATTCTGAAATCGTAATAATAGTATCAAAGTAGTTAAATATTTGTTGAATATTTTTTATTCCGTAATACCTATATAATATCTATAATATCTATAAGTCATGGTTGCTATCATTTTAATATGCAATACTGAAAAGCTAATTTCATTGAATTACCTATATGATAAAATCGACTCATTACTGCCTACGCACATAGGAATTACACATGAGCATAATCCATTTTATCGCGCTATTAGCATATTTCAAAATTTTCAAACATACTCCAAATATTCACTATTCAAATTTATTCGCAAATATCGGTTTTCAAATAACAAAAGGGACGTGTATAATCAAAGAACGTTCGATAATCCTAAAGAACATTCAGCGGTATGTGTGGTTTCATTGAAATTTAATCGTAAGAAAAAGAAAGGTAGTATTACAGAAGACGGGAAAAAGAGACATCAGGCAGAGACAGAGGAGCATGTAGCCACGTATATGTAAAGTCGCATTAACGGCATTAATGCATCGTGTCTAATTGAACAAGAAACCGGCTGACAAAATGTGCGAGTCCCTGGGAGACTCGGCGGAGAGAAACGGCGGCTGTCGGAGGGGCAGAAAAAAGGAAACGCCACCTGTTCCACGGAGGTTGGCTGGCAAGAGAGAAACTAGTCCGAGAGATTCGAAAAGCTGGACTGGACAGTGTCGTATAAATCGCGGACGATTACCGCGCAGACAGGAATGCCGTTCGCATGCCGTCGAACTCAAGAGAGAGAACCTCGGAACCGACGTCTAGTATCTCACGATGGAAATCTAAATGAGATTCGATCCGTCCAGGAAGCCTCGAGCTTCCACGATTCAATCCTCGTAGCCAATCGAGGGAAAAGTGAAACCGCCTTTCTCGCCCTCCACGGTAATTCGATTCGATCTTCCGCAGGGCTGTCTTCCTCCTCCCTTCTCCTCCCTTTTCCTCCCAAACTCTTCCTCTCCTCGGTTCTTGCCAGGCTGTATGTGTGCGTTCTCTCCTTCCTTTTACCAGTTTTGGCTCTCCTTTGGTCGCGCGCAGCCTTCTTTCACGCAAAAACATTCTGGGAATATAATTGTCGACGAGCAAAACAGCCTATAACACATTCACCAGGTGCCTGGTGGAAAACATTCTTTGCGTTGGTCAACAGCGGTGTTGCAAATTGAATGGAGGAGACGCGTCGTTTGCTGAACGAGCCTCACAATCTCGAGAAATCGTTAAAAGACAAGGCTTCGAGGAAACTGCCCCTTTCAGCCGTTTTCTTTAAAATATCTATAGATTCGTTGTGAAAGTTCGATCATTTATGCAAGACGGGTTTTCCAGTTGTACATTTAATTGTTTGGGAAGTTCGCGGCGAAATTTAGAAGAGATATTCTACCTTTTAAAGGTCTTTTTTAACACGTTTTTACGAATAGTACGCTAAAAGCTTAGAACTTCCTCGGCCGGTATTCTTCATAATTATCCATGTCTCAGTCGCGTTCAGGAATTTTCCCAAAGAGAAGTAAACAAAATTGGCGTTAGTGCCAATCTTTGAATGCACTCGTTGAAGAAAGAAAACATTCTCGAAGTTTCGAAGAATGAAGAATCAAGATCATCTTTGATTAAGATAAGTTTGACTTTAAAAGTATGAAGAACAAACTTAAATATTTTCTAATTTCGATTATTACAGAAAGTGTATAGAAATGTTTCGTTCAGTTCAATAGGAACTATCATATTTCGAAATTGTAACTATCTCAGTCAGTTTATTACGTCGTATGATTACAATCGATACGGATTCACAAGAAATGAAAAATATTTAAATAATAGATAATATACTGCTGGTTGTGCTCCGTAAACAATTGCATAATACTATGCCAACAAAGCAGATTACAATACCCGCTCTGAATTCATCCTTTCGTCGTTACCCACCGTTATTCGTCTATTTGCATTTTCGTCGATAATTAGATCGAGGAACATTAGCTATCGATGGTAAATAATTATCGCGTAGCGATTGGATTGGCAACACGTTCAAGGAACGGCATTATGCACGCGAACGTTCTACAAATAATCCGACGAGTTAATTCAGCTAGCAGAAATCAGGGATTGCACAGTTAACGTGACGATAGGCCATGTTTCTTCTCCATTCAACAGTTCCACTTTCTGTTATCGTCGACACTTTCCTTTTGTATAGGACGATCTCTGCATAATCTTCGAACGACCAAACCTGTCTAAGAGATTTATCGAACGAATTGGATGGCATTGCACTCTTGCCATCGAGCAGGAAAAATATTGCGAATCGGGGCTGAGCACTAAACTAAGGGTGAGCGAGAACTTGGATAAAAGCAGGGGTGTGTCGCCTTGTATATATGTCATACATGTTAATGTGCTTCTTTTGCTAGCATGTCACTCTGTTTCTTTTTTCTTTTTACTAATGCAATTTACTTTGATAACGTTGATTGGAATGTAGTGATATAACGAAAATATTAGAAGTATAATGGTTATAAAAAGTATTTACACATACCGTTATTTTGTAATGAAGCATTTTTTAAACAGGTTCTAGGTACATTTTATGCTCATAGTATTAAATTTTTATAGTCGTATTACCGCTTACAATAGTACTAAATTATACGAAATTTAATATACTTGAATTTCATTCATTTAATATGTAAATGATAAATACAATAGTGTGGAACTACTTTCTGTTGCCATTGTACGCTACCACTTGAAAACGTGTGGATATTTGCTTATCTTCGACAAAACGTAATTTAATTATTAGAATTATATAATAATTTTAAACGATTTTATCGTTTATCACGCGTGCTGTTAAAATTTTGTAGCATGATAAAATTTTTTTTGAAAGTTAATATGCAATCAAGAAATTAACATCTGTACCGTCATTCTAAGTTAAAAATGCTCTATTTTTATATTTTTTCAAATACTTAAATTTCACCATGTTTCTTATGTTTTAAACAACAAGAGATATAGGTGCAGCTTTCAAATGAAAAACGTACAACTTTTCGTACAAAATGTGCAATTAAATTAGAAAATGCAAGTTAAACTTTCGTTCACAAGCAAAAAGTTTATAGCTCTACAATTGTGTAGATATTACTTTAAGAAACACAGATAATTACTGATGATAATAGAAACTGTTCCAAAATTAGAATTTTCTTTCGTTCGTTCGTAGAAGAAAAATTTTCCTTGTAGGTATTGAATATAATGTAAGCTAATTTCATATGAAAATCAGTATTGCTAATCTCCAAGGTGCACGTGTACGTATGAACATATCAAAATGTAATATTAGAATTTTACCCTCGCGACCCTAGCAAGTCAAGAGTCATAAACCATAAAATCAGCCTGCCATTCTATTTACATATTCGTGTCAGTCATAAAAAAATACAGGCTTTCAAAGTACATTGTATTTGCTTTCAACGAATTGTATAAGTAATGTAAAAATAATCTACGATGGCTACAAAATGTATGTGCACATCAGGTTTCACATATCATTTTCAATATTAAATTTCTGCAGCCATGTTAAAGTACTAACAGAAAAAAAATGATATGAAGTTAATATAATATAGCATTATAAATAACGAAAATCTTCCAGTGAATATGTCAAAATCAAATATCTACCTAAGTAATTCTATCTATGCTATATATTATGCTATATATATATATCGTCTTTTACTTTTATATATCGTCTATTATTTATTTTTATTAATCTTATTAACTTTCCAATTCCTAAACACATACATATATAATTTTTTATTTATTATATAACAAGAGCCAATTTACAGCTTATAAATTCTAATGCAATTTAACAATCAGATTAGTATCCATTTTAATATGTTAATTCATAATATAGTGCCATTGGCTGAATTTTTGGTTTCATTTTCTTAAAATAATTTTAGCAGATTTACTATTCATATATATATTGTGTCGTTTGATTATATTGATACTCCAGTAGTTATATATATCTAAAAGCTTTCGACGCTATCTGAACACATTATACATATACTGATACGATATTGATATCTTAAATATAGTATCTCAAATATGATAATGAAAATAAACTTCTGAAACCTATCACTTTAGATGGAAATGTATAAAGTTCCAACATTTTATTATAATCTGAATTATGGTAATTAAGGGGTTGAATTTTAATGATAAGATAAAAACGAAACATCAAAAATGCTACGCGACCGCTAGGAAACGCAAGAATATTTCTTAGCAAAGTTGTGAACGACACAATATTGCCTGAAGTAAAATATCGTTGCAATGATTCACGCTTACAAGCAGCAATTATTAGGCTATTAAACAAGACCGTAGGGCAGTACTCCTCGCCATCCACGCTGTTTTATCATCCCCTATCTTTCTTTTCCGCGTCGAGCTATTGCACAGGGAGATTCGAACATAATCTCTGGGACGGACGGTGTGGCTATAAGGATTTATGGAACGAATCGAAATGTGGAACGCTTCTTATATAGCAAAGAAAGGTATCGTGGAACGAGATTGAACAGCGATAAAGAAGGGAGAAAGAAAGGGATAGAGAGGAAGATCGTGAAACTCGAAAAGGATAAAGGAGGAAAAAGAAGAAAAGGAGGAAGGGAAACTGAGGACCGTGTCAGCTGATACTGATGTCAGGATGTATGGTCCGAGAATATGTTCTCGCAGAAATGCGTGACACGCTTCGGAATGTTCGTATATTTATGTGAACGAATAAAAGAAAGTTGTTGCCTGAAACACAACGTATAGGCAGTGTACGTTTCCATTTCGCGTGCTATTCTTTTTTCCCTTCCTTTTCCGGAACAGTTTTGATTCCTTCTTTTATTTTAGTAACAGTGCAATAATTCAAGGATATAGATAGTCGATGTCAATGTTTCTATGCATATGTTTCCACATACTCAACTATATAAATTACCAAGATGCATATCAACTGGTTTTTTAGAAAAATATAGTTTTGCCTGATTCATTTAAAAAATATAAGAAATATGCATGTTATGGTCATATGTTTAGAGAAATAGAAATAGTTGTAAATAAGTTGATAACTGTCGATCTGCGTCGTGTATTTTTTAACATTCCAACAATAAATATTTAATCTCTTTAGTTTTAGATATAGGTGCGTATTAATTAATTATTTGTAGGAACACTTTTTCCGTATAAATCTATTTAAGCATAAAATGGGCTGTAGTTAATAAAAATTTATATTAGTATATCATATATGTATAAATTATTGTAAATAAATATCAATTTGCTATGAACTATTGTTACAATTACTTTGATTGCATAAAAATATTGCATAAAAAAGTGAAACATTGAAAATTGCAAAATGAAATTTCCATCGGTGCTTCTATCAATTCCGCCAATCATTTATATTATTTGTCTCATTATTAACCGTGTTGCGGTTTTTCTATCGCCAAAAAAGTGTTTAACTTTGGGAAGAAATGCAATAATCGCAATAATACCAAAAAAAAAGATACTTAGAGATATAAGTGAAACTAAAAGAATATATTGGAAGTGCTTTTATCATTTTATTACTAACAGTTTAGAGATGGAAAAAGATATTCAGGGACGCGACG
Source organism: Bombus bifarius (assembly GCF_011952205.1). Classification (NCBI taxonomy): domain Eukaryota; kingdom Metazoa; phylum Arthropoda; class Insecta; order Hymenoptera; family Apidae; genus Bombus; species Bombus bifarius. The sequence goes on from NW_022884399.1 coordinate 1,729,299, forward strand.
CCCCGCGAGTTGTTGACATCAAAATACGTCAGCGTGAAAAATAAGCCGTAAATTTTGCGAGAGAAATGAAAAGAATTTTGACGCGCCATTTTTCACATTTCACTCCTCTTTCGTATGATACATAAAGGTGTATCCGTTCCAAGCATTCGCTTATCATGTAAATTTCCACTCGTACACAATGCTTTCCGTGAAATGGAAATTAACTTATCCCTTAAAACTAAATACTGGCTTTACATGTACATAGCACAAAAGAATTGATTTTTTTTTTTTTTTTGATAATAGTAACCGTTTGTAACTTGGCTTATAAAGATAAACGTATGGAAAATTGTTGATTAAATGCAATGTTACTGCTCGATAATAAGTATAAAGAAGATATACAAGAAAGATTGGTTCAAAAATTGTATAAATATGATAAGATTGGGGATTATTTATTTCCGAATTATCGAAAATTTTTCTTTACTCATATACATGTATGGTAAGTATCATTTAAAAAACATGATATTCGGTGTACAAAATTAAAGAAATTGGAACAGTAAGTAAAAAACTGTTTAAAAGATCGAAGAAATTTATTTAATTATATATTGAGAGATGAACTACATCTTTAATGAACATTTTGCATACAATCCGTTTATCTATTAGTTGAAAATAAATAATTTTGAGTAAATCATAGATTCAGTCTTTTTCGTAGATTCATAGATCTTATTTCATAGATTTTTGATAGATTTACCGAGCATTCTTGAGATTCAATAATTCTTTTAATATTAGGAATTTAACGAAAATAAATTGTCTTGGTCTATAAATTCAGTGCATTTTATAACAATCGAATAATTACTAAATTAAATAAAGAGCTGTATAATAATTGAATTTATTGGGAAGGCTATATAAAAAAGGTATAAAAGTTATAAATATTTTTACATTTATATTTTTAATGTTATTGCTCTATTGAATGATATCGGATATATACATAATTGAAGTGCTTTGCATTGAAAAAGTGTTTTAAACTTTTACAATATTTTACCGTATACATTATTATACGACAACTGAAAAAAGCTGCAGCTGAAAGAGAAAATATGAACTTCTAAAAAACCTTTGCATAGTTCTCTCTTTTAATGTTTTTGAATTGTGCCCAGCTATGTTAAAGCTATGCTTATTGATTCTCAGCTAGTAGCTGCGTTTTCGATCAATACCTAAAATGTTTGCGGTTATCTTTCTTTATCCACTATCAGATTTGGAAAGATTTTGGAAATTACATTAGAAAATTAGATAAAAATGTAAACAAATAAATATATTGAAAATAATGCTCTATTTTTAATTTAAGTAACTTGTAAAAAATAGAAAATTATATTTGATATTTATTTGATACAATTACTATTTGTATGGAACATACGAAATATTTAATTAAGCAGTCTGATAAGTATGAAAATTTTCTGCAAACATCTGAGAACATATTTTTTCTTGTTAATGTGTTGCATCAGTCATGTGTGTTAAGTACAAGAGTATCGTTTCAACAAATTATTCATTTACAATAGCGATAATAAATATATCATAATGAATGTTGCATTATTAATAGTATTTTATCATTGCCGTCATTGCTTTATGCGTACAGGAAGTGAGAAACGTTTCTACAATGCAGAAAGCATAAAATTGCTTCAAACGTTTAAAGAATTACGCGTAAGCATAAATATGAAAATTTTAAAAATAGTTACAGCATTTATTATAACATTGGACGATGCAGTAAAAGCATCAGAAGAAATAAAAAGAGAAATACTACGTCGAAGTCGTTTAAAAAACCACTCCTCGCAAATTACATCAATCTATCGCAAATTTCCTGTTCTCAGAATTCGTTATAGATATTACGAGCCATCATTTACCGTACGTAATTAGATTTCCAAACGATTTTACATAATACTATCTCCTAAATGAAATTTCTTGCAAAACGAAGAATAAACCAATCGATTATACGCTATCGGGTTAAACCAAGCAAGACTGTCGAACATTGCAAGAATCGCTATCCGCGTATCATTTTTCAGGTATAAATGATACAAAACGAATAAGAAAAGTTCGATCTGCGCTTAGCATGGGACCGATCGGTTCGCCACCATTAGCTTTTGAGGAAGTTATTTATAAAATGTTAAAGGAAGTTGTAGATCTCGTTTGATGCAAATCACTTAGATAGGTTTGATACTTAAGTACGATATAGTTTGGCGCCAACGACAATTATTATCGATAATCGACGTACCATTGGCGTGGTTGGTGATTTGCATAAAAAAATGTTAACCGGCAGGTTCGTTCGATTGCCAACATTTTGATCGGGCGAAAGTTATATCGTTAAGATGCACGGTCCCATTAAATCGTCCGTCCGATCTGGCTTCAATTAAAGACTTACAATGTCGTTCTTATAATCGGGCGTAAGGGGCTGGAAAGTCCATGGAAGAACCGGCGACAAGAAAACGAGGCAGCAAGGATATACGTGTCGACTGGGCGCCGTATGTACAGGTTTTTAATGGGAAAGATTCAGAAAGTGAGGATGAGTAATGGCGCTGAAGATGAGAGAGCGGATAAAAGCAAACGGTGAAATAGACTGTGGAAAAGGGGCGTGAAGAGCAAAACGTGGACGAAGCAAGAAGATAGGACGGAAAAGTTCTGTAGGCGCGGTGACTAGTTTCTTCTTACGGGAAGCCGGTCGATAAAATTAATTCCATTGATTATATTTATTTTATTGCAAGGCGACGCGACACGTTGTCACACGGATTAATCTCTGCAAGGAAATTTCAACTGGAAAATTCGTATTACGATTGTTTGCATAATGCACCTGTACTTTGATGAGTAACGAAAAGTAAATAGAACGAGTAATTTATGATATGTGTGCAGAATATTTCCCTCGAACGATTCAAGTATATTAATTCTCAATATACTTAGAGAAATTCAAATTGCGTATGTTGTTCTTCAATTCAAGTAAACAGGTCATAAATAAAAATTAATTAACGTGTTAAGCTGTTCGTCCCTACAATACTCGCGTGCATGTTTATAATTATGAAATTAAATACTATTCACACCGGAATTACAATTTCGTATAAGAATAATTAAATGAATTTTATTTCATTTGTAGTTCTACGCTGTGCTTATTTACCAAGTAATAGAATCTTAGAGAAATATGTATTCGTAACTAAAAATAATTTAGGAACGAAAGAGTTCAATAACCAACGGCCGGTTACTTTTTATTAATTAAGAATTCTAATAATTAAGCAACGCATCTTATCAAATTTCTCTTATAAGAAAGATGAGAATTCTAAACGACACAAAAATCTTACAGTGGCGACTTATCGATGTAGATGGACATGAATAATGAAAGACAAATAAGGGAAACTGCATTGCGGAGGTCAGGATTTGACGCAATAGTAACACAGGCGAAAAAAGGTCATCAATAACTACAGTATGTAGGACGATGGATCAGACAGTCTGGCAACGAGGTCAACGAAAGTGAGCAAATAGAGCAATAAGATGCGCAAAATAGGTGGCCACGCAGTGAGCTACGGAACTAGGAATCTTGAAGGCTGCATCGTGCATGCCATTATTAGCACGTATTTTCTACAGGCCGCTGTATCTTTCGAACTAGTACAGGTCTCATCTGTGGATGTAATGTCAGGAAGTTTAATATTTTAATGCGAGTGCAGATAAGTTTAGTAATATAATGATAAGTAAATGATAAGGTTCCATATTATGATTAAATATTCTTTCATTTATCATACGTTATTAACCATAGCAGCAACTGATAATTTTGTATACGATTTTTTATCTTATCATTGCCTGGAAACTTGGTTAGGGTACGTACATAATTGGAAAAAGAAATATGTGGTGTGTATTTACTAGAATTTTGTACCAAATATCAAATATGTATAACGAATAGCTGTTTCAAAATACCAAGTAATTACAAGACATAGGACCTTTTTCGGTGAGACAACAGCTACGGCAACACACTATACATATAACGTAATTTTCCCCGTAAAAAGCTTCTATGCAGTTGACATTTGCAAGTACCATGCGGGTATCGCGTCATCCTCAAACAAGCAAATATCAAAATCGGGCTGAACGATTCCCAGGGACGATCAAACAATCCACAAAAGGAATGCCAACGTTAATAGCGTAATAACGAGGTTGACGCGAGGGTAACATAGTCGGAGTGCGTGTACGATCAACGAGGAAGGTAATCGCGTATCGTGATAGCATCGCGAATTAAACTTTACCCTTCGCCCTTGTGGACGAAAGGAACGCACGTGGTGGATCGATGTTATCCCCCAACGTGTATCGCGATGACAAATGATCGCGGGAATCGAACGAAGACCGAAGGACTGTCCATCGAACGACCATCCTCTCTTCGATGGTGGTGATCGCGAGACATCGCGTGTGTGGGAAAGAACGAACAGCGAAGAGAAGAACAAACAGAGAGTTAAAACGCGACGCGGCGTCGCGGACGTTGCAGTTAGAGGCGATAAGAAATAACAAACTAGTGGTGGGAGAACGGTACGGAACGGGAGATGCGAGAGAGAGAAAATCGGAGTAGCCTGTGGGACGCCAAGCCGCCAAAGAGTCTGGCAACGAGAGCAAACGGGCGCCAGGACGCGACGACGTCGCCTACTTTTCTCTTTCTGTGTGTTACATATGCAATGCATACACGTGTATATAATCATCCGTACGTACGGAAAGAGGAACGAAACCGGACCAAAGGAACTAACAGGGACGAAGCAACGCGATGCGGCCTGATGCGTTCGCCACGAACGTGGCCAAACGCCTCGGCTACGAGGTCACAATGTTGCAACGTTCCCCGTGCTATTTTTCGCTTCTCCAACCTTCTCGTTGCTCCTTCAGTCTATTGCTTCTCTCTTCCATTTTCTCTCCTTTTCACACCCCTGCTTTCCTCTCTCGTCATTGCATTTTACGTTATGTTCTTATGAACTCTTAAATCGATTTTGTTCCTGCTGGCTCTTTGCTGGCTGACAAGGAGGTATATCGAGGGGAACGTGAACTTTCCTCAAGGAGAAAATAGATTATCGCGTTATTTTCACGGAGATGTGGGTACGGGATATAGTTTCAACGAATGGCTCGTACGCTTGGTAGAAATCAAACTTTGGAAATTATAATGACAGATCAGGGCTCTCTCGATTTTTCGCACGATTGAATTAAAATTATTATTGAAATCCTGTGAGTTGCGAATTTTCAATTGCCAGTAAAGTAAATTCTTTTGAACTTGGTGGTAACAAGCTTGGTAATAAAACGAGGTATAAATGAACTTTATAAATTACAGACGATTATTTTACTCGTCGTAAGAATAGGCAATTGGAAAAATTACTTGCGTAACAGAAATCTGTGTAATCTACAACATGACAGTTCCCAATTCGCTTCTTGCATAATTAAATTAGTACCAAGTTGCAAATTCACAGTAGCAACAAGATTGATAATAGAATACTAATACAAATTTCACGTCAATTGATTGCTTTATTTGATGGTCATAATGATATACAATTATAAACAACTGTTCATTTTGCAATTATCTTGTATTATTAGCAATTTAATTCGTTGCTTACAAAATCATAAGGATTGTTTATTTAGCAGAATTCTACCTATAACTTGTGTGTATCTTCAAAAGTTATCAGTATAATACATAATGCTAATTAGAAAGAACCAAAAAAATGCAAAAAACATATATATGGGAGATTCATTTTTTTTAATAATATATGTCTAATTTCTGAATAAAAGTACATAAAAAATGAATTTTCTTTTTGTTAAGCGGTTATTAGACGTCTTCAATTTTTACAGAGTTCGTAATTACTAATCAAAAACCATGGAACATATCGGTAGGTAAAAAAGTTCCGTAAGTAGATTAACCTTTTTTTGGCTGATCCAATGTAGTCGTCTGTAATTTCACTACTCCGACCGAATACATTTGCATGATTTAACAATTTGAGTCGCTTTCCGCGTAGATGTAAAACGACGCCAGTACGCTACTGCGATTCGTTAAAATACGAAATGTATCCTCTGGGTACTGGTTTAGAATTTACAACTGCTTTATCAAGACACGTACTGCGAGAGTACATACTCATCTAAAATTTGCGCAATTTGTATAGTCTGTATACTTAAAGATAATTAAGAATTAAAAAGGTATCTATAATATCTTAAAGATCATTCTGATTAAATCGTGTAATAAATTCGTTCACCTGTCAGTGTTATATTTTGGGGAATAATACAAAAATATCACTTATGTTAGTTGCAGTGACGAGTAATTATAATTGAACCATTTAATGATAACGATGAAAGAAAACCGAACATTATGACTGTTTAATATAAAAATTGTTTATTACAATGCATATAAAATTATAGACTTCTTTTATGACACAGCAGAAATTATTCAGTTTCGTTCTGGTTTGCGATATTACAGATTTATTGTACTATTAATGATAAAACGAATTGTTTAATCGTTTTGATATTTGGGAAATATTGTTCATAAGTGATCGCTAAATAATGTAAAATACACGTATCAGAATGTTTTGATAAAAGGAACAAACGTCTTTGAAAGAACATCGTAATGTATTAGATAACCTAATAGTATTTACGTCAGAAGTGATATACATACGTACTGCTTGTGATAACATACTACTGCATTAAAAAAATATATGATTCCATTAAAAAAAAAGCCAAGTTGATCTTCGTAGGTTCTCTAAACGTCCTCATGGGGAAAACTTACATCGGATAATGTGCCCCCTGAAACCATTCAATTTTTGTCTGACGCATCTTTTAGTATCGTCAACAGTTTCGAAGAAATTCGAGTGTGTCGATTTAAATGGATCTACCTATATAGTTCTATCTTTATGCTAATGAGCGGGGCTTCTTTTTAATCAAATAAAAAAGGCTATATGCAATTTTCGTTTAAATGTTTAAGACAGACTCACGAGTAATGTGAATAACAAAAATGCGACTTTTATTCATATATATGAATATGAATTTACTGTTGTCGGTCTTAATGCTCTCTATACAATAGACAATTTTATCGTATTATTTATATGTATCGTAAATATTAAACGGGATTTACCCCAGTAGCAGACGTTCATTCAACTTTTCATTATCTGAAATATGATGTCAACACCGTAATAAATATTTCATTTCTCTTTTTCGTTCCCGTTAAAATATGCACAATAGATCGTAAAAACGATCGAATATTTATAGAATGTGAGTATCTATATGTTAATGATATCGCGATATTATATAACGTAACATGTGATTGAAAACGTATATCATTTATACACATTAAATACATATGTTTTATTTTGAATTTAAAGGTTTATTTTTTAAATAAAATTTGTATTTTTTAGAAAATCGATGTTGCCAAGTTAATAATTGACGTAGAAACGATCAAGAAATTTTATCGGTGATACAACGATTGTTTCTCATTTATATTTGGAAAATACATTATAATTCTATCTATTATAATTGTATTTCGACTTCGACCTTACGTTGAAGTGAATAACGTGACAAGTTCTCAAGTTTAAAATAAAAATGGTGAGACAAAAAATGTAGAAACAAATAGGAACGTTTAATGAAGAAAATTAAAAATAAGAATAAGGATCAATAAAAGTGTTTATTAAGATTTACGTTACTGCGTTCGTAATCTCTTTGCATTTTGCAATTAACAAAAATAAATCTTTTGTAACCGTTACACAGGTTGCCAAATTTTTCTCAAATCTTGCCAGTACCTATAATGTGACGAACGACTATTTGCAACTATCATATGTAACAATATAAATATTTGAATTCAGCAGAGCTCGTCATTGTGATCTTTGATAAATATTTTATGCATTTACAAATTTCTTCATTCAATATCTTAAGCAATTTCTTAATTTGCTCTCTTATATTCCGAACAATTTTAATAATTTTACAGGATAGTTTTTGTTAATCGATTTCTCTTATTGATTTATCGATTTAATTTGCATATACAAGTTCTTCAGGTTTTTCAGGAAACAGAAAATTGGATACGTTTTAAAAAAAGACTTTAGAGATTATTTATAACAAGATTAATTAATATGTGCTCATTTCTGCTGTGGCATTCAATTTCAGAATAAAAATGTATACTCTTCCAGTTTTTCGATAATAGTGTGTGATAAAATGCACCTTCTAATAAAATTCTAACACGGTAAAACTCAAAATTCCTGCTTCTATATCTTTCTACCAGTTCATACAGTGATTCGTGAAAATATTTGAAACCTGTTCTTTGCTTATAGGAATTTTGTTTTAATACACTATGTGTATTATGGAAACATACACATCACAAAATCACACAATTGAAACAATCAAGTACTCATTATATTGATAATCTTTCATATTTAATGAGACCACCTTCAACATTAATTATCGTATTTCTAAGATAGCTATTCATGCCCTATGCTCTATTAATTTTTTATTAAGTGTATGTTTGCAAAAGACGTTTTCTAACTTTTACATGCATTTTATATGCTATAATCATGATAATCGCGTCTCGGTGAAAATGACACCTGAAAACGTTTTGTATAACATGCATATATGATAAGTGTCCGAATTATAAGCATGGATGATAAAATGGGCTGTAACCGCAGTCACAATGTCCGTCAAAATTCGACATCGCGTCCGTTAAAACATTTGTAACAAAAACGCTCATGTGACGGAGCTCTTATATTTAGCTTCCAGTTCGCTTAGGTTTCCCTCACGCGATATTTCAGTAAGTATTAAGTACATCGCACAATAAGAAATCGCACGCAATGTGAGTCATTGCATTCCAAATGTCCTTGTTTAATAAACAAATAACGGTCACGTCCCGTTTTCAACTCAGCTTTCGAATCTTTTTTTACTCGTTCATTAAACACGTTTAAAATAAAGCAGTCCACATTCGCCTTTTTATTTCACCTCGTTAATTGCAGTGCTTGTATTGGAAGTTCTAACAGATACGAAGTGTACGTGATAAACGTTTCTCTTTATTTATTTATCTTCGCTGCTGAGCCACTCTTTCTTTGCTGGTCAGTTGTCAGAGCGGTTTTCCTCCGCTACAAAACTTTCTACATCGTAGTTGTAAATGTTTCGATTTTCGTTTCATGTTCCTCGTTTTTCTCGCACAATTTTATTACACGTGACAGGAGCAAGTATTTCGGACCCGAGAACGAAATCTAACGTTTTCTTTCAACAACTGTGCTATTTATGTTTATCTCTGACAGTTGAGTGTCAATATTATGTTGGCTTGCAGCGTTTTAACGTTTGAGTCTCCGATTTTGAAAATGCAGCGCTCAAACATGTAACAGTTTGTCGTGCATCAAGTGTTAACATTGGCAATAGTCCACGCAAGCACAGGGAAATAAAGATGACACGAACGAAACTGTTTTTAAGAAATCCTGCATTACTGACAAGCGAGTACACATACATCATAAATACTTAATTTTCATTACGAAACTTGGAAGCTTTTGACATATGGATGTGCATGTAGTCAAATGAAATACTTCAGTGTAAAATAATTTTATGGATTTTTGCCTCGTTTCGTACGAGATTGTTTAAGAATGCCATTTGAAAACGTCAAACTAATGCTCTTCAAACTGATTAAATTGTATTAATTGACACGTTAGAATGCGTGATATTTCTTCTGACAAATTATAGTTGGCAAAATGCCGTTGTTCCATAATATTTTTCATTGCGATTACAAATTTAATTTCAAAATTAATTTCAATGATATCTACCGTATCATTCGGTAATTAGGGCCCGGTTTCTCGATTATGATTTCACATGCGCACTCACGAGTCGCGAACATCGCGACGATGAATAATTCATTGAAATTAAATATATCGAAAATCTTTGATATCGCTATTTTACAACGCGTTCGATGTGTTCGTTGCATTCGTTACAATCACAGAATAATAACAATATTAATTTTTATTGCGGCGCTGACCACACGACCACGCTATCTCGCGTATTAATATTCGAAATAAAACCATTGATTCGAATGATTTACATTAATCACAGGAGAATTTGCATGCAGTTGCTGTGGACCCCTCACGAATATGCACGACTCGCGTTACATACACGGTTACGAGGTGTGCCGGATTTGACAAATTTTTTACGCATCAGTTCCCACGGTTATTATTCCGTTCACGTTTCCTTTTCGCCCGCATATTAATTGAAACGTTACATTAAAATGCGCTCACATTACTTCCCTCGCCTCCTTTTTTCTCCCCCACCCCAATTTTTTTTTACTCTTTCTTTTCTGTTGTAATTTCGTTTTATTCTTGGGTGCAACGTATACCGGAGCACAACAAAAAACTTGCTTTGTCGATGGTGAAACATTGTAGCAGTTTCTCCTCTTCTCTCACGCTTCTCTCTGCATTCGGTTGACAGCTTCCTGTTCCGAATTTGCACATGTTTGATATTCATGCTTGTCACTCGTGATATCCGGATTGGTATTCCTCTAAATGACTTTGACATGATACATCAAAATTTCTTCTTTTTTAATTTCCTTTTTTGCTTTTTATTTATTCTTTTATGAATATATTTCCTTACGCGTACGATACACATGATCAGAAAAAGTTGATATTCTGGTAAATTGTATAAATTAAACTGTGTAGGCTGCTGGGTTAAAATTATTTTAACGATATAAAAGCAGAGACTGATTTATTCAAAAATATGTTATGAGGCTACGTTTATTATCTATTTCTCATTTATTTTCCTCTTTCTTTCATAATTTGTTTAAATTAGTTTAAAATAAGTTACGATGAATTCTTTCTTCAAGAAGCATGAAATTTTATAAACTTTCTTATAGCGACTATTGAAGGTACTAAATTTGATTAAATGAAGTTACTTTACAAACTTTCTGGATAATCTCGCTGCGGTAATTTAATTTGAAGCGACGACAAGAATTCTTTTTAAAGCGAGGTTATTCTAAAAGGATTAAGTTCTGATCTGAACATAATATATAATCAAATGCCATTTATAATGCGATATTTTATTTTTTATTAGATTAAAAATTTACTTAAATTCTATGTAGAATATTTGCTTCTAAGTTTCAAAGTCAGTATGCAATTAATAGCAGAATTTATTTACAAATTTTAATTCAAATCGAGACTCAAATTTTCGTCTCTAAATTTCCGTGTAAAACCGAAAAGTGTAAAAACCGAAAATGAACTGTCCCTGTGTTGGAAGAACATCAAAACTGTCAAGGGAGCATTATAAGGCCTGAGAATGGAAAATTACAAAAATAATATTGGATTCTAGTTTTCTAAAATCAAAAACAGTAAACAATTTGTGAGTAAATAATTTACAGAATTTTTCTACTTATCTCGTAGGACCTTTTGTCTTCAGACCTTTATATTAATAATTATTTATTTATTATTACTAATTATTATACTAATACTTTATAATAATTTGATACTAACTATTGCTGCATAGATTCTGTCCACTTCTTTGCTCATATAAGTAAGACATCGATATTACAATCGACATAATAGTCGATATAAATTGTGCTTCTGAAATTTACAGACGATACGATAGGCTTTTGACCTATGACAAATGACAAATTTGAGATTAATAAATTTTCATTTTTTAGGTATTAGAAGTTTAGACAGTGAAGATTAAATACTTTCGAGGTCGTAAAAAATATTGTAAGTCTCTCTTTTTAATGATGAATCCAAGATTTCGTATAAAAAAAAATGTCACAATGTCGACGTTTGTGGAAGGTATACTCTGAACGAGAAAACTTACACAGTAATATAAGGCTTTATACTCACTGAAGAAACAATGAGCAACTTTTCGTCGTATCTTGTTGCTGTATCTACTAGCAATAAACATACACAGAAGGAACCTTAGTTTCTGCTGCTACGCATTGTCGCGTATTTCCTATTTTTCTTTGATCTTTACTGTTCCGGATGAGAACAAGGAACATGCGACGACATTTGTTTCCGGCAACAGAAACACGAAGAAACTTGGAGAAACATTCGGTAACAAACGGCGACTTTTCCAAGATACACGGAACATCAACGAAAAGGTCCTCATTGTCGCTTCGGTGAATACGCGGCTTTAGTTATGATTTATGGCATATTTAGTAGTAACTTCGTCTTTAATTTCCTCTATTCCTAGATCTCGATAAATATGTATGTTGGTATAGATATTTCGTACGATGGTGAACAGGCGATTGTTCGTAGCGTTTTATCTTTGAACCTTTGCGCTATTTTAAGGTTCAACTTTATGCAGCCTCGTAATCCTATGATCCACGCGTTGTAAATCCATATGGGTCTTAATGTTATTTGAAAATTCCTACATGTTAAAGACCGGATAGAGCTACTCTCCGGTATGCATAATAGCTGTTGGACTTGACCTTATCCACCCTTATACAAATTCCAACCCTCGGAAAGGAAAGTCAGGATAGAGAGAGGAATGAAACATTATACAGAGAAAGAAAGACTGTCGCGTAAACGTAAAAAGAAGTAGAACTGGACAAACTCGATTTAAAGATTAGCATTCCAGCTAGAGAGTTAGGTTTAAAGGCTTAGTCGATACTATGAATCGGCTTCGTTGTCCCGGGGAAACTAGGAAGGAACAGTCGAGAAAAGGTCGTTTAAAATCTGAAGTCTGGTCACGAGATGCAAATGTCGTCGCTTCTCCTCTCTGCACTTCTGACGCAGCTCATTTTTGCCTGATGTGTCTACGAAGCTGATTCTATCGCGGGTCTAAAACCGTATATCGGCGCGCCACTGATAGAGAGAGGATCGAGAGAGAAACCGAGAATAGAGTAAAGGGGCAAAGAGGAGAACCGTGTACGTGCTTGGAAATCGTTTCTCAACGATGACTCGATCATTGACGAACATGTTCCACGCATACTCTCAGCCAACACACGCTTCCTTACCAATCCTTTCCGGGCCCAAACCATTTACTAACACAATCGTTCACAGTCGTGCACCTGTTCGCCACGAATGCAAGTGCAATCGGACCAATCAATTTTTATTTTACTTGACAGTAGACAGTGTTATTGTTGCACGTATCGTACAATTCGAGATGATCAATGAAATAAAACGTTTCTAGTACGATTTCGTTTAGCAGAAATGGCTTTTCTCCAATGGCTTGTTTAAAATTGTTAGAAAACTGTTCGTACAAGTACTGTTATGTTGTAAAAAATTTAATATTTAGTTTGTTTTTTAATATCGAGCTTCCCGAAATTACACTTAAAAAAGTGATGAACGAGATGGAACACCGTATTAGTAATACGATTGACAAAGTCACAGCTGTGTCTTGATGTTTCTAATTACCGATATGTTTGAAGTTTATTAAATTTTCAAAATAGTAGTATCTCAGGTAAGATAAATCAAACATAGAGATTTTGAAAAAAGAATGTGAAATTTGAATTTAAAAAATTGATCAATGACAGTTAACCAATAGCTAAATTTAACAAGTCAGATATTTTTTTTATCATTTCTATTATATCTTTACGAAGATTTTCAATTTTATTCGTTAATCGTCATGAATTGAACCTATGATATCCTAAACTAAAGTATTTTAATATACATATCTTACAAAGAATATATATCATAACTAATTTTCAGTGTTATTTGCTTCCTTTTCTTTTATAAGATTTAATCAAAATTAGCGCATTAGGGAATTGAATAATATTTGTGGCAAAATCTATAGAAAATTGACAAATTCCAAGTATCACAGCTCTAAAGATAAAAAAGAATTATCAAGAAAATTCAAAAGCTATAATAATACTTTTTCAAATTCCACCATTTCGTGCTTTTAAACTCACTATTACTGTTCTTTTTGTGTGTCAATAAACTATGTACCTACTTATACCTTGCAAAACCATACTTCTAAAAAATGAAACCTAATATCGTTCAGTCACGAATATCCAGCCGTTTCACGGAGAATCAACGACAATAAAAGCTTCGCGGCTCGTAAAATCGTGCGAGTACTGATTCAAATATGATTTTAATGGTTTCACTGGTGAACCCATAAACTTCAAGCGTGAGTCGCGGCAGAGGCGTGTCCTTTGTTAACAATTTACGGATCTCGCCAGTGTACAGTGTGTTGAAGCTAAAATGGTCGTCTGACCGCGCAAAAGTCATGGGACGCCGTGCAAACTAACATCATGCAGCGCTTAACTATTCAAGTTACTATGTACATATATTAATTCTTTTATTTATTTCTCTTTTACAGCCCATAATAATAACCCGCAGATACGGTATAGGATAGCAATTGAAATAAACAAGCGATGTTCGTATGTAGAGTATTTGTAGCGTTCGTGAATTTCAAGATTAAAAAACTGACAAAATAGTGCGCTTGATGTTTGAAGAAACTAAAAAACGAAATCTCTCGCCATTGTAAAGTAGCAGTGAAATTTTAACCAATTCGTATCGATCCATACAATTTTACCTAAAGAACCAAGTTACACGTATTCTTTAGTGCATGTTCTTTAAAGTTATTTATCTTTCAGGTTTCTCGGAAATGTCGTCTTTGCGTAATCTTTTTTACTATGGAACTTAGATACGTAATCTTTTTCCATAGGTTTATTTTAAACGTTACCTTTTACAAACGACAAAACGTTAGTCGCAATTGTTTCAGGCAACAAAGACTATTAATGCCTGAAGTCAGTTTTATAGGAAAATAATATTCTAACCGGGAATCCCTGAGAATTTAGAAAATCGAAGAAAAACAAAAGTTAGATAAACCAAGTTATGACATTTTCCTGGTTAGATGGTGGTTTTAACACACTATGCAGCGTGGCGCGGCGTCTGGTTGAAGACGCGGTAATAAAATGGCAAATGTACTCACTCTCCGATGCGTTCGCCATTCCAACATCGTTTGTCCGGATACTCTTCGCAGATCGTGTCGGCCAGAGTGCCATAGAAGGTCCGAGACCTGACGACACTGGCCAAGAAATTACCCAGCTGCGTGTGCAACTGCGTCGGTAATGTTCGATGCGTGGTAGTCGGCGCAGCTGCGTGCATCTCCAGCCCGGTTGACGTCGACTTCTCAGTTGCAGCTGCATCCGTAACGGTCCCTTGATTCGATGGCTGTAGTTCCGAACGGCCGCACACTTTTCTCACCTGAAACACATCGCCGTCGTTTCTTTAGTTTCTTTATCCTCCATCCGCATCCGTTCATCGTTTTACTAAAAACCATGGGACCGAACGTCCCTCGAATAAAGTTTTATTTTATCGCCAGTGCCCTTGATGCGCTACGACTTTCCTCTATCGCGTCTCCACAAATGATATTGCAACGTGGAAGAGGGTGTTTTTCTTGAAACGATGTCCTCGTACATAGAGAATGAGATCGCATCGCGTGTTATGTAACGGGGTTATCGATAGGTTCTTACATTTGCAAATTATCACATATATAATGAAATATATTTCTCTGTGACCTAATTTTGGCTACCGATCCAATGGTAGTACAGACAACTGTACGAATATTATAAGAGAAACATATGATAAATTAATTACGAAAGTATGGAAGAAGAAAAAGCAATAAATTCGGAAATAATTGAATTCATTGAAAAGGAAATTCTGCACAGTGAATATAAAATTGTTGAAAATAAATCAAATGTTGTGCTTCTAAAGAATAGGTGTTCTTATCCGATGCACGAATATACATAACTTGTTAAAATTATTGAAAATTACACGCTTTATCGGATATCGAATTATCTGACTGAACAAGTTAATTACTCGAAAAAGCACAGAATATGAACTGAAAGAGGGAAAGAATTCATAAAGTACAAAGGAATAAAATATGTAGTTGTTAAATTGATCAAGTACAAGTATATAATTTTCCGCCACTTCGCGTTTATTCCGTTAAAAAAAAAAAAAAAAAAAACAGCGAGAGAACCAAAGTACAGAATTCACATCCGTTGTTTTTCGAAAGGTCAAACGTTTTTCATTTCAAGCATTTTCTATTCGTCATTGAAGTCCCGTTTTTGGTTGTAATAAAAACGGCCAAAGCCACGGACAGTTGAATTCGCAAAAAGCCGGTGAAAAATTGCTGCTGGAATAGATTGAACCCCTCCGCGATGAGAAATGAATATATTTATCATGTGCGAAGTTTCGTCCCCGCTTTCGCAGCGGGTACTTCATTTTTCTCAATAACAGGGTAAAATTTCGCATTCGTCGATCCGGCGCGGACAGGAAGCCGCAATTAACTTTTCCCCACGTTCGTCCAATTCGAAAAATTCCGCCGTTTCACCGGGATTTTTACATTTCTCGTGGGTGGATGTGTTGCACGCGGGTCCCTTATTTTCCGGAAATTACGGCTGCCTCGTGTTCGCCACGAAATCGTTCATCCGTCACGAGGTCGACGTTAACGCGGCCGTTTGAAAGGAACGCCGGGGACGGCCCCGATGGAAAAGAGTTATCACCGCCAATATCAGCCTCACAATTTCCATGTGGCCGGTGTTGCGCGCGTTTATCTCGAAGCAACGCTTTCGTATACGCGGACGTTTGCATACACGATCGTCATTAAGGTTATCGTTCGTATCTGCCAACGTACTTCTCCACGGTTTTTCGTCCTAATTACTTTTTAACGCTGACTATAAAAGGAAGTAAGCCGGCGGTCGAGCTTCTCGAACCGGCATAATCGTAAAACCAGCCGCCAGGCCTGGGCGTAATTAAGACGGCACGCGTGGGCGTGCAAACGTCGCTCTCCTCATCTTCGCCGATTTTCTTTTTATCTTTCGTGCTATCTCTCGTCCTTCTGTCCTTTACTCTTCTTTCTCAGCCTTTCGTCGATATTGCACAGCACCGTAATCCTAGTGTTCGTTTGCTTTTTAATAGTCGACTCGTAATTTTGCCTTCCACACGATGTTTTGTTCGTTCTGTATCACGGATTAATCTCGCAACAATCTTCCTTTTAGGTTCACGATACGAACGATCGAGTTTTATCGTATGATACTAGAAGGTGAAAATGTTGTTACAAATTGCTTTCAAATGAAACATTGGTGGGGAAGATACTACACTTCTGATTTTGGCGGAACATTGCAATTTCGTTGCAATGTCAATGGTTATGTTGAAATTGTTATGTAAGAATACATAAAAGTAGACAGGAGAAAGAAATTTTTCAGATAAGAAAAAAATAATTGGAGAAATTGACTATTATAGAAAAATCAGAATTGTAACTGTATATTCTATGTTATACCCTCGATAGCTTCTAATAAATAAAATCTTTGTGAAACTGAATTCATAATTCAATAATGGTGAGAAAATGTGAAAATGAAATAAAATGTAAAACAAAGAGAAAATGTTACCACAAGATAATAAAATCTATAATTTTCCATTTGATATTAGTTTATTATCTGCAATAGAGATAATAATATTTATTTTATATCAAATATAGGTTTCTTGGAATAAAATATTATAAAATGTATTAGTTATTTCAATAACGTAGAGGAGATGATTCAGTAATGGCCAACAAGTAACTAAATATCATATACTTTAGTTATTCTATATTCAAAAATAATTAACCGATGAAAGCGAATTCCTCGAAAGTAACGTCATAAATGACTCCTGTTATAGTTTTGAATGCGATCTGACTGTTACTTGATATACCAAACTGAAACATGCGAATTTGCTTTCACTATATCTTTAAAACAGCGATAAGATGGAGCAAACACAGAGAAAAGTAATAAGAGATGTGATGAATAACTAAGCAATATGGTTCGATATACTTTTCAGTGACCTTCTATGCTCAATGTTCACGTAGTTTACACGTCAGAAAGTTTCTACATGAATCTATGGAGTTTACTGAGTTTGTACAGAATTAAATTGTCTTTTTCTCAAAAATAATTATTTTGACAAACAAAATGTGCGCTTATAATATTGTTCACCATTTAGAATAATTTGTCGAATGCTGGATTTAAAAAGAAAATCTCTATTCTTAGTTTAGATAACTATATCAGTAGAATAGTCGACCGACAAATAAAACAGTATAAAGATTTAAATTTTACCTACATTGAATGGATTAATATTTTTCTATACTGCCAAATCAACATTTGAAACTTTACAAGAAACGTTACAAGAAGATGTTTGTTTTATGAAATGTAATAAATTTTACAGACAGTACTTTAATTTAAATTTGTAGGATGTCCGTTCGTAACAACATAAAATAAAATTAGTATATATAGTAAAATAAGATTTTACTACTATTCCTATTAATCTTTTAATTTACATTTACAGAATATTTACAATCCAATTACAAACTTGATCTCGTCTCATCTTATACGTACATCAATTTTATTCGACTTTTCAACTTTCTCAATTGTCGTAACAGATAGATAATTTGCTATCATTTCTTGTTTCGTAATGTTCTTATCTTTACGGGTGATTATCGCGTAGAATAGTGAAGAGTGTTGAAAGTGAAGGTGTTTAAGAATTATTAGAGTTAAAACCAGGGAATCGAGTCCAAACTAATAAAGATATTTAAAGTCGCTTAGACTTTACATCCAAGGTAACGTCTAAGATGATAATTGGAATATGCTATAGTTTGATTAAACGGAAAAGCTGATGTTACAATCCAGGGACATTGCTTAAGTGCTAAACGACGTTTAACAGTCGGGATATGTGTGTATGCTAATTTGCTCGGAATAAGAACGAATGAAAAGTATTGCATGATATTGAAATGAAGTGTGGCAGTTTCCTTTGGTTGAACGCAATAAGCACACCGCTTTTATGACGCATCATAAAAGCAACATTGTTATTGCCAGGTATATGTTGCGAAGCAGATGGAAATAATTATGTTTCTATAATTGGGTTCACCTTCTGTCAAATAAATTTGCTTCAAGTTTTGTGAATACAAGTTGCAAATCGTCGCGTTGATTTGTTTGGAAAGTGAGGCATTTAAAAATCGCGCAATTCTAAAATATCTGCAAGAACTAATTCGAAGGGTGTGCTATTTGTTAGGAGAGGACAATGTCTAAGAGAGAGAGAGAGAGAGAGAGAGAGAGAGAGAGAGAGAGAGAGAGAGAGAGAGAGAGAGAGAGAGAGCAATTACTTAATAAAATTGTAATATCTAACAAGAACGATATCGAAATTTGAAATAAAGCCTTCATCTTCTTTCTAATATGTAGTAAGAAATACACAAAAAGAATATTTTATTAGAAATCCTTAAAATTAAAATGATCTTAATTATTTAAATTATAAACGAAAGATTTTTCACACAGATTTTCAAATAGCCGAATAATTAATAATTTTCTATTTCAAAGTGACTTCTTAAAACAGTTTTGAGTCTAAATTTGGTTAATAATACAACAGTAAGTTTAAATTTATATTACAAATTCGGAATTGCTTTGAACCATATTCAATTTGAGGTATGATATCGCTGGTGTTAAATAAATTCTATTCTTAATGGAACTTTGTTGTAATTATCTTGTTTTATGAATGAATCACTTAGAGCTGAGTGCTTATATACATCTCTTTTATAAATAACCTGTTCTTAACTAACTTCTTCTTCTTACATCTCGAGAATGAAGTACCCTGTTTTCCCTTATGGTCTTCATATACGATACATAAAAAATGTATTATGGATGTACTTAACATCAAACTTCCCTTTTCCAATATTAACTTACATTACATATAAGTTAGTTCCAAATTTAGAATTTTGAACTGATTCAGATTTTTTGTATTTTTACAATATAAATTTATTACATAGATATCTGTTTGCTTATTATTATAGCTTATTATTACAGCTTATAGCTTGTAATTATGTTGTTAAGAAATTAGCGTCGGTTTTCGAGTTTTTAAACTTTAACGCTTAGTATCAAGCTAATAATTCGTTTCATTCTCTTTATTTTACAATATCATTTTAGAGTGCAGATGTCCTTCTACATGCTTCTAACTATACTTTTGTTTTTACCATTAATTTGTTATTATTACTCACTTTGCTCAAATTACTCTCAAATTACTGACTTCGAGATGGACAGAACCTATCGACAACCGACGACCATTTTTTTCGAACACAGCGACCATTACTTACTCTACAAAGCTCTTCTTCGCTAACCAAGCTGTTGCTGAAGATTCATCAATTCTAGCACACCGGAATTTTACGCTAATGCAATTAGAAGACTTATTTCTTGTTGGCAAAAATGTATACATTGCGATGGATATTATTTTGATTGGAAAAGTTTATTCTGAGTCGAGACGAGATCTGTGGTTTTGAAAATAGTTTGAAAACTGACATTAATTTCTTATCAACCTAATGTATTTCCTGAATTTTACTATCAAGAAATTTTTGTACTTATTCCGATGCGATACAATAAAATCGCCCGAATAGAGTCATCGACGAGAGGAGAGAATCGTATTTGACCAAATTTTTTCCACTTTATGACGCATTAGTTTCAGTTAAGTCAAAGTAGAGCAAAGAAATATACCGCGTGTACTTTTGCAACGGCAATTACACCAACCAAACGACGAGTAATGGCTCGAGAACGATAAATGGTGACCTGTTTTTTCCCTTCTACAGAAGACCAGCTATCCACCACGAAAATGAGATCCTGTCATTTCTCTCTGACACCCGTTTCCTCTTCAATATTTTCGATATCGGCTGCAACTCGATCGATATTTGCACGTAAGTTTCACCCGCGTTTTTTATGCAATCGACGCAATAAATTTCTATGGATCAGGTCATTTGGAGGAAGTTAATGCGAATGAGGAATTAGACAAGAAACAACATGAAGATTTTACTAATTTCGCGTTACTATCGACCTATATTTTCGAAGCTCCAACATCTGTCAGAAAGTGGCTGCACTATTCTTTTTCTAATTTGTTCGTTTTTCTGCCGAGCAAATACTTTTAAAAAATATAATCTTCAAAATATCGGTTCATTAAAAAAGTGATATAACCAAGAAGTTATCGAATCAGTTTCCTGTTCAAGATTGTAGCAATTTCGCGTTACCATTAACATAGAATATTCGAAGCTTCAACGGGAGAAACATATTTCAACATCCGTTCGAAAGAACGTGTGTTAGTTAGTTACGGTTGACTTTTCGTTCTCCTCCCACGTCAACGTTGGCGTGCAAAGATGACGAAGACGCAGGCGACTCAGGACGATCTTCCGCCTCCTCCGCGTGCTCTAACTCGCGTTTACCTTCGCTTCATGCCGAAGGAAGAAAGGAGGCGGCCGAGTAGACGCGTCACCCTTGACCCGGAATATAAACGATAATAATGTGTTCCGTTTCTGCGCCGCGATTCAAATGAAGAAGATTAGAAGATTGGCGGATTATCTCGTGATAAGCGCGCACGCATACCAAGCGTCCTGCGAGCTCTTCGAGCCGCCGGTAATAATGTATGATAATGGACCGCGTGGTCGGGGACTTGAAACGATTTTGTATCTCGATAGAGTGATGTTTCGTGACACGAAGCCGCGTGGGAGAAGAATCGTTGACCATGATCGTCGTACCGTGCGAGAGATTCTCTATTCCCCTTCTTTCGTTCGTTCGAACCTTGTCTGATTGTAAGAATTTCATCCTGAGAATGAAAATTTCGTGGCATTTTGAATTTCCTTTACGTTGTATCTCTTTTCTTATCTCGCATTTTGTTGCAATTTGGAAAATAACCATCCCGAGGCAGAGTAATTTTTGCCAACAATATTTACATTTACGACGAGTTGAAAAATATCGTTCGCGAGGCATTGTGTCAAATCCTAAAAATCATTGTGTCAAAATATCCTAATTACTATTTTTCGAAACTGAATAAAATGGAAATTTTTATCATTTTCTTCGAGACATCCTTCTTTTTTGATAACAGTCTATAAAATATACAGGGATTACAAAAAGTATTCGCACGTAACCTTTCATTTCTTAACGAGGCATTTTTCGACCAGTTTGCGTGTACACACGTGCGTATAAATATTACAGTTTTATAATATCAAATTTTAGTAGCCGTATGAAGGTATTTACTATTAAATGATAGGAAATTTAATACATTTGGATCCCATTAATTAATCACGGTGTATAAATAGTCGTCGCAGCCACTGTAACTGTACTTAAAAAGCAAAAAACACAGGGGACTTGAAACAACTCGACAAAACACGGTAGACAGAAAATTGTAACCGAGCGGAGCATACCAATTGCTTAAAATAGTTAATTGCTTGATAATAATTGATTATAAATAAATAATAATGCTTGGAATAGTTAATTCATAAGCAATTAAAATCGCACGTGAGTACGCTGATAAGAACTACAAAATGATTAACGTTGATAAAATGAGCTGAGGATACAAAAATCTCTGAACAGAAGGAAAAATAAATCGCGACATTAAAGGATGGAGTAAATGCCACTTCTACACAGTGTTGAACGGCTAAATGTCGAGAACACGGTCAAGTCTGTGTGGAAATAATTATTCCCCATAGTTCTCTACGTGCCGGCTCGTTCGCGATAATCGCTATTGCCACGAAATCAGAACTTTCTCGTTACGTGATCGTCGACGTGAGAAGAAAAATACAACCGAACTACTCCGGGAAATCCTGTCTAACGCGATATATGTATAGTATATCCCCTTCATGTATGCATACATTCATTCCATCGTCGCGTCAGGGTGGCCCCGGTGAACGATCGATAGATGGGTCGATGTTACCACGAAATCAGGCTGACGACGGGGTATCGATGTCGGATGATAACGCGATATCGATAACAGGACGAGGGGGTGAACGAACCAGATTGTCGTTTCGAGAGGCATAGCAATGTCATTAACGAGGGTACTGACATGAAATCTTACTGTTCGACGGTAACGCGATATTTCTTACATGTTGCACAGGTGATTCGTTCGGAGCCTCTTCTTTACTTCCTTCCTCCCCTTCTTCCGCCTTCCTGCCCTTCGTTTTCCGTCCCTTTCTCTCTCGACTCGGTTGCCACCTACACCGACGATCCCCTCTCGCAAGTGAGTCATAGCTAAATGGTAATCGAAGGTACGAATTCGACTCCGTACGAGAGCTGTGGTTGAAGAGCTTCCAGGAAAAACGATTTGGATGAACCATTTTTTTTTTTTTATTTGGAAGTAGTTTACAATCAATTCTCATTGAGAATTATAAGTAAATTATTCTGGAGAGATACTATAACGCGAATAATAAGTTCTAATAATAATAATAAGAATAATAATAGTAATAACAAGTAACGTGAATAATAAGTATGTTATTATCGTATGTTTGATTCTAGCTGAATCTAATGTTTAAATCTAGAGGGTAATGTCTTTTTAGCTTGCGGATCTCATCCGTCGTGTCAAGTAATTGAGTAACTAGTGGATTTTGGTGGTTGTTAATTCCTATGTTAATTCCTATTACTGAATTTGGATATTTCTTCTTTAACTGTAGGTATCTTAAGGTAGCTATGTATTGTTTCGTTGGTAACATACCAAGGTACATCTATAAAGGATCTTAGAGTTTTTGATTGGTGATGAATCATGACAACGAAGGTATAGAGTGCGTCTTACATGTAACGAAATTCTTTTGTAAGGAAGTTGCTCAGGTGGTCAGTTATTAAAATGTTAATAATACGAGATTATTGAGGCGATTAAACATTTTTAAGCTTCACAATTGGAATCGAGATTTATACGTTTGTTTGGTTTCAGTTGTTTCGCTTGCGTGTATAGAAATACGTGTAAAAATATAAATTTGTACGCTGAAGAGAAATGTAAAAATTATGCGGCGAAATAGTCATTTTCGGTGCCGCTTATTACGAGTTTTGATGCTGTTTTTCTGGCCGATGTCAAATTATTGACTGGATAATATTCGTTTTATAATTAATATATATAATTTGTAGTAACACATATTTAAACATAAATAAATATTAAAACATAATAAGACATAATTAAAATATAAATAATTTCTAGTCTTTGTTATTCCTTCTAACTATTGTAATTGAACATTGCTTGATTCATCATTTTGGTAAAATACTGGAAAAATTGTTGAACAGATAAGCGTTTATAAAAAGTTATGTAAATCTTAGCATAGCTCGACTTTGATTCAAGATATTCTAGGTAGGTAATTTTTCATTAGAAAATTAAATAAAACAGAAGAAGGAAGATCAGAAAATATCGTTGATAAGAATGTTTCAAGAGACATTACCTACTGCCATTATTTGCTATTACTCGTTACCTGGTTCAGATAGAGAAAATAGAGGCAATAAATTACCGAATTTGTATAAATTAAACGATACACAAACGCAGAGTTATAATACATAAACGCATGTAGATTATAGATGAATGCAGATAGTCACGCCAAAGTACAAAATATCCATTTTTTAAATTGTACTGCAATGTGTTTATACTGCAAACGAAATTCTATATGATAATCGAAACAGTACAGAATAATGATTTAATAAAAGTAAACATGCAAAATATGGGAAAAATATGACAATGACAAATATTATAAGATTATAAACTGTAAATTTTATTCGTTATCATTTTCTATAATCTGAGAATATAGTTATAATATAGTATAATTATATTATTAAGAAATAAACGAAATACATATGGAATCGACGAAGAAGCCATCCACATTGCTGCATAAATGAAAATTAGATCGATTCTGTTTCACGATAACGTGATACTTCGTACGCTGATAATATTATATATTTTTGAAACTTTGAAATATTATACATCTAGTTAGATATATACATATATCAAATTATAAGGTAAAAGATATGCTCTGATACTTCTTGCGTTACATAATTTGATGAATCTTGAAATTCCGCGGGATCTTATATACTACTGAGATTTTATGAATTAGAATATCAGATTTTATCACGTTCTCTCAATTTTCCTGATCCTACAATTGTGAATTTTCAATTTTTTAATTTCTTAAAATCTTTATCTTAATCCCTCTAATCCATCAATCGTTCCGAAGTGAATGAAAAACTTGGGAATTCAGAAATTAATAACTTCATAAATAAATTATTTTTGATAAAATGATGAAATCAGTTAATCCTTGGGAAAAATTCATACGATTATGTGAAAATTATTTTAATTGAATATGTACATATATGGTATTTCGAATATATCGCAGTTCAAGTCTTCCGTGAGGAAACGACATTTTAAATGCAGCTACTTGATTTTTATAATTGTTATCAAAGAACACCAGCTTCTCCTGCTTATGATTATTGGACGAATAAACTATAAAAGTTCTTACATATCTATATAATATATAACAAATATAACAATATATAAATATAACATATCAGCAATATGTAACAGTGTTTACATACATATACATATATTCGTATACAGGGTGGTTGGTAACTGGTGGTACAAGCGGAAAGGGGTGATTCTACGCGAAGAAAGAAGTCGAAAATATAGAAACATTTAACATAGAAAAATATAAACATTTAAAAAAAATTTTTTTTTTAATTTTCCCATCGAAACAACGATCTACAGTGAGATCCATTGTAACGAGACGTGATAGAGTGCACGCGTACCGAGCGAAAATTCAAAGTCGATTTTCTCGAAAACAAAGCCTCAAACGAAAAATTTTTATTCTATATTTTCGACTTCTTTTTTCGCGTAGAATCACCCCCTTTCCGCTTGTACCGCCAGTTACCAACCACTCTGTATATCTTTTAAAATAAAATTATCATTATAGTGAATTACGATTTTTTTAAATATTTGTACTAAAGGTATTGAGTTAGTTACTGAAATTTGTAGTATGAACCAAGTCAATTTTCTATATTTGTTAATGTCTTACTAAATATGTAGATGAAAAAGTTGATGTCACGTATGTACATATACGTACTTAGATTTCCATACTCATTTTCTTTAAAACGTGAAGGTCGTTACAGAGAATAACAAAGTAACATATATTTTGTAAAATGGTAATTAAATTTACCTAGATAAGAAATTTAAGGCGTTAGAAATATTAGGAATAAATTCATCGCTTTGAAGAATAAATATTTGTTAAATATTTTCATGTGTAAATCGAATTCCAGAAATTTTATTTGTATTTAATTCGATTAACAATTAGCGGATAAAAACGGAGAGATACAAATGGTATTAAGAGTATGAAAGGCTGGGTAGAGGATATGTACATATTCAATATTGAATGAAGGCTTTATGGCTTTTATAGAATCGAGGAGGATGAATAACACTTGCGGATGTAGAAATATTCAACGTTGAATAGAAAAGAACCTTTCAGCCATTTTCTTAAACGAAAGATTAAATTTAGTTGAATATCTTTCAGTTGGAAAAGTATTCTCTAGTTATATTTTATGAGTGAAAAACGTGTTAGAAAGATACATGGTAACGCGTTGAAGTACTTGTATTAAATATACGATTGATAAATTATTATATATGTTTTACTTTAAATGTATTTTAGACATTTTTTACTGGCCAGGTAAGTTTTTTATCGACAATGATTGATTATAATATACAAAACACTTGTAATGAAGAAAGATAAATTTATATTTTCATTCCTCACAGGCATCCTACCTAAAAAGTTTCCAAACGAAAAGTGTTGCTTAATCTTGAATTACAAAATTGTAATTCGCAACAAAAATAATGATTAGGAATGGCTTTTTCTATTAAAAACTGTAACTAAATATTCTGCGACTCCGTGTAAAACCTTTATTTTAAAGCCAAAAGAAAGAAATTAATGACACGCAGACTAATGATATAAAATATTACAACTTTATAATATTATAACGTCACTTTTCACTATTAATTTCATATTTTCGTATATCTAAATTAAAGAAGTATGTTAAAAGTGGAATTCCTTTTACAGAAAATATTTAATTCTGTAAAATTTCTATTTGAAAATACTCGGAGAACATTCAGCATAGTATTTTTCAATTAATTAACAAATCTTGGTATTTAATGAGACCATATTTAACACCTATTATAAATATATTTAACACTTAAGATGGCTATTCATGCTGTATACTAATTTACATTATATATTATTTATACATTTATTTATATTATTATATGTTATCTATATTACTAAATACATGTTTTACTAAATGAATAACTTATAACTTCTATATACATATTCAGATTGGTTTCATATTTGACCAGTATAATCATGATACACACAAATACGAATAAAAGTTTTCTATAGCAAATGTTGAAATACCTTGTTGTCAGTGTACAGGTACACTCTAAGTTCCTTCTCCTCTTTGCTTTGAAATATACGAGGATCATTACTTTGCACAACTGGAATTTCGCCGATTGGAAAACGGTATCAGAAGATTCATCCCCTTCCGGAAACTTTCGCATGGAAAATAATTGAGGAAAATGTACATGGTTGTTCGAGTGATATAACGTGATTCCGTTCTGTTCGAGTTTATGCTTGTGGATGTTGAACGTACCTGGGAGCAACGAGGAATCCTAATGCGGATAAAAGATGTGCTCGATGCTGAAAACTTTCCCGGTAAGTATGAATCACGTCATTTCGTGGTGTCTTCTTCACCGCTCGGAGTTTTCGCTGTCTCAGTTAGATCGATTACAAAACTCTCAGCAGCTTGTGATAAAATTCAGAAAATTTTTCCGCTCGAAGTTTATTCGGTTCAAGCTTGTTTGTTCTGTCTTCTATGTTTGCGTCAGTGTTAAAGTAAAAGTTTCGAGTAAAATCGTAACCAAGTTTAATTATTTTTCTAAGAAAAAAACATTCGGAAACTGCTTTCAATTTCTTTTTTCCTTTGAAAGAATAAATCAACTGTTGGAGTACAATTTTTCGTTTATGTAACTAATTATCGATATTTGTAAAATGACAATTTAAATAGATACAATAGAGGGACTAGATTATAATATATATCACTAATTAACCATAAACAAATAAAATAACTTCAGTTTAATTATTATTATAAGTCCAATATATTTTTTAAATAGCGATAAAATGCCATACGATCTAGTGAAGAAGAAATTTTTTTTAAATTGTAATTACATGCATCGACTATATTCGTAATTATATTGAGATAATTTCGAACATCTTATCAATTTTAACTATCTAAAATTGGTAGAAGGTTAATTAATACAAATATGTTTAAATGAAAATAATTATTACAGAGGCAAAATATAAATAACCAACTTTGTAACAATATCAACAACAGTAATTATTGTTACTCTTCTCCAAATTCGTCGAGAATTAAAGTAATTAACAGAATAGTGTATACAATTTCGTTCCAAAAAAATTCTGTTTCGTTTCATGAAAAAAGAAAAAACGTACGACCATTATCGTGTAGTAAACATAATGAAACCGAAACGAAATTTGTCCTGGGAATTGTATTTGAATTCCTTCCGTCAACAAGTGGAAGTCGGAATTTGAAAGATTCATACCGCTATGACAGGCATTCAAAAAACTTGTGCAGAGAGTGCAAGGCTTGTCCTCAAATACTGATGAATAACGCATCCTGCCCTACCTACGAGACAATACCATTCCGAGGGTCCTCAACTATCCACACACACGACGCCTCTATGTCCTGTCCAGACAGCTCGAGTCATGGCGAAGAATATAAAATACCATATCTATCGGAGACCATGCCTTCTACGATACGCCATATACATAACTCGTCAAACGCAGTGTTCTCCGCGCCTATGTATGCACATGCACTTACACCAGTGCCAGACCTTCTACGACTAATATGAATTTCGTCTTACAACTTGTTAGAACTGTAACCGAGGTATACTACAAAAAACCTTTTCACTGTTTACATAGCCTTTTAGAATCATTCATAGTAAGAAGCTTAGTTGACTTATGGAAATTAGTTATAAAAAGATCGTTAATTAGACTCAAAATATACAGTGAGCCACGAAAGTCTATATATGTACGTCTCTCATATCAAATATTACAGGAAGAACATTAGCTGCACGTATTTTGTCGACACGTAAAAATACATATTGTTAGAATGTAACACAATTTATTCGCTTTTACCATTATCGAGGAAAGAAGTAACAAAATATAAAATTCTAAGAATTACGTACATCTGTCACATCTGCGTGAGATCAGAAATATCATAAAAGATAAAGATTGTATTAATTTCTTGTAAATGACTTACGTAAGCATCAATAATATTCTGCTATTTTCTTGGCAATTTTGAAAAATTGATAAAGGATTTGTAATTCCTAATGTAATTTTATCCCGAAATCTTTATGAGTTAAATTTGTCAATATTTGTAACTCCTTTTAGAAATAAATTAATAATAGTTTATTACAGTATTGCATATTTAGTATAGTATATTAATAAATTTAGTGGTAAGGTATAAATAATTTTGTCAGATATATATTATAAAGTGCATTTTTAGTTTCTTTGGTAAGTCAGATCTATAAAATTTGATAGATGTAGAATTCCATGACTAAATGTACGAATAGCCTTTGGTGCGGTGTGTGTATTATGAATGGCTACGAAGATGGAGTGAAGTATAAAAGATGAGAGATGAAATGAGAATTTCAAAGTTTCGCCAATGACTTTTCTCTGAGAGTTTCGAGTGGTAGACAATTATGTATTTTTAAAGGATTTTAAGGATTTTTTATATGAGACTATAAGATGTATAATCTCTAAAGAAATTCGACTAATACGTTGAATATAAATTGTTGTATAATTATTGTACTAATTGCAAGTATTCATTTATTATATGAATAGTTCCATTTTCTGTATTCAACAATGGTTTAAACTTTGTATTTTTATATCTATATATTTCTTTAAATTACCTACCTAGATATGTTTGTTACAAAATTTGATCTTGATTTTTAAAATTTTTATTTAATCGAGCAAAATATGATTCCACCAAACATGATATACCTTACATTAAATACGTCTTATATCAAAATTATATAAGATGTTCAGTAATTATTTAGTAGGATAATCGAGAAGGGTTAATTCTATATGAAAGAATAAGTTGGTTATTTTAATTTGAAACCTACATGCTAATAATTATTAAAAAGATATTAGTTGATAATAAGAAAATTGTCTACTAATAGAACGCAACAATAGAAATTTAAAAATGATTTAAATAAGATTTAAAAGAATGTTTAATGCTTGAGTACATAGATACTTAACTTTTAAGTTATATGGTATTAATTAAGAATTAGAATTAAGTAACGAGGAAGTTTTAAATACAATATTAAATATTATCGATATTTTACCATGAAACACGTATCAATGCATACTAAAATTAACAATGTAGTAGATATCTATATTCAAATTGTATAGATATATTTATGTACAACATACATAATTGTCCATTTCGGACAAACCAAGCGAAAAAAATAAACTAGTGAAAATATTTGCAAATCCAATAAACTGCAGGAATCGCGCAGTTCAATATCACCGTTTGCATATTGCTTCGACGCTTTAGGGTGTACAGATTGTATGTATCTATGCAAATTTTGACACGGCTGGAGTCCAAGGAAATTTTGCTATATGTATGGTGCATGCTGCAAAGCTGATAACTGAATTATTGCCTGAATGCCTTGGTCACTATAACTTTGTTGTAAAACAGCATATACATACATTAATTGTGTGTACACATCAAAATGACAAACTACTCTCAAAATATGCATTTTTTTTTTAATTTTAAAAGGCATTAAAAGATGTATCATTACGTTTTGATTCATTCAATTGTTTAAGTCAGGTACTCGAACAACATTTTACAAGTTGTTTACGTAAATGAATTTTTGTCAGTCAACCTAAACGATCGAATAGCGAATCGTTTTTCATTTCAGTTTTAATATAAACGTTTTTCAAATATTTGAATAGGATTAATGATTAGGAAGTTACATATAGAGTACCATTTATAATTCATCATTTATAATAATCATTCACTTATAACGAGCATTTATACGAAATTTAAATTGATAATTCTTATATCGTCCAACCGACAAAGTCACAAATTTCCACTTTGTTTTATGTCGAGGTCGAGCATAAAAAGTGTTAGTTTCTCTCAAAATATTCTACGACGAAGTGCAGACGATTCAATGCAGTATAACCTTGTAAAGTAGTAGCTGCGCCGATACAATAATTTAAGTATTTCCTACAACGTTATTTTAAATACAAATACAGCTCATACATCTATCATTACATTTAGTATGTCGTAAATTTATCATTTCAATAAATTTACATACCTACAAATGCACGTATCTACTGCATATACCTACAAATATTACACATTGCACATGCATATCTACAAATTCGACTTTTTTTAGTCCGTCTCAATTATCTTCATTTCCATTCTGGTATATACACAACCCTTTAATATTTGCATAAGTAAACAGTGCGAAGCGAAAATATTAATAAATGGTAACAAGAGGGTGACTCGTTTGCGCTGTTCGCGCATGAATTCCTCAAGTGAACTGGATTAAAGCTGGAATTTGAAGGATTCCCATCGCGGCATACCGGACGTTTATTAAGGCCATGTACATGTCCTGCCCATGCCAGCAATGTTAATGCATAATACCTTCTGCCTTCTTGAAGGTGCCGTTGCGTGTTCATAAGTAGAGACAAGTTTACTTCATGACAAACTTCCATTAGCTCGATCGTTTCAACGCGAAAGGAGACAGGGAGAGTAACGCAAAAGAATCGCATAACATTTTGCTCTCTCTACGATACATAGATATCTTTTCCCTTTTTTTTTAATTTAAACTTTTATATCTTGTACAGATACGTAGACAGGTGTTATACTTCATTCGTGTCTTACAAGGTGGAGTATTAGCTTGGCAACAACGAGAGCTTTTACGAGGATCGTCTACCGTGATAACGATGGGCTTAATTCGATTATCCTATGCAAACTTTCGATCGGCTCGAGTTCCAGAAATCAATCACTCGGTGATTGACGAATAATCGAAGTGCTGATAATACAGTCCTTTGAGTTTCGTGAAAATGAAGATAATTAAGAAAATCTGAGATCGTAAAATAAAGCGGTGTATATTTTTAAAATGTTCAGTTTAGTATATTGTTTAACTCCCTGTCCTTTATTTTCCAATCTTAATTTCCTTCTTGGTATGGTGATAAAACTCGATGTACATAATTTCTGCATGTACTCAGACATAAAATTGGTAGCATTGGTTCAGAAATAATAAAGACAATTTTTAACAAACTTCATTCTTCTACATTGAAACAACAAAAATTAGAATCAATAATTATGCAATTATATAATATTATATAATGTACTATTTTACAAGTATAAAAAAAAGGGAACAATTCAAATTGTTCTCAGTTTGATTCACAAGTGGTTTCTATTAATACCATTTATCTCGAATCGATTATATTGAATCGATTTATTATACAACAATCTATTAACTACAATTACTAAAAGAAAAAAGGGAATATATTGATTCATGTGATTCTTATTCCGATAAAAGATGTTCGTATTAGTATTAATAGCTTAGTATGATAGTAGTAAGTTACGCTTATTGATCCATAGCAAAACTATATATTTGTTATGTAATAATCTAACACTATTTATCCTATCTTACATAATATACAGTCATACATTCAGTCCTTTTTATAAGACATACGCCATTTAAATTTTTCAACCATATCAACAATATTGATCAATCTTATTTCGTTCAATATAATATTAAAAAATTTCATTCTCCGCTATCATCATCAAAATCTTGATATCCCAATACAATTTCAAACGTGATATGATCGTAACGAATGCTTTTCTCAGGAATGCAAATTTAAAACTCTCCCACCTTGTTTATGGTACTTCAGTCTTTAATTCATTTGAATTCCACATATAGAAAAACGTATGATTAATTTCCTTCTATTTGCCGCAGTTGAGCTGATTCTATTATCGAGCTTGGATTTTGTTCACGTATCGTAATAGAATGTAAATGTAACGCAATAAAACTCGAGGTTCAGATACCCTCGCGCACACGAGCTAATGTTGCGGCATTTGCCTTGCGTTGCTATACTCCAATCCTACTTTAAGCCTATTTTATTTTCTCCACCCAACTCGTAGCCTGTCTCAGAATAACACGCGGAAACCGCTGCTACGACTAATTCGGTTACCGTATATAAACTTTCCTCCGATGCACACTCAAGCGTTCGCGTTAAATTACTATTCCACCGTGCTGAACGATAATTGAAATAAGAAAATAGGTTATCCCGTACTTTTACTGGGTGGAAACGAATGTACTCGCGTGCGTTTGCACTCTGTACGTAATTGGATTACTTCGATGTAAATCGTAATGATCGTTATAATATCTATAATTTACGAGGAACAATACATAATTCATAAGTAAATTATTAACGATCGTATGAAAACATAGTATGCAAACACCTTAAGAATTTGCAAATTTAGGGATGCTGTTCATAATTTACGTGGAAAAGGACGTATCCACTTCTTCGTGAGATCCGCACCATTCGGTATCGTGATAATCGGTACAATGCTCTGTTATTGCATTTGGCTAGAAGGAAAGATTGTTGGTTGTAAACAGACTGCGAATGTTTATTCGTTTGATAGAGGACGGATGAAATTTATATATGCAAATATGTATAAAATGTGCATATTAGAATATATGTGTATAGACATGTACAAAATACTCAAAATAACTTTATCACAACATTTAGCGGGTGTAGCAAATCTCCATCTCAATTCTATTTTTGTGTTGTATTTATAAGAATTTAAATACGCACGGATATCCGCGGTACGATTAAGAATTTCTGTTATATAATAAAATATCAAATTTAAACAAATATCTTTCTTACTGGGTTATTAAATGTAGCAATTAATACATACTCGGGTGCGATTATTTTTTTATAATTTGATATTATTATATCACGATTCACTACGCGTTGTTGGAAAAAACGATTAAACAACGTTATAATAGAAATAGTATAGTATTACAATATTATATTAAGTACAGAATACAGTATTAAATACAAATGTTAAACTTTAGCTGGAATGTTCTATCTTTTAATTTATTGGGCACAGAGATTGCAGGTATCACTTACTTTTGACAGAAGTCTTTAATCGTAAAGGAATATACTAGAAAATTGAAGGAATTCATTGTCGAAAAATTTTTCCAAAAAACGGTTCGTGAAATTACACGCTAAATGGTCAAACTACTATTTTAAAAAAATGATATACATTAATTATGCGAACATACGTTGCTATTAAAATTTTCTTAAACTTTTCAATCAATCGAATATTTTCGGTTTTTAGTTTTTAACTATTACGTAACTACGATTACCTTATGTCTGGCAGAATTGGAAAAAAGTTTTCCAATAATTATCGTTAAATAATATCGGTGTCATTCACAAGATTTAGTCTCAATGTAAAATCAAAACTAGTGGTATCATAATATTCATAGACTTTTACTAAAAAAAGTATAATGTCAGTCATTATACGAAATTCAAAAGTAAATTATTTCTGTCTCGAATAAAAATGCTTTTCTGGTGCAGAAAATACATCTATTCGTCCTATTCA
Organism: Bombus bifarius; assembly: GCF_011952205.1. Lineage (NCBI taxonomy): Eukaryota > Metazoa > Arthropoda > Insecta > Hymenoptera > Apidae > Bombus > Bombus bifarius. Next base: position 1,763,680 of record NW_022884399.1, read on the forward strand.
TAGCTTCATGTAGAAAGGTAATAATTAACCGACACGGAAAGTCAAATTTATTAAGATGATGAGGGATAATGTGGAGGCGGCGGTGTTGGTTTGTCTGTCTTCGACGCGTGATTAATCCGCGTGGAAAGAGCTTTACGTGGAAACGGATGAGCCATAAACGAGTTAATCTGGAACGAATTTTGTTCAAAGGAGAGTTTCAAATTCTCTCTGCGTTATAATAAACTCGATATTTCGAAATTAGTTTCGGTTGATTGCAACTTTGTGTTTGCATTACGTTATAATTGGTGATTATCTACTAATTCTATACACGTCTCGAGAAACCGTGTCCTCTATGTTTATCAAAACTATTTATTAAAATATTTATTTAAATTTATTTTCATTTTCTTCTTATTACACAGCCATTACATTATTACTTCGGACAGAAACAATGAATTCAATTTTATAGAACCGAGTACAGCTACATACATATATAACACCGAATTCTTTCAAATTTGCAATAGTATTTGCATTAAACTTCACATGATCAAGAAAACTTATCGTTTGGTTTTTGTTTAATTGGTATTACATTTACAACTTTCGATATTTTTTATTAACTATATCATCTCCATGGTCAGTCATATAGCAACATAATAAAGCAAAATGTTAAATTTTATCATAAATTAATCATAAAATTATAAAAAAGTCATACTCTATTTGTGAATAATCTTCATCTTAACATTCCGAAAGATTAAAATCCTTTGTAGAATTTGCTTATTTATTATGTAATAGGAAACATGATTTACAAATTTTGTGACTATAAATAATTTAGATTTAAATTATATATACAATATTTACTTCCTTTTTATAATCAAGTATTTGAAGGATTAAGCAATACAACAATGAATGACTAATGTTTATCGCAGGTAAGTGAAAAATATATTACAAATAAATATTTATTGTAAAATACAAAACCATGAATAGCAAGAACGCAAACTTTGTTTCTTTTTACTTGATAATCATTAAGCAGTTGCCATCACTGAAGCATACGTTATGTTGAAGCAATTAATACTAAATAATAGCTACTGCTAATGCAACTGTTACATTTCTATATCCAGCATGTTTCGATAAAACGTCCTAAAAAGTAAAATAAAGCAGTGGACAAAGTATTGGAACAGTCATTATCATTTAACCTCTGAAGGCTGTCAGGAATGAAAATCCCACACGAATTCTCTTTTAATATCATAGTTCCGTAATAATATCATGTGTAAACGACCATTTTTCTACCTTTTGTTTAATACTGAAGAGTAATAAAACACTTAATTCCATGTAAATTACTGATTTTTCAAACAAGGAAAAAGTCTATCCTCCTGTACAATTGAACTAATACTATTAGTTGTAAATTTTACGAGTCACAGTTTATATGTTGCTAGTATCATTAAATTTAATTGCATAACATCAAAAGTTTGGCAATAAAACAAATTAAATTCTACTAGTAAATTTTACCAATTATAAATTATCTGATTATACTATTCGATGGAACGTTAGAAAATTATGAGAAAGAAATCTATCAGCTGCGACTTCTTACTTACCAACTTGTTATTTGTTACTTCGCTACTATTGCATATTAGCCGATATATCATCGTGCAAGAATAACCCTGATTGAAATTTCACATGATTTCCTTAATGCGATAACTTTGTAGGATTAAAATGAAGAACTGGGAAAAAATATTATATATATAATTTACTGAACTCTATTAATTATTTATAGTCACCAAATTTATAAATCATGTCTAACAGGGTGATAACCGTATTTCCATACTAGCAAATATATCAAACAAGGAATGACAACTTTCTGACAAGAAATGTCAATCACTGTACAAAACGAAATTGTTCAAGGATTCTATTCAGAAATTGTAAACTACGTTCCACTGTTCGATAAACGAAGGCACGAGATAGAGGTAATACTAAGCGCGTCATGAATGCGCGTCGAAACTCGATAAGGAGAACGGAACCTAGTTTCAACGTGAAATTAATTTGTCTGTTTTAGCCCGGGCCGGGCATAGTCAAAAGGCTCATTTATCAACGTGACGTTGTTTAAACCCATTTGATTTGTGCAGGTACAAACGAGGCCGGTCCCTCCGACCAGAGGGGGATTTCAATGCGAACCGCCCGCACAAAAGCATTGCCTAAGCAGGAACTACAGATTATCCCCATTTGCAGAGGTCTGTCTCTATGTATGCATAGTGATCCAGTTAAGATTTCCCATACGTCCCGCGCAACTCGTAGGCTCTCGTATTATCCAATAATCGCAATGCCATTGTTATGTTCGGGCCAATTCCCGATTGTCGACTAACATTCCTCATCATCACTTTCGCGATTTCGCTAATTTCCTGTAGATCGCGGATACGATATTATTATTGTACTCTAAACCACAAATAACTTAAGCGTATAAAGTTAAGTTAATAGGCAATTGCAATTGTGTATTTAATCCTGTATTTTCGCATCGTGATATATATATTTGTATTTTTCGCTAAGGACACGCGACACGGCGTGTAAGATATCAACCGTCTACGTGTACCTACGATATTGCTTCGTGTTAGCTACTCGAGCTCTGATTAGGTATCGGTACCAGTTTCTAGCTCACGAAAATGATATTTTAATTATCTACCAATAAGAGTCGCCGCACTAGTGACAATTTGTCATGCAAAAGCTTCGTCGAGCAACAGTTTTGTGGCGCAACAGTTTCGTCGCGCAACAGTTTTGTCGCTCACGAAAAGGGCATTCATCTGTACGAACGTGCGCACATTTGACGACGCGACGTGACTGCAGAACGAATTTTTTGTTTTCAAGACCTAGCATCTGGTTAACGATTGATCTATTTGCATGTCGTCGCCGGTCTTGTAAAATTAATAAATGCGCGTGCACTAGCAACGAAGCTGTCTCTCTAATACCAGTGATATATGACGTTGGAAGAAGAAGAGATTGAATTTCTGATTGATGCATATTAATGTTACAGCCAATCTTCCGATAGTATAGCCAATCGAAATGTTGTTAACAACTCTATTGGAACAAATAACATACTCAGTTCTGCAGTTTCAATGTACATATATCACAATTGTGTTGGAACATGCATGAATTTAAAATCAATTCAAGCGAAGACCACAGTTAATATATATATAATACTGATTATTAAATTGACTATATTTATATACCCATGGTAGAGACTTCTCAAGAAGATGTTGGGACAGATACAATTTTTGGAGCCCTTAGATCCTAGATCCTAGATCTAGATCCCTTAGGTCTGGATCATTGCAAATCAAGGGACAAATTGCAGTTTTATTTATTCCATAAGGATAAGGAATATATACTTTTTAAGAAAACTTCTCTGAGAATTTACTTGTATTCCAGTCTACGTTATCATTAATAGGGATTTTGAAATTTGTATTTAAAAATACAAAGATTAGAAACCCTTACAAATGATTTCAATCGTTCAAAGTCGACGATATTTACCTGACTTGCTGTAGGTATAATTTTCTCGAGAAAAAAAAATGAAACCCAATTTTTACATGCTATTGCGTCATCAACTACACGATAGACCTATAATTTAATTATCCGTTACATTTTTTTTTGTCTCTGGTAACGTCAAATAACGTCAGCAGTAATTAACTGAAATGCGAAAACATGAAAAGTTTGCAGAGCGTTTAGTTTGAAGGGGACTAAAGTTACGGGATAATTAATCATCTCTTGGTAACGTTTTTTGCCCATTTACTAGGATGGCACTCGAGCCGATCAAATTCAAGCGAACGAGCATGAATAAACTCTAACACGGTCACTCGGAGCTGGCATGTGTTGGTTCTGATAATCGAACTTTCCCGTCGACTTTCTCCAAGGATGGTGTTTCGCGATTTTTCGAAGAAGCCGAGGTGCAGGGAATAGTATTTATAAGTCACGTCACTGGTTGACGTGGTTCGAGAGAAGAGAAGAAAAGAAAAGAAGAGTTCTTTCGCAGGCTGTCGTGTACTCGTCCCTCGACTTCGACCAACTGGATAAAGAACGAAATGCGAGAAACGACGACAGGCCGATTACTCACAAGTTCAAAGTTCAGCCAATTTAACCGAGTTGACGTCAGAGGCACTCGTTCACCAGTTGGCACACGTTCCACGGCGTAATGCAAACTGAAGGGAAAGATATCGACCAACGGGATGCGTTTCCGGAGAAACTGATGCTCGTTATTAACGATTCCATTAACCCTCGAACAATAGACACTCGCGGCTATTTCACGCCACTATGCTTTTCGTTTCTACAGTAGAGCTTCATATCGAAGACAGTTTGCTATATCCAACTTTGTTCAAAAGAATTTCTCTTTCGGAAAGATCTAAATCACGTTTGTCGTTTCGTCTCAAGTAAGCCATTTAATCAAGTAGTTTCGAAGTTACGTATGGTCTTGTTACATACATTTTTGTCCTCATCACGTTGGACGAAATTATTCAAATTTTTAAGAACTAAGTTTTTCGAGTAGTTATCTTGTTTGGGAATCGCATCTGTAAAATTAATATAATCTATAGGTAATCTTCGCTAGATAATATAATATTATATATATGTCGGAGACGAAAGGACGTCGGAGCCCCTTTGGAACTTCAGGATAACCCCCTAACATTGTAATCTAGAGTCTACTATAGACGCTTCTCCAACATATAATTTATGATCTTCCAATCATTCCGTTTATTGTTATTGCATGCTGCGAATAGTCAGATTTAGATACTAAATAAGCTTTCTAGAGTTTTTCAATTCATCTCAAACTTTTTTGTTTAATGGGATTCAAATGATATTTGCTAATTTAGAAATCACATTGATCTCTATTAATTTGTAAGAAATAAAAAATTTATTAATGCATGATATCAATTAGAGGAAACAAAAAAAAACAGGAGCAGGAAATAATTTTCATTATAGCATTTTAAGAGATTGTTAGATGTTGATAAGAATACAACGAATTATTCAAATGATAACAAGTAATTCAAAAATGATAACGGGAAAGAAAACCCAATGATAACGAAAAATATGAAGGTTTTTAGAAAATTCTTCTGTACAAGAAGACACATAAAAAGCGTAAAATTCATAATGAATATATAAGTTAATAAAATTCAAGTGAATATTACATATTAAAATATTAATATTTTACATTGTATATGTGTATATTAAAAGCACGATACAGTTTGTTATATAATTGTATTAACATACAAAATTAACGAATGAACTATACTAACTTCTCCTTATTTTGCTCAAATTGGTTGATAATATTATGTTAAATTGTCTTTATTCTCAATATTTCATTATGTTTTCTTTTATCTAGAAAGAAATGGAAATCGACATATCGTTATCTACTTCATTTTTCAATCGTCGCGTCGTACGAACATTAATCTCATAAAACGATTGCTAATTCCATTTATATTACCATTATATTCTCCAGAAAAGCAAATTTCAAATGAAGTCATTGAGTTATTTGATTCAGCTGAAATTGCTTTTATGCAAATTCGTTTGGATACAATGAGAGGAGATAAATGGACGATTCGCATCATCGTGTAAATTATAATTATCATCAACAATGAAATCAGTATACAACGCCAATACCAAATATTTATGCAAATAATAGGTATACTTTTATGATCGCAATTAAAAAAAATGAAATCTTAATGAAGATCTGTATCACCTATTAAATATTACAATGAATTCTTTACTTCAGGTATCTATTATATATACTTTTATAATTTACATGCATTCTGCATACATAAGATCCGCAGTTATGAAACTGTTTTATTGTTTAAAAAATTCTTCATCCTTAGATCGTTTAGATTCTAAATTTTTCATTTGACGAAGAAACATCTTTTAAAATTGACTCAAGCAGTAATATTCTACAATAGTCAGTACGCTAGTAAGATAATTACGATACGTTATTAGTAATAAATGTTTCGAATCTATAATTTGTATATTAATTCCTAATCTTATAATCTATTCGTTCAAGCAGACGACACGTATTGTTTTTAATCACTAGTTTATCGTGAAATTTATACATTTTACTGACATTTACATATTGTTTTTATTACACAAATTAACCAGGGACGGTAATGTAAATGCTAATGTTAAACAGCAACAGAGCGATCGTCGGATTTAACGCGACGATACCCATAAATCTCGACAACGTTTATTCCGTCGTGTAATTAACCGCTTAATCAATTTAATGAAAACCCGGCGAATTAGATTTAACCAATTTACAAGAATCAGATGCGAGCATGCCGCCAGCGCCGGCTAGACCGAGATCATGCAAAACCTCCCGGCAGAATTAACCGCGGCCGCGAAACTTAACCGTGCGAATGATCGTCAAAGTAGTCGAGCAACTAACTTAATTCGTCTTCTTAGCGTTGAGCGGGCGGAAAGGCAAGGGGCGTCCAAGACAGGAAGAATTCCTAGGATGTAGTAGTGTTCTTGTCGAAATTTTGCTGCAGGCCACGCGGCGAATCTCCTACCCTTTACGTGAAACGACGGTGGCCCGCGAAAGGCAGTATTTATTACGCTCCGGGGACAACCCTTTATAAACAACGTAATTATACGCGCAGTACGCGTAACGATACAAATGGTGGCTACGTGTACCTCCATGATAACCAGAACCGTGGAGCACGGAACAGAAAGGGGAATAAAAGCGGCGGAGACGACGTTGATACAGACATATAAAGGTGATGAAAGTGAAAGTGTTTGTATTTCGTATGGGGATGTGTATGTGCATATTGAGAATGGATGCTGGCACAGGGGTGAACATGTTGGATCCTGTATATGGGCGAGTTAGTGATTTTGAATGAATACACGCTTGATTATTGATTATTGATCTGAAGACTAAAGGGGAAGTCTAGAAGTGAAATTTCATATTTTTTACAGGGAAACGGTTCTAAAATTCACTTATCTGGTCAATCAATTTTGAAATAAAGGTGTCTTATACTCCTGAAAATTTTTAAAATGTTGCTCGATATAATATTAAAATATCGATTATATCGATAATTGTACCTTTGGTTCCCATAAAATTTTCTTAACTTATCAACTGTTTTGAAAGAACTTACATCCGTGGACCTAATACGTAAAGTGCTTTCGATTTTAACTATGTGGTATTAAAATCTTCCTGCTCGAAAACAAAAGTAACATTAAAATGAAAGAATCAACAAAAATATAAATATAATGTTCTTCTCCTGTGTTCTACATATAATATCATGTGTATTGTGTGGATTACAGACTCAATTCCCTCAATTAAGAATATAACTTCAATCATAATTGGGGAGTTGTTTGAGCAAACAGGGGGGTCCACTTCCCAGTAATTTGAATAAGCTAAGAGAAATCAACTAAATCAAACTTTTTCAAACGTATTATGAATCTATAGTTAATTAAAATTCATAGTAATAAATTTAGGTATAGCTTTCATATTCGAAAGTATAGAAGCATAAAAGAAAGTATAAAAAGTACAAGTTATATATTGCAACTTCCTCATTAAAGCTGTAAATCTTTCTGTCTTAGTCTTAATTCCTCAGGTTTCCCTTCTTGCCTAAGATTATTAAATACAATTATGTATAATAGCGAATAGTTAAAGCTTATTTAAATGTTATAGAAAAATTGTAAGACGAAAGAGTAAAAACATGTAGTTAAATTTGGTTCGTATGAACGTGATAATTAATTAATATAAATTTAATATAAGTTAATTTAAATTTAATGTAAGATATATTCGCATGACGATGAAGATTGCTAACTGAAAATAGAATAATTTCAGATTATAGAAGCTTGTGACAAATTTTTAATGTAATAATTTATAATTTAATTATTTCTGATTTATTTCAAATAGACATTCTGGCATAGAAACACTGCTATATTCTACCTTACTTTTTAAGTAGTTATTACCATTATAAAATAGTTTACTTATTTATTTCATTTTCAGTTGTTACTCACATATGATAATATTGCAATAAAATAAACTAGTAAAATAAACTAATAGTACACAGGAAGATTTTCAATTGTTGCGAAGATTGTTGGAAAAATAGAGACAAAAAACATAATTCAAATCTTTTACGATAAGTGACTTGACTAACAAAGTATAAATAGAAACAATAATTACAATAATCTATATTTTAAATTAATATAAAATTACACCTCACGATAAAAACAAAATATACAAAATAATATTTTTAAGAATCTATATGAGCGTAAAATATAATATTTATAAAATCACCGTATATTCGTAAATGTAAATATAAATAAAAATGTTGTATGGTAAATTATCATAAAAACTCGTTTTATATTATTTAATTATATCGTCGGTGATATCTAACGATAATACGAATAATCTGAAAATTTATGAATCAGAGGATAGTGTTGTTTTTCGGATGAAATTGCATATGAGAAATTGTTATTTTGCTTCGCACTCACAATCGCATGAGGGAGCATTCATTTTTTACTGCATTACATATCGCTCTGTGCATCGCGTGTTCAATTAAAACGGAAGTTCCAAACTCAAACCATAAACATTCAAATTAGATTAGCTACGTGTATGCACAATCTGCGACAAATTGCATAGGGGATAAAAACCGTCGTCACGTATAAACGGCAAAAGCTCTACTTTTATTAGCTTTTGATCACCTCTGCACAGATTCTCTCCCCTCTTTGTTCGTAGCGTAATTTCGCGATTTTGCATTGAATCAATATCGCGTGTGTTTCAGCTGAATAAGTAGATTGCAATTTATCGGAAATAGTAAAATAAAATTGAAATAACAAATTTGCTCATATTCAAGCGACCAGGTGTTTTTAGTCGAACGCTAGAGTGAGAAGGAAAAATATGATGGTAGAAGTATGTACATGTACTATGTATGATACGACGAAACACACTGCGAGACAGAGAGGAAGAACGGCCAGAAGAAACGAAGGAAGAAGAATCGCAGACGAGGAGCGAGGAAGATAAAAGGGGAAAAGGGAGTGAAAGAGAAAAGTATAGAAGAGAAGAAAGGAGGAGAGAGAGGATATAGAGAGAGGTAAAGGGTGGAGGAAAGAACATCACCCCGTGGCGCGCCCATTGCATTCCACACATCCTTCGCCGCTGCAAACCGCTTTGACTCGCCGACCGTAGTCGAGGATCAAACTCGAACGCTATCGATTGTACTTCGGTATTTTGCGGGACCAATGCTTCTACTCCGGTTTAACCCGCTCCTACCTTACTTCGCGATTGGGCCTCGAGGTCGAGACGATCGCCGTGCCGCGCCAGTTATACATATACCTCTCGAGCTTCATTTCCCCATCGCAAAGTCTCTCTCTCTTTCTCTCTCATCAAACGGACCGCATTCTTTCCAGATTTGCCTTTCGATCCACGTTCTCCGTGAAATCGTTAACCTTTTACGTTCTTCGATACAGTATCCTCTTTACGAGAATTTAGCTTATCATCATGCTCGAATATTAATTGCAGATTACTCGTGTCTTCTACTTACGCGTGCGGTCAACGATTGTTTGAATACGATTTGGATGATGAGCGAATAGTGATTCCGGAGTGATTTTTTTCAGAATTTTAAATCAGGGTCTTACCTCGAATACGAAAGATACATTTTCTTAAGTAGTGTGTAGATAATCAATTTGAAATGCAACTAGAGATACTTGTGTGAAATTAATTGAGAAATGCTGATTGGAAATAAACTTCTTTAAACTATGATTTTCTTAGCATTTTATATGTATCAATGCTTTTTTTACGTAACATATATTGTGTTAGATTTGGCGTTTACTTTGGAATTACATTCGTTAATATTAATACGCGATATTAATATCGTATACTACGATACTAACATAATATATTCGATAGTACAGTCTTTTTCCCTAACTAATTTCCGAATTCAATTATGAAAAACATGATTTAGGTTTCGATATGATGAAGTCATTATTGAATTTCCGTACGTTTAATAGTATTTTATAATAATTCTCTAATGATAGTAATTATAATAAAAAATATGATATAAAAGAAAAATAAAATTAATTGACAATTTTTCAACTTTGTTTTGAATTAATTAATAAAATTCGACAAAATATAAATATTTTTTTGTTTCATTTCTATATGTGAAAAATATCCTACATAGTGTAATAGGAAATGACAAAGTGTGCATTCGACGAGTATTTGTTAACAGTTGACACATTGACATGTTGATTTTGTAACATTTCACGAGACTCGCTCGAAAAATATGAAATGGATTCCATGTGTAAGCATGAATTTATGCATTTAATGGAAAGAGGTACCTCGGTGTATTTTCGTTCAGTAAATTAGAGAACATAACGTTAATCTTTCTCCATTTTTCCAACCGATATATGTAATCCCATCAAAGTGTTCTATTTCATATTTGTGTATGGGTAGATGTAGAACGTAGTAGTAAAACGTAGACGCGATATAACGAAAGCCTTTGATCAAGTATTATAAAAGTTTGCAAATAATTTAATGCAACAATGTTTATTTTATACTACAACGTTTCAATTCGGTGGATTTGTTCCAAACAGAGAGAAGAGAAGAATTATGTAAAAAATATAAAAATACAGTATTTACGCATACTCATATTTTTTGATGGAATATTTTTCTAGATCTCTTGTTTCTATAACATTGAACTTATTTATTCAAATAAAAGTACTATTTGATTACTTAACTGAGGCTAATTAATTAATATGCAATAGTCGTGTGCAATCATCTTTCCCACCTATAACTGTTGTATCAGTAAGTTATAAGTTGACAATGTATGAGTTACTTCAGATTGAAGAAACTATAAAAAAACATAAAAGCAGTATTCAAAAAATTTAATTGTTAATTATTATTTATTTAACTTATAAGAAATGAATGATTGTTATACGTCTGGAATATTAAAACTATTTAACTGCTGTTACATAAAGATGTTCAAATAAAAATTATTTTGATTAAACATGCGCTGTGAAGAAATTGTACGTGATTAAATTTCTCTTTGAAAAAACCACACTTCATATGCCTAATATGCATATCTAATTCGAGACGAAAATTCCGCTCAGTTCACGAAAGGATAGATAACGAAGTTCAAAATTAGTTGGAGAGTGGTATCATAGGTGACAGAAACTAAGAGAGTTTAATCTCCTTAACATATTGTCAGTTTTACTATAGTTTATGTAATTTTATCTTAGTTGTTTTTCTTTAGATTTTAGAACGTGGAATTGGAGATCACATGAAAAAACGCGTGATAAGTATATTTTTTAATTTTCGATTTCTCAATTTTCATATCATATTATGACAAAAGAAGAATATTTTATTATAAAATAATTAAAAGTACAAGAGTGAAGGACTTAGCCGACGAAATTTTGTAGAATCAAAGGTATAATTGTTAAAACAAACGATAATTTAATATTTTTTGATTATTTTAATATTACGATAATCAATATTTCGAAAGATTGAAAGATGAAAGAAGATGGAAGAATACATGTTTCGAAATCAAACAATTTAGAAACATGGGATTAATTGAAAACATACTTTCAACTTTAAAATTATTAACTTTTCTCTACACAAATGGAAAATATTCTTTATCTTCTCCTCCACTGTTGAATTAGTACTTACATCGAAGTAAACTGAAATTTTCGTAACTTTACTCTGCATTTTTGCACTCGTGGAAACTTGGAACAACTACAATCGCATGGTATCGTCGCTGTTTTGCTTGAACGATCGTGCTGCAAGTTTCTTGGCTAATTGTGAGTCCGGTGAGTTGATGCAACTCGAAATAAGTCTATAGAACTGGAACAACCGTACATCGAGTTGACGAGGACAATGAAAAAATTACAAGCGGACAGTTACAGTGGCGAACTACAGAGTATAGCTTCCGTAGAGGCGGAGACGAGAATCGAATTCGAACAAGCAGAATCCTAGCAGTGTGTATCCCTGAATCGATCGTAGTCCATTGGACTCTGCCTCGTTTCCTCGCTATATTTCGCGAGTAAACCTCTTATTCAGTGTAGGTTGGTACGTTGAACTCTCATAATCGATTCTTAGAACACTTTCCACGATGATATTCCCGAGATAGGTATTCTATAGACGTTCACGATCAACTTCGTGTGTCTTGGGATAGCCATCGATCGAGCATACTAGTTTAATTTCATTTCCGAGTATGCCTGCTACGGCCTTGTTCAAATTAGTTCACGTAACATTCGTTTGATGTTAATCGACTACCATTTCAGGGATCTGTCTTTTTTCTCTCTTATATAAATCAATCATAGTTTGAAGTTTATAATACCGAAGAACAAGAAGAACAACAAGCTAATTATATAAGCGTGCATTCGTAATTTATTTTTTCATGTAGCATCGGGTTAATGGTAAATTGGCTATCAATAATCGTAAATTATTATACTGGTCTTAAAATATAGTAGATTCATTTTCTTTGATAATAATCTGTCGTGAATATAGATTTTAGTGAAATTAATAGAATCATACGATGTAAATTCTGTATCAAGAAAACACGCGTTTCTAAGTAAGTTACGATTATTCAATAAGAAAAGCTGTTGCTACTTTCGTGATTCAGTACAATAAGATATGCTCTTCAGCAACATCCAATTTCGTAGCGGTTTATCGTCCGTTGCGATCGCGTTAATTATATGCAAAAATAATTCGTGTAAAGTAATTAGACAATTAAAATGTTAAATGTAAATGGAAGGAATACGTGGCGAAGAATGAGTTGCAGTCGAGCAACATTGTTTCCAGAATCGATATAGCATAATTGAAGCAGCGCTGTTCGTCACTGTGGTCTACACGTAAACTGCATATAAAATAATTACATTAAGTACATGGTTATATGCGGCTACATCTCGCAGATACGAGAGATAGATAATAACTGGGCGAGTTATTACTCGCGTTAGATGTTGTTAAGCATATCGTTTGCATAGCCCCCGATACCCGTACATAATGCCATTAACAAGATACGTATTCGAATAATGGCAAAAAGGAATTGCAAAATTACTTGCCTGCCAATACATTTCACGGTTTAAACCTTGATACTTTTATGAATGAACGACGAAACAGGAAAGCGTTAGTCATAGATATACAAAATAATCGGAGATCGTATTGTCATAAAACTTGTTTTCTTTTGAATTTTGAATGACCATACAGTATCAGAGGTGGTTAAACATAAGCCATTACAGCTCTTTCAGTTTATTTTCTTCAATTTCGATTTTATAGCTTATATTTATATTTTCCAATTTATAATTAACTCGAATTTGCAAGAGTCATTTCTTCAATGTCTACATTATGAAATGATTTTATTGTTTTTAGCTAATAATTATACGGAATGTTTGAGAAATTTTTGATATATAGTGACTCTACTAATATATGGAAATCACGGTGTCCGAGTGATTGTTGCTTTACATATTGATTTATAATAGTGTTATTGAATTGCTTTTTTTTTGTTATATTAGAACATGTATTGTACTAATATTTATTGTAATTATGAAAAATTTAATGTCGTAAAAATATTCGTATAAGGAACAAGTCATATTAAATTTATATGGTATATATTGTGTATTTTGTATACAGGGTGGTTGGTAACTATTGGTACAAGCGGAAAGGGGGTGATTCTACGCGAAAAAAGAAGTCGAAAATATAGAATAAAAATTTTTTTTTTAATTTTTCCATCGAGACAACGATCTACAGTGAGATCTGTTATAATGGGACGTGATAAAGTGCACGCGTACCGAGCGAAAATTCAAAGTCGATTTTCTCGAAAACAAAGCGTAGAATCACCCCCTTTCCGCTTGTACAACCAGTTACCAACCACCCTGTATATATATATACTTCATATAAAATTAATATAACTTACTGGTTACTCAGATATTTTTACGGCATTAAATTTCTCCCTTATATACTTTATCGCTTATTATGCAAAAAGCTGCGTGCATGAAATAAGTTGAATCTATGTTGCTACTACCTACGATAAGAATAGTATTATATTAAAAAACAATCAACTCAATAACGCAAATACTATTATAAACAAATATATGGAATGTAATAAAAATTAATAAAAATCGATACATCTGTTACTGGTTTCCTTTTAAAATAAAATATACCTTTTATAACTTATAATTTCTCAATTATACATGTTACGGATAATCGAAATCTGAATTATTTTCGTACTTACTCTGAGAAATCGTTACCTAGAAAATTCGACAAAAATATTCGCTCACCTGCAACAAAGAAAATCATACACTTGAATATAAATTTCAAATAAATGTAAATTCGGGAAGATTCTTATGATTATATTGCGGATGTTTGTGCACTTTTATGTTCATATGAATGCAATGAAAATAGTAAAACCTGTAGAAAGAACTGTTCCACTTACTAGATACTGAATACTCTATTTTGCATATGTTACATGTTATTATGTATATTCTGTACACTTTTGTATTTTTTAAATTTCCATAGATGCATGAACATCCGCAGTTTGAACATTACAATTGCTAATATTTCTAAAAAAAACTAAGCCTTTCCAAAAAGTATAAGAATTCGACCTGTAATTTCGATTGAGTCTTGACAATCTCTTATAGTAGTCGATTCGATTGTAAACAATCAATAAGGGAACAATTTCTTGGCACACACAAAATTCTTGGAGTGGAACGACATACTACGTGAAACTTCTAAGGCTATGAAGGCCAAAAGAATTACCATGCAATCTTCGGTAATGGGAATCGCAATTCTAGGAAAGCAAACTTCTAAGAATAATTAATTCCTGTGAAAGAATTATGTTTGCTTTGTTAATCATACATTTTTTACATAATTCTCGTTTGATGTTAAAATGAATAGTAATTAAAAGCAATTAAAGGAAATTATAAAATTAAAAATAATAGGATAATTGAATGAAGTAATTTAATTTAATCATCAGAAGAAATGTTAATTTATCTCTTACTTAGTAATATTATAAGAGAAATGTAATATGCTATTAAAGCGCGCAACACTAATTGGACAAAGTGATTTAGTTCGGAAGAAATAAGACACCTAATTATTTTCCTCAATATTAAAGGCATGGAGCAATGTTCATGATTAAGTTAAATGGTTGTAAACGATTTTTAATGTAGATAGTATCTCTTTAAATAAATCAACGCCATTCGTATTTTCCAAACCAGAAAATAAATTTCTTAAGTGTAATATTTTATGTAAATGTAATATTTTAAAATGTAATCGGTATTATTACACATATAAAATTAATGTTTTTCTGTTGATTTTTGTTTAGACTATTTAATTAGAAATGTCTTCTATCAAAGAAGTTAAACTGTTCTTTGCTACAATGTTACATATTTGTTACAGCTACCAAAAGGTGTAATTCAAAGCCATTTTTATGGTTTATCCTTTACATGTGCATACATTTTTTTTTAAAGATGTACTTGAATTTTCTTATCAAATTATTATAATACTAAAACAGAAAGTAAAAAATTTTTAACAAGTACTATAAAAATATAAATAGGTATAAGTAAAGTAGCCCATAATTATTTTAAACAATAACGAGCTCTAATTTCAAGCTACATAAGTGTTACAACTCAAAAATTGTACAAATTAAATATTGACTACTGTCTTTGTTATAAATATATACTTGCTTATATTCTAGTATTCGTTGGACATAAAAATTTAAAATAAGTCACTGGTTATATAAATTAAAATAAACGCAACCTGAATTTAATCTAAAAATACTCGAACTGTCCCAAAATCCTATTCATTTCATTATGCTTCTTAATGAACAAAAGCATATCAATTAATTCAAGAAATAATTCTATAAAAATCTTTTCAAAATTCAATCATTAAGAAGTGTTAATCGGTAAATCATACAAATTTGAAATTTAGTACAGAATTTTTCTTAGTATTCGGAAATTATAAATCAATTTTTATTTCGTAGTTCTCCTCTCTCGCAGAAAAATGGTATGTTTAAAAGTCTAAAGATAATGCGTTTATATATCAATTTCTATTCAGAATTCCCCCCTTAGATCAGATGTTAAATGTTTGTATATGCAGATAGATACATATCTGTGGCTGTTATATACTAAAAATAATTATCTTACTTTATAAAGCACAAGCGCAAACATTATAAAGAAATTATTGTACTGAAGAAATTATTACAGTAAAGAGATGAAATTCCTGAAGTTGTGGAGTTTTCAACAAAATTTACGACAACACGTTGCAGAATATTTAGATGCTAGCAATATTTGAAAAATATTGATAATGAAAACCAATAAATATATCAGTGAATCACGGAATGGGTTTCAATATATCGTCGAAACCAAATAACTAAATTTTCCTTATGATTTGTTGACTACAAAAAGATAATAAGTATTGCTTTTAGCCACTAATTTCTCATTAATTTATATTCATGTAGTGTTGCTACTCGACTAAAACGTACGGATATTTATGAGCGATGGTGTATGTAGGCTCTCGTTCATAAGTAATAAGTACTAGAACACCTGCTGCTTTCATACGGAACGTGGCGATTAATCTAAAATATCAAGGAACCGATTAATCAACCAGAATTTTATATTCACGCAATATCCCGTATAATATCGTGGTCCAATATATGTAAAAAATAAAAATTTGTTAGAACTGAAAGACTTACAATAATATAGAAAATTATAATAATTATGTGTTGGCGCCTCGACAGTCTCCTAATCTAAATCCTGTTGATAAAATTGAAGATGAATTAGATAGAACGTTTCGAAAAATCTGGTAAAAATTCGAATCTGTGTGGTGAAATTAATCTACAGCATGCATGCATCCAGATAACAAGAAATAGTAATAATGTGGATGTCAAAATCGATGAAACCGGTTCACAACAGCAGATATACATACATAGTCATACATGCATACATAGACAAGGATAGAATTCATTTTCTTATACCAAAGTGATAATATCGCTGATATCGAATATATGGTTTTCTTATAGTCTACCATTTCGAATGAAACGGCCATTCGTAAAAGTTTTGATAATTTCCTAACGATTTTTCGGGTTTACTTAAGAAGTATGTCTTAATATTTAGGAAAAGGGGTGTACACTTATACAGACAATTTCAACATTACTATATGGTACTATATGAAGGGAACAGAAAATTTATTCGAATTTTACGTTATACGTTTGACGAACGACAAATACGGCACTTGGCTCTTTCATCATTGCCGATCAACTTTGTATTAAATTTAGCTAGACGAACGAGCTGCGTGAGTTTAGCAACAGCCCATTCGGCATCTCTTTAAGCCACGTTAAACTTTACTCGCGTTTACTCTCTTTTTCCTTCCACCTCTCGTCTCCCATTCCTTCGCGACTATGAGAGCGATTGGAATCGATTGAAAATCCACTCTGCAGAATATCTCGAGTCGAGTACATCGAAACGGCTAGAAATCGATTCTTTTTGCTCGATGAGTGTTAAGTCTCTTTTCCAAAGGACGACCAACAGGTCTGACCTTTTTTTACGTATACATAGAAGTGTCTCTATAGGCTGCACGGTACTATACACTGTGCACGCGAGTAAACGAGTCATCGACCTGACCCGCGATTTTGTTCACCGTAACTGAACGAACGGATCAACGATCCAATCTGGATTAGCCGGACGAAAAAAAGACCGGTTTAAAGTTGACTAATATTATCCGTTCAGACACGAAATAGTAACGGGATGATTTCGTTCTGACAAAGACAGTCAGTGTTTATGGCATCAGTACATGTCCAGAGGCTCGCGAAAGTATTCGAACAGTTGTACACACATTTATGAATATATTATGAAATTAATATATTATGAACATAGGAAACATTTTGAAATTTCGTTAACACTCTTATGTGACTCGATTATCATGATTATACATGGCTAAGCTTTGTAATTAATCTGAAAATTAAGATATTTTATAAGATACATTATAAGATATTTAGTACGTGTGTATATTTCACAGGAATCACAAAATACTTATAAACATCCAACATTACAAAACCTCGATATACAATGAGATTATAATTATTACTATGGGATTAAAATCGCTATTCATGCTGCATACTAATTTTTTACTAAATATATATTTGCAATCAGTATTTGTAATTTCTACATACCTTCCCAAATTGCCTACTTTTTTTGTTCTAAAAATATGTAAATTTATTTATTTACATTCAAATTCTCCCCCGACAAAAATATTCTTTGTAACGTATTCATCCCCTGATATCGTTCAAGTGGTATGTCATATACCTATTTTTTGTATTATCACAGTTGAGAAAAATATTTAAATGGCTGTCTTTACGTTTATTGTCAAAGTCCTTAGGTAATTAGTATTATAAATAAATAATTAATCCGACTCCTGGCAACGTTTACAATTTAGTAGTTATTTACTTTTTAATGCGATGGTTCGTACACTCGTAGTTGCAGGACTAGTTTACAGGACTTATTTAGAGTAATTACAGTTAATACTTATTAATAATTAATTTATACATAGCAGAATTACAATAAATGACTATCTTTAAGTTAGACATTTTGTATATAAGGAGACACATTTAACAATATACGACAATATTTGTCGGAACGGAATCATCTCGTTACCATTCCGTGTCTGAATTGATAATATAAACCTTTATACGGTTGCTAATCCGAAGATCTAGCAAGGCAAGCTATGTCAACGGAGTTACTGCACTTGTCAATGTAATATGACAGCGTGATCAGAGACGTGATAGTGCACGCTTGGCTATCGCGAGATTGAAATCGAATTGCGATAGTTAAATGTGCAGGTATCGCACCTGGAATTGCTCCCTGCTTCAGATAAGCTAGCCAAGAGTTCAGTGGGCAACCAGGTTCAGAAATGAAAATGGACGACATACAGCGAAATACTGTTAGATAGATATCGATTCTACACCATTGCTGTCGAGGCACTAAAGTACAATTTCAGATACAAAATTTCATCTTAAATTATATTTGTATGATTGTTTTATTTGCGAAATTCTTGACCCTCGATTGACGGACTGAAGATAGCATAGTGTAAGCAAGATTTGAAGAGTTTAAATTTAATCACACATTTAGATTCTTGCAAGTATCGTTCCACTAGTCTCATAGTTAATGACGTTATATTTTTACTTCCTGCTATGACGTTTTTTCGTAATTTCAACAAATATAACGAATTTCTTATAACAATAGATATAAAACACGATTTTATGAAAAATAATAAATTTTCATTAAAATTTATTCCACGTCAGGGAGATTCCCGTTGGAGTATTTCTCTATTGTTAGAAGGTTTTTTTAGTCTGAGAAAAATAAGAAAGGACTGGTGTGCATTTTTTCATTTCGACTCTACGCTGAAGGTTCTCTGAAAACATCCTTTATTCGAACGGTTGAAACGAAATTCAAATTGAGACATAAAAACTTCGAGGATTCTGGTTAATGTCCACTTTATAGCATTTTCTGGTTTATCGCTACTTAACTCTCGTCTAGTTATGGTTGAATCGTTTGAGACCAGAGCGTTAAACGAAACTAAAGAATGCAGTTTGATAGTCTAGTACGTGGAAAAGGAAGAACGCACATATTATGCAACATAGTCTTAGTAAATTTATAGAAACCATAATTTTTGTTACATAACATAATATGTTTAATTTATAGTTTTATAATCTTCATATATTAGGTTGTCCAAAAGGTTTCTTTCGTTTTATAAGGAAATAATAGACGCACAGTGTTTTTTGTTTTATATTAGTTTATTGAATTATACACGAACGTAATAGTAGAAATATAACGAAATAAATCATATCCAATTCAATAAAATAATATAAAACAGAAATTGTTGTTCATCTATTATTACCTTATGAAACGAAAGAAACTTTTCGGACAACCTAATAGCTTCATAGGTTTACGTTAAGGATGGAATAGTTACGATAAATAAATGTATTTTGTAAATAAAATTTCCAACTGTAATTTACTGTCCTTGTATTTTATGTAATGTAGCGTAGAAGTACTTTGAAGAATAAAATGATAATATAATACACCGTATAACCCTTAATAAAATAATAAGGCAAACTCGTTCAGAAGAGGTAAAAAGTGGGCTAAAAACGACCCAGTCATCGTTGCTCACGATCTGTTTTCTCAAGGCCAGATACTTATTCTTTTGTTAACTCTACATTTTCCAAGAAACTTTACACCTTAAAACGTGAATATGAACTTTTTTGCAAGTTTCGCTGACCGAGGTAAAAGAAGCTTGATAGGAAAAGTGGTTAAAACGTTGAACGCTCGTGTCTATAACGAATGAAAAATGTCGATAACTGTATAGCGTAAAGAAAACTTTTTCGTTCAAAGAAATACAGGAGCAAATTCTATTCCAGTCTTCGACAATTTCTTTGTATTTCATAGTTATTTCGTATAATTCAAATATGAAAATGCTCTTAAAGAGAAAATAATTTTATGCTTTATACCATTTTTGTCTTAAAATCTCCCATAATCCGAATTTTCCTTCGATCAAATAAGAATGCAATTTAAATAAATAACAATGATAAAAACTGTATTTTTTCATTTTAACATTGATTAATAAATGACTCATTGTTAATCATGAGTCTTAAGTACTCAGAAGGCTTATTCCAGCAACTAAAGTGGATAACTCCACGACAATTAAGCGTGCAGTATTGTATTCTGGTACCGTGAGTCTTCAATTAGCCAACAGACCAGGCTACGATTTGCGAGACATCGAATGCCATTTTATTATCTTTTCATTGACCAATACCATACTCCACTGATTGCCCATTGTTACGTTGCTATTAATTTTCAAAAGTGATTAAGCAAGCACGCATGGATCATACATATCGGGAATAATGGTCTATCGACGATTTTATAGCATACATTCAGCTCCTCCGTCTTTCATTATACTCGCATAAACGATTAAATATATTCCTCGGCGCTACCGTTGACGTTCGTCCCGCGATTTAATTAATCGCACATATATTAATTACGCTATTAATTCGAAACATTTATCCGATGTTACCGACATGGCAAATGTCCTCTGTCGTTATGCGTGTCATGATTCTTGCGTTTCAGAAATTAGATAGTCAATGGAAAGCAAAGAATTAAAAATGATTACAGCCGTAAAAAGTAAAATTCTCAGTAGGTGTTCGAGAAAATTTTACAAACGTCGTGAAATTTGATATTCTTTTTTGCAATGGTTTTCCGAATCTTTTTACGAACTTTAAATGTCTTGTAATGTCATTCTCTGTTATCCGCAGCTGTTATCTCTTGTTATATTTAATACACCAAATTACTTTGTACTTGTTCTTATACAATCAAGATTAACAATTAATTGTATTTCTGTAATAATTAGTTTACATATGTTTGTGCATATACAAATTTTCATACATGGTGTCCCAATATTGATGGTACGCCCATGGAGTTGCTAAGACTGATGGAACACACAAGAGGGAATTTTAAACGCGAAAATGTAAGTGAAAAATGTAGAGTAATATTCTTCCATTTAAGGCCTCATTTTCAAGAAAGTAGAGTCTGAACGTATTTAGTTAAGAACTGGACCGATACAAACGCATGATAAATTTTCAAATTTATTTCTCTCGAAGGAATGTTATTCTACATTTTTTACTTATCTTCATATGCAGAATAACCTGCTACCGATTATCATTTATTCCTGTTCAGTCCGCAATTAACCAAGTTCAGGTACACTTAGCAAATTTTCAAACTCAATTTTCTTGAAAGTGAAGCATCATACGAAGTGTTATTACATATTTCCGGCTTGTTTCTTTTGTTTACGTAGAATCATCCTACTATCGATCGTATCACTATTGCTGGTACACCCTATACAATTGTGGCAAGCATTCGTCGTACAGTTAAGCGGGTAATTCTCCGAAGACAGAATAATTTCATCAATTTTATTAGAAATAACTCGTTCGTAAGATTGTGCGTCGTCGCGTAAATTATCGTCAGGAATAATTGTCGTTCGTTGGCAAATCTATAAGTGCTTCATTTAAGAAGTCTCATGTTTCAAGATTATGTTCGTTATGTTCTAAATCTCAAGTTGCTTCGATTCAAAGAACGCGCACACGGACTGATGATATTTGCTACGTGAAACGTGACTAACGCCTTAACAAGACGTTAAGAACTCGCTGTCAAGGTGCAAAGAACAGGAACGACGCAGGGATGGAGCAAAAGAACGAACGCAGAAGAAGAAATCGTTCCGGTGCAAGTGCGTCGATTGGCTGGAAAAATCGTCGTCGTCGATGTATCCGCAGTCACATGGCAACAGCAATCTCTCGTTTGCCATTCTCCCACCTTTCGCCAACCCTCTCCCATTCAACTATTCCATATCCCATCCTGGTTCCTCTTGGTTGTTCGTCCGACCAACCAACAAAACGGACAAGGACGAAATGCTTCGTCGAACCACCGCCAAGATAAAGAACGAGTATCACGAAAAGGGAGTCTCTAATAGGGGAAAAGAGACGAACGATTTAAAAAGAAAAAAGGGAAAAAAAGAAAAAAAGGGAGACTTTCATGAGACAAGGTAAAGAGGTACGAAGAAGAGAGGAATGATAAAGACAACGGGAAGCTCCACCGGGAAGAAAAGAGAAACAAAGCTAACCGTAAAGAGAGAGGGAACACTTAGATGCGTGCAAGGTTCCTTCTGGTGTAACTAGCGATGGGCTAAAATACGTCGCAAACTCGAAGGTAGATTCGAACATTGGCCGATATATATAGAGTTGAACCGTCTAAATATTTCGATATAAAGAAGCAGTGCTTTCAGGCGCAAGTAGACGCGAACACTCTTTGTGTACTTCGATAAATGAAAAATGTACACTCGAGTAGAATCGAACACAGCTGTCGAATAAGTGGGAAATTTTTCGTTCGCTTAAAATTATTATTCATGACTATCATTTTTTTAATACTTGCATAGCTGCAAACGTTCAAATAAAATTTGTTAGAATTCTGTTTATTGTCTATAACTTTGTCGAATTTTCCGAAATTCGTCTGAAGAATTCAGTGAAATAATGATGCCCTTCTGACTCTCGTGATTCCATCGCTACTTGCAAGATGTTCGATCTGTTCGAACACGTAGCCATAAATGAATTTTCGGAACTTACGACTATTCGATCCAAGGTTCGAAATTAACTTGTGAAGATAAAATACTTGGCAAGTATAATACAATGAACGAATCATTACATATCATGTTACGAGTACTTAAATTTTGTAAAATCCAGCTTGGGAAATTTGGATTTGACAGGAATTTATAAATACATAGATATCGAGCTTGGTCCCATCACTAGGTATAACAGGTTCGCTCAGGCTCCCTTTTTAAGGAAGGCCGTCTCTCTTTCCCTCTATATCACTGCACGCGAGTGTCTCTCTCTCTCCATGCACGCGTACTTACACGCGAACCTACGCCTGTACGTGTTCCTCCTTCCTCTCTTTTTCTTCCTCTGTCGCACCGTTTGACTTTCCTTCCTTCAAGTTTCGGCGTGCCAACGACCAGGATCGGGCCCGGCCCCCGACTCATCGAGACTTAATACGTGTCCTTCGGGAATTCCAGCCGCGAAGAAGCCGAGAACAGACTGGCTTCCTCGCCGGTACTCGTAACACCGGGAGTTTGTTATCGAATCAAGTCGATTTTTTATTATCAGTCCGCATACCGTGCCAATTAAGACGATCGCTAAGTGGTCCACGCGATTATTTATCGTCAACGTGGAAACTTTGTCGGTTTTCTTTGATCGAGGCTTCGATCTAGTCGCGCCGATTGAGCGATTTCATGCTTTAATATACCGGGAATCCTGATGTTTTCAAGCGTATTCGAGATAACTGATAGTCAGTGAATAACGATGCGTAATCATGGGTTCCGAATAATTCTCATACAGTAGATGAGCTCCTTTTTAACTGCGATCAGTTCGCGTGGCCATTACACTCATGTTTGCTATTATATAGGATGTCTCATTAACTATGTTACAGGATGATAACTTCGTCGCTTTTAATGATGTGAGGAAACGCATAATGAACGAACTGTTTGGTTCAAAGAGACACATATGTTGCGAAACATTTTTTTTTGTTATGGTCATATGTTTCGAGATTTCGAGCTTTTTTGAGGAGGAGGATTTTGAGAGGAATGAAACCTCTTATTTTTTTATAAGCTAGTCAGTGCGTTTTTGTAATTCCTGTACAAGAATATTAAGGTATTTGTGTTGGAATTAATTTAAACTCGTGTCCGCTTAATTTAATAATTCAACTTTAACTTTTGTAAATCTTTTGCATATGACGTACATACACAGCAGTACCGTTGTATTTATGTTTTCCTTCCATATAGAAAGTATAGTAAATTTGCTTCCTCGTTTAGTCTTTCATATAGTAAATTTTATGAAATTCAAATTGAAATATCTTTTAAACTAAGCAGTTTCGGATCTTAGTATTTTCATTCTGACAATAAAAAAGCATATCGAGTTATATATAAAAATGTACGTATAAGGTTCGATTTAAAAAAGATTCCAGAAACATCTAAATCTCGAAAAATATTGCTACGAAAAAATAATAATTCGCGTTATAATATATGTTCCTTCGAGCCAAACAATTCATTCCTTAAGCATTTATCGTTAAAATCGCATCGTATTATTAAAAGTAACGAGGATATCGCGTTGTAACAAAGCTACTGAGACACCCTGTACCTATACGTAACGTAGAATTACATTATTACAGAACATCAGGTACAACGAAGCCTGATCTTTAGTCTATCCAAGGATGATGCGAACATTTCAATCTGAAAATGTAATAAGTTGTACAATCTTAATGTGTTTCTCCATATTATCCGACGTGCTTTCGTCGAAGCCATTTACTACAGTCGTAAAAACGACGTAAAAAAGGCTCTTTAATTATCATAATTCGTTAGAGTAACTTCGACCACTATGTAGTTTTCATAATGAACGTTAGTTGGAGTGGTTCAGAGGTAGGAAGTCTTATTAGAATGTTCTAGCTAAGGTAATCCAGATAGAAATGAGACGTTGGGAGAGGCGGGCCAAATCAGTTTCAGGCCATTCCTCTAGTAATCTAGTCTAGTCTTATGTACTTTGAATTTCTTGTACAAATTTGAATTTGCATAGGCATACACGGTCTAATCATATTAGAGAAAAATTGTATTAAAATAACATAAATAGCTGCGGAAATAAGTCTATTATATGATCTATCTATTAAATATTTTATAATAAATCTATTATATAATAAATCTATTAAATCTATATACATTAATTTATTAATTCATTAATTCATCGAGTTATTAATTATTTATTTATTACATATTAAGTAAGTTTATCAACATCACATTTTTTGTGTTCATTAATAAATAATTTCTTGAATTATGTTTCATATTTATGGTATTTTCTGAGTTGCTCTTTCGGAAAATTGTTAAGAGTTAAACACAAAATGTTGTTAAATTAAGTTACTCTCTCGAGGTAAAAATTTTCTAAACCACGCATCAATATGTATAGTTTATTTTGGGAAGAGATTTACAAATGAGTGGAGACAGTAAACAAGACAGCGAAATATTTTCCAAAATCCAGCGACCCGACTTCGTATATCGTTTGGAGTTTATTTGTCAGTGACAATGGTATTTTTCAATATATTGACCAAACTATTCGATCATGAATGTCTTTTTAAAAATCGGAGTTGTTAAAACACTTGCAAATTTTATGTAACAAGTATAATCGTATAATTGAATGTTCAATTTATCTTTGAATTACGCTCATGGCAGATCAAGTTAAACGGTATTTAATTAATCCAAACACGTAATTTTATACAAATTAACACAGAATTCAGTAATAAAATCATTAATATTAAATATAGTGTATATACCTATGTTAGCAATATTTATGGATTATGAAATTGAATGCACCTATTAGATAATATATATATAGTACAAGCATTAGGAAATTCCTATAAGAGAAAATATTCTATCGATTTTCATTTTTATCTACATTCTGAGTTGCAATTAATATTAATAATTAATTTGATACATATGAAACGTTATTTCTGCACAGCTTAAAATTAACAATTAGACATTAATCAATTTTGTTTGATATATAAATCACATTGATTTATACACATTATTAATGATCACAAAGATATTTATAATAGTATACGAATGTTAGAATAACTATATTCTTAAATTTGTTGAGATTAGCGAGGTATTAGAGTAACTTTGTTATAAGCTTAAAGTTGCAAAGCGTATTGTAAAAGTTGCTTAAGGTATAAATTTGGTATTTGAAGAAACTTCTGTAAATGTAGGCATTGTCAACGTTGATTTCTGGAATTCAAGACGGATGATCTTTTGTTGGAGAACAAGCGAAGAGAAGGTCAGAAAATGTCATCGGCGACAGAGTTTTAAACAAAATTAGGTATCGAATGAAACTAAGCTATCTACGCTCATTATACCGGATGTTCTGATGGACAAATTGTAAATTATCTCGAGCAAAATAAAAAAAATTTTATTTCACGCTTGACGTAAATAACTGAATTGAAGTTGAAATACGAAGAAAACCGATAAACGTGTTTTGCATAAGTTTGGTCATATCAAGAAACCGATACAGGTAGAGATAGCAACCTCGTCGTTATTTGAAAGTAATAAGGGGATTCATTTTACAATCATATTGTCATTTTGACTGAAAAATGAATTCTATGTCTAATCAAAGACATACAAAATATATATGGTAGTTTACTTTTGTGTAAGTTTCCACTTTGTGCTCAGTTATAGCAATTTGATGCTGGAAAGTCACATTATCCTTTGTGTACAAGGAAATAGTTTTAAAATTCAATATGTTGTCAATCAATTTCTTATTGCCAAAACTATTGAAATTCTTCCATTCTATTTATAACTTTAAAAATAATATTGCTTATCATAATACATATTAAAATATCGAGGGCATTATTTCCTTCAACAATTATATTTTCGGCTTCTGTAAAGTTTCGCCAACTATATCTTCGAATGTTACAGATCCTTTCTATTTCTATCTATTTTATGCTAATATTCTTTTTTAGTCATGAGGTGATATTAGAATTAAAAGAATAGCTAAAACCTACTTACTATGTAATTCTTAATTTATTTTGTGATCTCCGCATATGATAATAATGTTTTACTACAAATAAAGAAAAGGAAGCGAATAACCTACATGTTATGCGCATCAATCTAATAGATGCAATCTAAAACACTTCGAAGTTCAAAATCATAAAATTGTAATCTGGTACGTCATGGTAGCGCAATAATGAAATGCAAGCGAGCCTTATAATATGCAGATACGAATGTATTATCCATTCGCCACTTTGTTGTTATTAAACGTTATCATACATCATCGTTACACGGCTTTTGATCATATTACATTGTATGTCTTGCCGCATCTCCGGCCAGGTTTAACGAGCAATTGTATCATTACAAAGAATTGTGCCACGATAAATCGCGTAGGCAAACCGATATCCAAGAATCGCATTATGAAGTCGATAATAATTTTTTAAATAAAGTTACCACCGTATCGTTTCGTGAAATCATAGGCAAAAACATATTTGCCGGTGTTTCCACGATGATCGATCAGCCCAACCACATATCGATTGATATGTACATGGAAATTAGTGATCACGGTATGTGCTTCGAATCTAGACTATGCGATACACATGTATATGTGTATTTGGTGGTATTGTTTCTCTCAGATATCCGTGAGATTGTTTCATTAAACGAATTCTTGTGCTTTAGAATGTAATAAGAGCAAACCAATTTCGAAAATGATAGATTGCAGTATTTAGTTTGTGAGCGGAGCATCAATAAAATTAGATCGAAGGACTAATAATTTCTATCTCTTCTTGTAGTATTTTTCATTTTAATTTATTATTTGTCCAAAAATGTTGTTAGAATTACCTTATTCGTTTTATTTCTAATTTTCGTGAAATCCGGTCAATGATATCAACAGGACAAATGAACAATGATCATGAAATGGAATGAACCAAAATATTGGAACGAAATTATTGGGGAGAACCGTATGAGAATATTTATAGACCCAATCTTTATCATATTTTTCTATCTAAAAGAAACAGAAAGGTCCGCAAATTTGGTATCTCCAAATCCCCCTCAAATCCTCGATACTTCTCCTAATAACGATAAAATACCTTTTTCGTATTTTAGTAGCAATAAATTATAAACGGAATGGCTATCTTCGTCGTATAATGAATTTTAAAAGCGATCATTATAATCGATCTAGTTTCTGTAATAAAAATAGCGATTTCATACATTCTGTTACTTTTATTTGTAAACCTATATTCTCCCTATCTACAGTTAGAGATACCTTCGTCATCTTTCTAACATATGCGCATATCTCCCATATTGTATCTCCCATATTCTCTGTATAAAAGCACCGAAAAAGGATTTCTCTTTGACACGTTCCATAGTTTCCTTCCTATTTCCCGTTTGAATAAAAGAACTCTTTCAAAGAGATCTTTATAATTATACGTAGCAAACGCGCGATAACTAAATGCAGTAGTCACAAAGATTTCGTAATTGCGCTCCCTTAATTCCAGGATCTCAAATTTGGTAAATTAAGGAAATACCGTAACGCGTGTAGGATATATCGTAATCCGTACAGACCGAGCATATCTAGATGAATTAATTCCAGGACACGATGCTCGGTACGTATTACCCGTGCGATGCAAACACCGTTCTCTTCACTCCAAATAGACCTTAAATAGGTTGAAGCCAACGACTGAAAGGATTGAAGGTATTCAATTCTGCATCGAGACGCTCTATATATTAGATATATCGTACAATATAAAGGATATTTGCAGAAATTGAGTCGATACTTTGATATCTGTGTCGTTGCTCCTTCTGGTCTCGCCTTCCTATCGAGAAGTTCCTTCGACTTGAGTGTTTCGGGTTTCTAACATAATCGATCTGCAATGTACTTTGAATTCCGACGTAAATCGGGGACATGTAAACGCTCATAAACTGTGTCGGCATGTTTGCTCGAATTTTCTAGTTTGCACAACTTCTACGTACGCGCAAAGACGTTCACGCGAAAACAGTTTAACTTTGTACGATATTTGTACGTAATAATGTTTACGGCGCTACGTTTCTACTTTGACGGTTCTTAAAGGACCAACATATAAGTTGCACGTAACTGTGTCGAAGGAACAAATTACCTTTACGCGTCTGTCTGGGTGACCAACGTGTGGAATTATTGCACTTTAACAGCTGTAAATATAATGGAATCCCTTTTTGGTGTTTTAAACTGAAAGTTCAATGTACCTCTTAGTAGTGGTATTCGTATCAATGGTAGTTTGTAAAAACAATGTAGAAGGGCTATAAAAATATTCGAAAATGTATGTAGATATTTGCTTTCAATGGCTGATATAAACGTATATGGGCGTACATTATGAGATAGGAAAATCTCCTCAGTGAAGCTTATAATCTGCAACTTGTTATATTATAAAAAATCTCTTACAAATAAACTTGCGTAAAAGTGAAACAAAGAATATAAGCGCTATTATTCATGAAATAAAAAAAAGTCCGGATACATTAACTTTAAAATTTTCAAGGTTGCTTGCCAATGTATGTGAAACACTTTCTTATCCAAGATTCTATCAAACTCATATGACAGAATAATTTTCACGCCAGACGTATCTTCAAGACAACGATCGCATGTTAGTACGATAGATAAGAAAAAAAAGCTACATTTTACAAAAGACAATGTTACAAGTTTCAGGATGTAATTACATTCTCGAATGAAAGCGAAAATATTTTTAGATATTTGAGTACTTACGCAAATAATTGTAGATATTTAATGGACTTTTGCAAATCTTGGATCCTGATATATTTATTACTTTGTGGTACCAACAAAAATAGTAAAAATAATTACAGAGAGGATAAATACAAAATAAACTAATTAATTAGAAAAATTAATGATAAATTATCGAAGATGTAATAACAATTGATATTCATACGAAATATAGCTGATTTTTAGATTATTATCTTTTTACATTTATCAGTACCACTTCTTTCATTGTGATTTCTTTACGTTCTGTTTTATTCTTTCAAAATGCCTATCCTTTTTAATGTCAAATAAGTAACAATTAGACGTGTTATGAGGTCAATAGAGAAGAGAAGAAAATCATTCGTTATAAACTAATGACGTGAAAAATATTCTATACTCTGTAACTTTTAAATAACTTTTACATAAAAAATACGATCGAAAAAAAATAAATTATACGTTATTATTATATATTTATACATTCCGTAGATAACAAAGAATAATAACCATATCAAAGCAACAAAGTTCCCTCGTAAAACAGAAGTTGCAATTCATGTTTGCCTCCCTTAGTCCCCATGAAATTTTACGATTGCACGAAATACACCGTTTCATACCCTGTTTCAGCTGTAAGCTCATTTTTATGATAAGAACTACTCCATCAGGGAGCGAAGCCACCCTCCTTCTTCCTGACATTCTCATCTCGCTCTATTTACATTTTATTAAATCATAACCTACTCTGTTCCTGAAATTCCAGCATCCATATGCCCCTACTCGACACGTTTCCAGCAACTCAAAAACTCCCAAGTAGCTGACTAAAGCCGAGGCCTCCATCATCCAACGATCTCGTGCGACGTTAAAGCAATTCCCAGAAATCCCAAAACTCCGATATAACCGGGTTCTAAGTCGGGCAGGACGTTCGACAGAAATTCCAGTGAGAAATTCCCGCGAAAGACGAGGGGGAGGGGGAGGAAGGAAAGCGCGATCTCGGTGAGATTCGTGGCGATCAACGAGGATGTCGAGGTATCCGGTTGACGAGCCGGTTGAAAAGAGTGTAGAGTTGCGAATTTGTCGCGTATTCGCGACCGTAGCACGCAATTATTCGAAGTAGGCACCGAAAATACCGATGGAGGAATGGGTCATTGATTCCTCGGCCGGCATCGTGCCAGTATTTCTTCTTCCACTGGCTCGTCGTTCGCCTCTTCCGTCTCGTCTTCCTTCTTTCCTTTTTTTTTCGGCGGTCTCCACGCATCGTTCTTCGTGGGTCGTAGATGCCGGATGATTATATCGACCGCGTAGGAGGCTGGAGCGAAGCCAGCAAAGTCGCGGCTAAGTTCGCTATATATCTGCTCCGGCGAGCGAACCGACCGACACACGCACACCCACAACGAAAAAATATTTATTACTTGCTCGGGGATCTGGTCCCCTGATACCGTTTCACCGGAGTTACAGCAAATTCTCCCTACATCCCCGTATCGGCGACTCGGGTAATAAGTCCCGCTTGGATTTTCGAGGGCTCCGACTTTCCAGAAAAATTACGTTCAAACAAATTACCGAAACTAATTTCGATGCACGAGTATGCGTATATAAAGCAAGAACGTTCTACATATAGGCGGTTTTTATTTAAATCTGTGCTTGTCCGATCCAGATTAGTGTGAGAAATATCGGTTTCCGATGTTTCCGATGTTACGATCGAGTGTTAGGTAAATTTGATTGGATTCGATTAGATTTAGCTTGAAAATTTGACGACGGTTTGTAGTTATTTTTGCCAGTTCAAAGAGTTTCAAAATGTAGACTATAGGTGAAGAAGAATATGGTAAGTCACAGTTCTTGTCCTTTGTAGAAAAACAATTTCTAAACTCTGTTTTATTTATACATTGTCAAGCAATTCTACATCAAAATTATCTTTCCATTTAATTTTAGGAGGTGTTTTTAATTAAGGTAATTTTTAAACTAAAGTAATTATTAAAGGCAATTTTTAAACTAACATAAAAGGTAAGCTAATGTTATTCCTTTTCTTCGTTCTTTCATTCAGTTAAGTGACATAAAAATCAAAAAATTAACAAAAATACACTTATCATGTTCTCCCATATACCTGGTCTTCAAATTCACATGTTCATACATTACGAGATAACAAAACTATTATGGGGATTATTCAATTTCTATTAAACACATACACACACAAACATTTCATAATGCTTCCGTTGTCTTACAATCTTACAGTGAATGAACTACTACATGAATACTGAATGATCGTAATGATCTCTTAATAATAATCGTTCAATGATGTGAAAAAGATATTGAAAAGGGATGAAACATTTTGTATTGAACATGAAACTGATCACAAAAGTATCTGCAATTTTCCACTCAGTTCCTAACATAACTTTACTATTCATTTTTTCTTTTTTACTAATATAGTACCTATAGTTTTATACATGTAACATATTGCGCAAAAATATCTAAGAACTAGAGAACTAAACTAATTAACTAAACTAAGAACTAAAGAAAAACTTTTGTACTTAATTGTACTTTACACAAGACAGTTAGTTTTCTTCCGTTTAAATGTCTCCACGACAAAGAAAGATTATTTTTGAATAATTAATTGACACATAGAGTGTAAATCATCTATGAAATAATAAATAGTTCAAACTGAGTTTAGATTAAAATTCTCCATACCAGAAAATTAAACAGATGCATTTTAATATAAATTTCGATTGGAAACTCAAATAACTAATATAGAGATGTATGCTCAATCCAATTAAAAATGTGTCAACGGAAATATGGTCATCACTAGTAAGGCAAAAAGAAGAAATCGTCTTTCGTTACGACAACGTTTTATTCCATCCTTTATAATAGGAACTGAACTTTATTTCAAGTTTTATTAAAGATCCCTAATGGAAAATGGTGCGAGTTGGAAAATCAGAGAAATCGAAAGTACAATCTACTTTCTCGGTTCCTTTTTATAAATGCTACAGAATATAACCAATTTTAACTCTAAACATATTTTCCAATCTCAACTATGTACTCCAAATCGTAAAAATTTTAATTAAGGAAGTTGGAAACTAGATCTGAAGAATGAGTCTACCTTTTAATTCTGATATAGAACCGTACGACTGGCGAAGACAATCCTAACGAAATTAGCTTTCTTGCGGAAGAGCACAAGCTCTGTTAGGACATCGACCGAAGTTAAACGATCGAATTCAGCGAGAAAAGAAGTGGAAAAACTAGAGAAACGAAAACAACGGAGAACGAAATCGAGGCTTCCTCTTTACAGTGACTTGAACGTCGGCATCGACATTTTCCAAGAGAAGCCTGGTTATGACGTACGTCATCGAGACGCTAAAACCAAGAAGCGGGCACAGGGTCTGGACAATTTGCCAGAAGTGTAGATTATATATGGCGCCGATAAATTGTTTGCTCGGATGATTTACGGTATCCACGTAGAAGGAAAATTCGCTTGAACGGAATATCTATTTTGCATGTATTTTCTTGCCAGCCTTTCGAACCGATCACCTTTTTCTTTCCCGCGATATCGCGTGAAGAAAATATCCGATGAAAACAATAACGTTCGGTTAACTTCCTCATGGATAAATTTATCGAAGCCAGAAAGGAGTAAAATTTGAATTTTTATTTTTTTCATTATAATTACTTATAATATAATTTAAAAATATTATTCCTCGTTTATATTATTTACGTTTATTGTAATCTTTACATGCTTTTTATTTTTGCGAACTGACAAATTACACATTTTCTTTGAAATCACTAGTTTCACAAAATTACCTTCCTTTCCTGTTTCATACCTTCTATTGATTATTATATACTATATATTATAATATATATATTATAATATATTGTTTCATAAATTCTTCTGAACGCATTAGTATATGTATAATATACAGTATGTATATACAGTACATACAGTACATACTGTAATATACAGTATTTATATACATACTGTATATTATACATATATACTGAATGCTTTCTATATACTGTACTTTATATATATTATACTGAATGCTTTCAATAATTTCCTCGTCACGTATAAGTCTAATTATTAATGACGAATGGAGAATCGATAGTCTGATAACTAGAAAGAGTGTGATATAGTTGAGTATACTATACGATGAGTATATTTATTTTGTATAATTATAAAAAACACTACTAGATTTATTATTAATATATACAAATTTTTAGTGTTGTACAGTATACAATATATTTCAGTTTTTAATTAAATATGACTTAAAATACTATGTAAGAAAGAACATAGTTGAAATATAATTGTAAGGAAGGTGAAAAACCAACGAAAGGACAAAGAACTAAAAACCAAACGTTGACTCGTATTTTGTGAAAGTGAGAAAAAAAATAATTAATTGGAGCGGAAGCTGTATACACGGTAGCTGTTGAAAGCCTAAGTTTAGATTTTCGTAGAGATGTAGTTTCTTAAGAATGTAAAAGAAATGGAGAAAAACTAGTTCTGTGTTTCATTATTTATAACGAACTTTGCCCTGGAAAAATATAACATGTGCATATAACAAAGAATTATAATATATAGTCTTACTTTTCCATTTCCATTTCCAACCCAAATCCTTTCGAACGAAGAATATGTAAACATCATAATAACTAGTTCGCAATCAATATAAATTTATCTTTAATATAGATGCACATTACTTAAAATTTATCAATACCACAGTCAAAGCCACGAGGCGAACACTTCGAACGTTTTCTTTAAACACCCGTAACTCGAAGACTCAGGTATGTAAAATATATATGTTCGTAGTATTCTTTTTACCTATTTTCGTGCATAGATTTATTCCCTGAAGACGTGCATTTATGAATAATCCTGTATATGCTGTATATACGGGGTATTACTCTGTTACTTGTAATGATAGGAAGCAATGCTTAAGAAGTGGTGTCTGGTTTGAAGGAACACATATTATGGAACGAAACATTTTCCTTTCATAATTATATTTTTCAAGATTTAGGTGCTTACGTAATTTTTTTAAATGAAACTTGATATTTTCTTATATACCAGTCGATATGTTCTTCTTTTTTTTTGTATTCCTTGTACAAAAGTATTGAGATATTTGTGCCTGAAACAGTATGTAACGTATATATATACCGTACACTGTAATTATAAAATATTAAATAATGATTTCATGTTAACACAAGCACTGCCGTAAATACCTGCTACCCCTAACTTACTAAATGTGTTAATTGACTTTGTAATTTTCTACCAGCTATGTATCCGCATTAATTATTGGAATCGAATATCGTAAAGGCATTAGATATCCATTTCGAAATAGGTTTATAATTAAGTTATTGCTGCACGGAGCATGTCTGTCGAAGTGCACGAGCAAATGAATCAACAACTCCTAAAGGAATCGACTGTTTATCCGCGCATCTACCAGGCAACTAAATTGCAGTACACACGATTATCCGAGAGTATACGAGCCAGACGTATTACGTTTCACGTTTAATTAACCAATTGACTCTACGCCATGTAAATGCGCGTATGCAAATTAAGCAATAATCTCTTGACTATCGAGTTTCAATTAATTAATGAACGTTCAAGTGAGAATTGCACCGACTCGCTGTTCCTCCGCTCGATTCGGTACAGTTACTTTGATTCACTTCGATCGATTTAGCTTTTACGAACGAATTGAAAAATCGTGTTACTCTCGAAAACAAAATATCGTTCGTAATTTAGACGTTCACACGTATGTAGATCTACTATGTAGGTGCGTTATCGTCTGAAAATTACGAAACTCGAGTTTCTGTCAAGTCGAATCGAATATAAAATTTTTGCTTAGTTTCTGTGGATACTTCTGATAAACGATCGCAAGTATTTGCACGATTTACGATCACTAAAATCACACTGCGATTCGATGTAGAGTTGCGACAATTGTTCTCTTACTTTTCATGTTCTGACATGTATTCGCCAGTGAAGATTACCTGTCAGAGGAAAATAAAGAATGTCGAGGAGATCGAGAGTTTCTCACTGCTCACAGCTTTTCTGCGCTTTCTCAATATTGTTTTATTCTCTACATTTCGGGAAAAAATAAATTTCTTTGCAATACGTTTACATATCCTTTGCGGGTAGAATAATATATTTGTTTAATCCAACATTTGATACCAGATATATTTGAAAAAACCTAATACGAGATTTATTCCAGCGGTGCAGATATTTACAATGATGATATATCGTAATACAGAAATTAAAAAAATTTGATTTGTTTAGAATTCTAAATTCTAAAACACATATCCTACTGCATTAATAGAATATTTATTGGAAAATATTGTAGGTGTTATTCGTACAAAACAATTTATCATGTAATTACGAGAAATCTTCTATATTAAATATATTTCAATACCTACGATTTTGTCTGTATTTTGTCTATTTTAAAATATTTTCCAAATCCAAGAAAAAATGTTTTTTTTTTATTCTGAAATTTATATTCTCTTCTTCAATGCTATAAATATAAATATCATGACAATATTTATGACGCTAGCGATAACTGTAAGTAATTGGGAAACATAATTTGTATTTACA